>NC_042997.1:101851695-102004195 GCF_006345805.1 Octopus sinensis | reverse complement strand
TGTTTATGTTTGTATGGGTCTACAAGAACATTAGCCTTTAAATTTTTATTTGCTTTTGTAAACAACTATAATAGGTAATAACGCAAAAGTGGTCCAGACATGGTACCATAGGTGAGTGTCTTCTGTTATAGATAAAAAGGGATCAAATACCTTGTGAGTGGATTTGTAGGCAGAAACTGAAAGAAACACATCATGTGTGAGTATGTGTGTAGTTATGATAATGAAATCAAACTAAATATTGATATTATGAAATCATTTAACATGTAGGTTTCAGGTTTGCATAATATATAAGAAATGCATCCATTATGTAAACCTTCCTCAGTTAAAGTATTTCAAAAATGTACTCTAACAATTTAGAGTAGTTTGTTATATTTGACTTAAGTTTAAAATTCTGGTACAGTGTGTGTGTGTGTGTGTGTGTGTGTTACTGTCTCTGTGCTTACATATTGTACAGTAGTTGTAAATGAGTGTCACCATTATGCTCGCAGTGCTCTTCATTTCCAGTCTTCAGTGGAAACATACCTGTTCAATAGGAAGTATTATTTTACTTAAGTGAGGGTTGGCAACATGAAGGGCATCCAACCATAGAAATATATGCTCTCAACAAATTCTGTCTGATACATACCCAGGTGGATAGTGGACACTAATGGAGAGAGATAATTTAATATGCTAAAGTCATTTAATATCTACACACGTTATATAAAAATATTAAATGAGTTTAACGTTGTCTATCTATCTGTCTGTCTATCTATCTATCTATCTATCTATCTATCTATCTATCTATCTATCTATCTATATATATAATATATATATATATTATATATATATATACACACACACACACACACACATATATATAATAATAATAATAATAATAATAATAATAATAATAATAATAATAATAATGATAATAATAGGGAGTATAACTCCAAACTTACAGGGAAAAATTCAATTTAGTATTCAATCAAATTTCACAATATAAATATATATAAATTAGAGAAAAACCACTATTGTGCAATTCAAACAATGATAGACATAAACCAAATCATAAATAAAAAATAAAATATATATTTTTACAAACATATAACTAGATCACAAAAAGTACAAAAATGAATAAACAATTATATATTGTTTATTCATTTTTGTACTTTTTGTGATCTAGTTATATGTTTTAAAATATATTTTATTTTTATTTATGATTTCGTTATGTCTATCAATTGCATAATAGTGTTTTTTCTCTAATTTATATATATTATCTATCTATCTATCTATATCTATCTATCTATCTATATATTATATATATATATATATATATATATATATATATAATATATATATATATACACACACACACACACACATATATATAATAATAATAATAATAATAATAATAATAATAATAATAATAATAATAATAATAATAATGATAATAATAGGGAGTATAACTCCAAACTTACAGGGAAAAATTCAATTTAGTATTCAATCAAATTTCACAATATAAATATATATAAATTAGAGAAAAACCACTATTGTGCAATTCAAACAATGATAGACATAAACCAAATCATAAATAAAAAATAAAATATATATTTTTACAAACATATAACTAGATCACAAAAAGTACAAAAATGAATAAACAATTATATATTGTTTATTCATTTTTGTACTTTTTGTGATCTAGTTATATGTTTTAAAATATATTTTATTTTTATTTATGATTTTGTTTATGTCTATCAATTGCATAATAGTGTTTTTTCTCTAATTTATATATATTATCTATCTATCTATCTATATCTATCTATATATATATATATATATATATATATAATATATATATATTATCTATATATATATATATATACATATACAGGATTTGATAGGTAAATTGTTGCCATTTTACATTTTTTATTTCGCACTTGAGCATTGTTTGCTCTTGATTTTGTCAACTACACAGTGTAGTAGCATCAGTTGGGTACAATCTATGAGAAAAACAGCACCATGATACAATTCACTCTGCCAGAAATTTGGAAACAACATGCTGTACTGCTTAGTATTTGTACCAGGAGCTCCAATGTGAACATTACAGAGTGTTTAGGTGTCAATCTGAGGGCATTGCAATCTGAGGAGATTGTGGTGTTTGGAGTGATCACTAGTGATGGCAATGTTATGCTTCCAATCATATTCCCACACAGCCTCAGACTCAACACAGAGGCCTACATCAAGTGCCTGGAGGAGGTAGTGCTGCCCTGGGTCAAGAGGGTAGCTGCTGGAACACCCTATGTCTAGCAACAAGACTCTGCACCATACCACACAAACAGGAAAACCCAGTCATGGCTGTCAGACAATTTCTGTGACCACATCATCCCTAACATCTGGCCACCTAACTCTCCAGACTGCAACCCTCTTGATTATTATGTGTGGGTCACAGTTGAGCTAGAGATTAGCAAAACTCCTTGTAACACCAAAGATTAACTGAAGGCAAGGATTATGGCAGCATTCACCAACTTAAACAAGGAGACCATCCAGAACAGTTGCAGGAGATGCTGAAGTCATCTGGGGGCTGCGGTTGAAGCCAATGGCGATTTTATTGAATAAATTTACTCCTTAATATTTCCAGATATTTTTATGTAAATTTGGTAACTATATCTGTTAAAATGAGATATCAGTGTTACTTTTATTTTTCCGTAATTTAGACTACAGTTTATTCACCGTACTCTGTCTATATATGTATATGTATGTGTACATATATATATATATATATATATATATATATATACATATATATATATATAATATATATATATATATTATATATATATATATATATATATATATATATGACGAACGACAGGGACCTCTCTTTGTGGCTGGTGATTTCAATGGGCATGTTGGACGACATGCTGGGGGCTTCCATGGCGTGCATGGAGGCTACGGTTATGGTTCCCGCAACGAGGAGGGAACCAGGCTGCTGGAGTTCTGCGATGCGAATAGTCTTATGATCTGCAACACTAACTTCAGGAAACCAACAAGCCACCTGGTCACCTACCGATCGGGCCGGCATGCTAGCCAAATCGACTACATCCTCGCCAGAAAAAGGGAAAGATGGCTGCTTATAAATGCCAAAACCTTCCCGGGCGAAGAATGCACCCCACAACATAGACTGGTAGTTAGTGACTTTAGGATCAGGACTAAGAGGGCGACTAGAAGACGACCAACATGGAGAAGAAAGGTCTGGAAGCTTAAAGACCCTGCGAATGGACAGAGATTTAGAGATATGTTACTTGAAGCCTTTGACGAAGTGGAAGGGGGTATAGCTACACATGGGGTAGAAGACAACTGGACGTTTCTGAGGGACAACCTGCTGAAAGCCGCTGACCAGATCTGTGGCTGGTGCAAAGTCCCCTTAAGACCCAAAATAACATGGTGGTGGAACAATATTGTTGATAGGGCTATTAGACAAAAGAAACAGGCTTGGAAGGCCTGGAAGAACGGTGGTAGCAGGGAAGTGTATCAGACTGCCAGAAGGGAAGCTAGGAGACAGGTCTATCTAGCCAGAGGGGAAGCAGATAAAAGAAAATTTGCCAATGTCCTGCGCCGTGAGGATGAAAGACTTGAGGTATTTCGTGTTGCAAGACAGTGTGTGAGAGAGAATCGAGATGTGGTAGGAGAGAAATGTGTTCGCATGGAGGATGGTTCACTTGCGTTAAATGAGGATGCAAAGAGAGAAGCTTGGAGACGCCACTATGAAGGTTGCTGAATGAGGAAAATGAATGGGATAAAGAGAGTCTGCCGAATGTTGACCCAACAGAGGGACCAGCTATCCGAGTTGATAGTTCCGTGGTAGCTAAGGCAATTAGAAGCATGAAGACAGGGAAAGCCCCAGGCCCATCAGGAATTACTGCAGAGATGCTCAAAATATCTGGTAGTGTCGGCTATAGCATAGTCACCCGTATAGTTAACCAGGTGATACACGAAGGAGTCATACCCAATGACTGGTGTAGCAGCATAATAGTCAACTGCTACAAAGGTAAAGGCGATGCCCTAGATACAAATAACTACAGGGGCATCAAGCTGTTGGATCAGGTAATGAAGGTTACGGAGAGGGTTATAGCCCAGTTAATTAGAGAGAGAGTTAGCTTAGATGATATGCAGTTTGGGTTCGTGCCAGGGAAAAGTACTACTGATGCTATATTCCTGGTAAGACAGCTGCAGGAGAAATACCTAGCCAAAGGTAAGCCCTTGTACCTGGCTTTTGTTGACTTAGAGAAAGCCTTTGACAGGGTCCCCCGATCCCTTATCTGGTGGTCAATGAGGAAACTAGGGATAGATGAATGGTTAGTGAGAGCTGTGCGAGCCATGTACAGAGACGCAGCTAGTAAGGTGAGGGTTGGCAACGAGTACAGTGAAGAATTCCGGGTAGAGGTTGGGGTCCACCAAGGTTCAGTCCTCAGCCCCCTCCTATTTATCATAGTCCTCCAGGCAATAACGGAAGAATTTAAGACAGGATGCCCCTGGGAGCTCCTATATGCTGATGACCTTGCTCTAATTGCTGAGTCACTATCAGAACTGGAGGAGAAGTTTCAGGTGTGGAAACAAGGATTAGAATCGAAGGGCCTTAGAATCAACCTAGCCAAAACCAAAGTCCTAATAAGTAGGAAGGTGGACCAACCACAAACGACTTCAGGTAGATGGCCCTGCTCGATCTGTAAAAAAGGTGTAGGTAGAAACTCTATAAGGTGCACCAAGTGTAAGCTATGGACACATAAGAGGTGCAGCAATGTCAAAGGAAGGCTAACTAAGAAAATAGTTTTTGTCTGTGGCAGATGCTCAGGAGAAATAAACACTGGAAATGTGCAGAGTCCAACTTCTACCACGTTCCAGGGAGACAAACTAGAAGTAGTTGATAGCTTCCGCTACCTAGGAGACCAAGTCAGTAGCGGGGTGGGTGTGCTGAAAGTGTAACTGCTAGAGTAAGAATAGCCTGGGCAAAGTTTAGAGAGCTCTTACCCCTGCTGGTGACAAAAGGTCTCTCGCTAAGAGTAAAAGGCAGACTATATGATGCGTGTGTACGTACAGCCATGCTACATGGTAGTGAAACATGGGCCGTGACAGCTGAGGATATGCGTAAGCTTGCAAGAAATGAAGCCAGTATGCTCCGATGGATGTGTAATGTCAGTGTTCATAATCGTCAGAGTGTAAGTACTTTGAGAGAAAAGTTGAACCTAAGAAGTGTCAGTTGTGGTGTGCAAGAGAGACGGCTGCGCTGGTATGGTCATGTGACGAGAATGGCTGAAGATAGTTGTGTGCAAAAGTGCTACAACCTAGCAGTTGAGGGAACCTGTGGAAGAGGTAGACCCAGGAAAACCTGGGACGAGGTGGTGAAGCACGACCTTCGAACTTTAGGTCTCACCAAGGAAATGACTGAAGACCGAGTCCTATGGAAGTGTGCTGTGCATGAGAGGACCCGGCAGGACTAGTCAGGCCATATCCCGTGGCCCCTACCTGGGACGTAGTCGATCCACCTGTGCATACCTTCCTTCTTGTGACACTTGTGAAGACCTGCTGAGGCAAGTGAAAATCAATCAAAATAGATGAACATCAATGGAATTTGTATCTTTGTGGTACCAGTGCCTGTGGCACACAAGAAAACCATCCGAACGTGGCCGTAGCCAGTACCGCATCGACTGGCCTCCGTGCTGTGGGAACATGGTGGCACATAAAAACACCATCCGAAGACCCGGCAAGACTAGTCAGGTCATAACCTGTGGGCCCTACCTGGGACGTAGTCAGTCCACCTGTACATACCTTCCGACTTGTGAAGACCTGCTGAGGCAAGTGAAAATCAAATCAAATCAAAACAAATCAAAATAGATGAACATCAATGGAATTTGTATCCTTGTGGTACCAGTGCCAGTGGCACACAAGAATCCATCCGAACGTGGCCGTAGTCAGTACCGCTTGTGGTACCAGTGCCGGTGGCACACAAGAATCCATCCGAACGTGGCCGTAGTCAGTACCGCTTGTGGTACCAGTGCCGGTGGCACACAAGAATCCATCCGAACGTGGCCGTAGTCAGTACCGCATCACCGGCCATCCGATCGTGGCCGTTCGCCAGCCTCATCTAGCACCTGTGTCGGTGGCACATAAAAACACCATCCGAAGACCCGGCAAGACTAGTCAGGCCATAACCCATGGCCCCTACCTGGGACGTAGTCAGTCCACCTGTGCATACCTTCCTTCTTGTGACACTTGTGAAGACCTGTTGAGGCAAGTGAAAATCAAATCAAAACAAATCAAAATAGATGAACATCAATGGAATCTGTATCTTTGTGGTACCAGTGCCGGTGGCACACACTTTGTGGTACCAGTGCCGGTGGCACACATGAGAACCATCCGAACGTGGCCGTAGCCAGTTCCGCATCGACCGGCCTCCGTGCTGTGGGCACGTAACAAACACCATCCGATCATGGCCATTCGCCAGCCTCATCTGGCACCTGTGTCGGTGGCACATAAAAACACCTTCCGAAGACCCGGCAAGACTAGTCAGTCCACCTGTGCATACCTTCCTTCCTTCTTGTGACACTTGTGAAGACCGGTTGAGGCAAGTGAAAATCAAATCAAATCAAATCAAAATAGACAAAATAGATGAACATCAATGGAATTTGTATCTTGTGGTACCAGTGCCTGTGGCACACAAGAAATCCATCAGTGCCGTAGTCAGTGCGGTGGGCACATGACAAACACCATCCGATCGTGGCCGTTCGCCAGCCTCATCTAGCACCTGTGTCGGTGGCACATAAAAACACCATCCGAAGACCGGCAAGACTAGTCAGGCCATAACCCATGGCCCCTACCTGGGACGTAGTCAGTCCACCTGTGCATACCTTCCTTCTTGTGACACTTGTGAAGACCTGTTGAGGCAAGTGAAAATCAAATCAAATCAAAACAAATCAAAATAGATGAACATCAATGGAATTTGTATCTTTGTGGTACCAGTGCCGGTGGCACGTGGCACATAAGAAAACCATCCGAACGTGGCCGTAGCCAGTACCGCATCGACTGGCCTCCGTGCTGTGGGCACGTAACAAGCACCATCCGATCGTGGCCGTTTGCCAGCCTCATCTGGCACCTGTGTCGGTGGCACATAAAAACACCATCCGAGCGTGGCCGTCTGCCAGCCTCGTCTGGCACCTGTGTCGGTGGCACATAAAAACACCATCCGAGCGTGGCCGTCTGCCAGCCTCGTCTGGCACCTGTGTCGGTGGCACATAAAAACACCATCCGAGCGTGGCCGTCTGCCAGCCTCGTCTGGCACCTGTGTCGGTGGCACATAAAAACACCATCCGAGCGTGGCCGTTTGTCAGCCTCGTCTGGCACCTGTGTCGGTGGCACATAAAATCACCCACTACACTCTCGGAGTGGTTGGCGTTAGGAAGGGCATCCAGCTGTAGAAACACTGCCAGATCTGACTGGACTGGTGCAGCTTTCGGGCTCCCCAGACCCCAGTTGAACCGTCCAACCCATGCTAGCATGGAAAGCGGACGTTAAATGATGATGATGATGATGATGATGATATATGTATATATATATTATATATATATATATACATATGTATATATATATATATGTATATATATAATATATATATATATATATATATATATATATAATATATATACATATGTATATATATATATATATATATATATTAATATATATATATATATGTATATATATATATATATAATATATATATATAATATATATATATATATTATATATATATATATATATATATATATATATATAATATATATATATATATATATATATATAATATATATATATATTATACATATGTATATATATATAGTATATATATATATATGTAATATATATATATATTATATATATATATATATATATATATATATATATATGTATATATGTATATATAACGGGAAGCTTTATGAAAATAGACAAAAGACGAAGGCAGGTGGAATACAAACAAACAATTGTATTAGTATGGTGCTCAGGAAATATAAATGAAACAAGTCTTTAACGTTTCGAGCCTACGCTCTTCAACAGAAAGATACACAGAGAAAAAAAACACAGAAAGAAGGAGAGAAAAAAAATGCGTGCAGAAGCTAGCGAATCAACAAGTAAATGTTTACTTTCTTTATTTAAATTATAAAATAAAATCACCAAATCATAAATATCTTATGTTCAAAATATAAAATTCAAAAGATCATTTTGTTAAAAAATGTATAATGGAAATTTTAAGAGGTTTTAAAAAGTACTCACTTAAACATCTGTTCACACACAACAACTCATAGTAAAACTGAATATATACAATGTCATTTATTGAAATAAAGTTGATTTTTTTCTTGTTTTCTTTTAGAAAAACATAATCATGTGTTGATTTTATACAACAGGTGCACTTGTAGGGTTAGCATCTATAATTTTTTTTTATAGAAGTATGATATAAGGTTTTTAAAAGAGAAATCTATGAATGGATATATGTTTGTCCAGTGATAAGAATTAAGCAAGATCAAAGCAGCCAAAAATATATTTAAAAATGTAATAACATCTGACACAATCTCCAAGGATTAAAGCTTTGAAATCTGAACAAAACTCTGAATTTTGAACAAAAAGTGAAGAAGAAAAAAACATCAGAAGGTTGTGCATGATCCACTTATTTTGAAGCATTTACTTCATTTTAATCATTCAGGAAAGATGAGCTGTTAGTTTAAATTTTTCTAGTTCCTTACAGGTTTCACTTTTAATTACGTTATTTCCTCAAAGGTCACCTGAAAGAAAAGTCAGTGTATATTATACACAAAGTATATTTTTACTGCATTTCATTGTCTATAAATAGTGATGTGTATTATGTATAAATACATATTATATATGAATACATGGTGGAAACTGGTCAATGGGGTGGATGTCTGCTGTGTTAGGGTGTATATGTTTGTGAGTGAGTTTGTGTATGTTCTGGTCAAATTCTTTGCCAGATTCTCAGGTACTGGTAGTGGGAGAGCCAAAGCTGAAGTACTGGTGATTATAGTAATGATGGGGAACACAGGTATGATAGGATGTACTTGCTTTCATGTGGGAAAGGATTAAAAATTTTGCTTCTGCTGTTCAGGTAGAGGCCTGGGAGCTGAGAGCTCTTTAATATTGCACTTTTCTCAGCCAGGCATAATCTGCACTTCCTGCTGTTATTGAAGAATGCATTACATTTCTCTAGAATCCTCCATTTTATGCTGTACTCAGTGGCATTTTCTTTCTACAACCATATATACTTGGCTAGGATTGTGGCATTACAAGGAAGACTTGTGGTTGTTATAGTGGGTTCTGAAAGGGCCTTCGCCACCCCCAGTATAAACCACCACTGATATTGTACCCCTATACTACTGCATGCATATATAAATACCCCAAGAATCTAACCAAAACATAAAATAAAGAAAACACGCTAATGAACACAGCCCCCTACAAATGCTATATGTATAGTGCCACTACATACATTCCATTCCTTCAAGAGCACCAGCTTTCAAGATGCACACATTTCCCATAAATTCTTTTCCAGAAAACTCTTGCTGACTTGCAACACTCACAAAGATGGTGTTTTTGGTACTTAACCTTTGCTTAGCTTGTTTCATCTTTTTCACCACAAACCAGCCTGTATCTGTTTGCCTCCAATAATAGAGAACAGTCACCATATTTCATTCCATTATTGCCATCTCTGAAGAGCACAGGGTTGCATAATCAGACTTAACACATAATCAGACCTAACACTCCGTTGAACCCCTAGTGTGCAACCAATTGGTAAGATTGGCCATAATGGATATATAATACTGTACACTTCAATTAATATATGTATATATATACAGTAGAAATGCTGCATGCCATAAAAAAAGCACCCAGTACATTCTGTAAAGTGGTTGGCATTAAGAAGGGCATCCAATCATAGAAACCTTACCAAAGCTAACACTGAAGACCAACATAGTCCTCAGGCTAGTCAAATCCTGTTGAGCCATTCAGCCCATGCCAGCATGGAACACAGACTTTAAATTATGATGATGGTTATGGTGGTGGCAGGGGTGGGGGGTTTGGTGGTGACGATGGTGATGGCAACAGTGATGATGATGGATGGACAGGCAGCTTACCTATTGACTGAAGAACTACAACCTAATATCCTATCACTTATGATAGTAGAGAGGTCAACAAGCCAACAGATCGCAGGTTCATATTACAGCCAGTGATCAGGCACAATATCCATGACCAAGTCATTTAACATGAGGCTGTTAAGTCAATGGACGTAACTATAGGCAGCTAATGAATCAACAGACATTTATCACATGTACTCTTTATTCATCATCATAAGTCACTATGACATTACTATTATTGTCGTAATTATCATTAATTACCATCACAATTAATACAATCAACAACACCATCACCTCCATATTGTAGTTGATAGATTTATCTTTGAGAAATATTTTAGATATTAAAATATCAAATATCTCTTATCTAATATTCCACTATTTGAAAATTATTTTCTGTTTACTAATAGATTTTACTTCACACTATCATTACTGTGTTAACAGATTTACCTATTGAATAACTATAATTTTTTTCTCTATTCACTTTTAGATAAGTGAAAAAAAGAAAGAAAGTAACATTTGAAATATTAATGAAATATAACATTTAGGTTTTGATAATTCAGAGTATAACAATGTATGAAAGGGAAAATGTGTGTCATCAGATTTTTCATTAAATATTAATAGTAGCTTTGATATGAAAGATAATGAGGGTTGTTTTGTTTTTGTTTTTTGTTTGTTTGTTTTTTTGTTTTATTTTGCATCATTTAATATTATTCATTTATATATAATACATCTCACCATATTTGTTAATTACCTTACTGAGACAATATATATATGTATTTAATTCTAACAATTCATATAATTCTAATAAGTCTAAAAGCTTTAAATAGCTAAGTCATATGCTAAGTTTCTATAGAGTGATATTTTTCTATTAAGGCCTATATGAGAGAGATAAAATGAAGAAGAACATAGGAATGTTTATAGTGGAAGAGAGAATGTTTGTCTTTAATTCAGGATAGTGAAATGTGAGCATGTTTTGAATTACCTACAACCAACATGGAATCCCATTCAGCTGTGTGTACTTCCACTTATGCACTTCAGTGTATCCATCTTCTATATTGAAAGTAAATTTACCTTCTCAAGTCAGACTGATTCATAAGGGCTGGTTTCCCGGTTTCATGGCATATATACTCCCCACCTGGATGGGACACTGGTCCATTGCAGGATAACTCATTTTTGCCAGCTGAGTGAACTGGAACAACGTGAAATGTAGTATTTTGTTCAAGAACACAACACATCAACCTGTCCAGGAATTGAAACCACAATCTTGTGATCATGAGTCCAACATCCTAATCACTAAGCCATGTACCTCTACATCTTCTATAGTTAGTGATTCTTGTATCTTTTTTTCACACCCTTTGTACAGATTATGATCTTTCTTATAGTTTAGCTTTAGGTCCTCCTGCATTGCTCAGTGCATTGACGTGGGGGGCAAACGTCCTTCACTAGGTTCAGTCAGCTGTTGCTCTTGCACCCACATTCTACATAATGTTGACTGTCTTCAGGTCATCTCGAAATGTCTGCATCCAAGTGACCTTCTGCCTACCCCTTTTTGCCTGCTGTCAGGTGATATCTAAGTCATAGCTGTTTCTGAGTGCCATTGATCGGCTAGATTAAATTGTTGCTCTGCTACAATCTCTTGCAGTGATCATGACCTTGTTCTTCCTAGAATCTCCTCATTTGTGACATGGTCTCACCAGTTTACCTTCAGGATCTTTCTGAGGTACCTTTGATGGAATGTATTTAGTTTTCTATCCATCTTTACTCTGCTTTTTCAAATCTCACGGTCATAGATTGCAGTTTAATAAAAATTAACAACTAATTAATCAATAATGTTTTCACCCTTGTTGTTTACAACTTCTTCCCAATGTTCAACAAGATTTTCAATACCTCATTGGTAGATATCATCTGATTTTAACTCGGAAAATTAATCCAACCAAGCTCTCAATTCTGTATCGGTATTGAACAAAACTCCGCACATAGCATTTGAAAGAGATCAAAAGAGGTGGAAATCCATTGGTACCAAATCAGGAGAGTATGGTGGGTGTGGCAGCACTTCCCAGCCATGCATTTGAATGTCTTCCTTGGTCATATTGGCGATATGAAGGCGGGCGTTCTCATGCAGCAGAAGAACTCCATGCTGCCGATTAGGTATTTCTCTTGAATAGTCGTGTTGAGTCGTTCCATCTTTTGAGTTCCACATTGACCGTTTCGTTCCATTCAAGCAATTTGTAATGGATAATCCCTTCCCAGTCCCACCATACACACATCATTTTACGTGGATGAAGAACTTGTTTCATGTGCAGTGTCACTTGTTTACCAGGGCTAAGCCATTCCTTACACTGCTTCATATTGATGTACAGGCACCATCTTTCATCACCAGTAATGATTCAGTAAAGAAATCGTTGCTTGTGTCCATGAGTTGAGCAATGACAAGCAAGCAAACTAGCAGAGATTGTAGCTCGTTGATTTTTGTTGTTGTCACTTAAAGCATGCACAACCCATGCTCCATACTTCTGAACCTTTCCCATCGAGTGAAGATGCTTCTCCAAAGCAGTTTGACGAGAATTTTCGTGCAAAAGGTGGTTTAATCATTCTTCATCAAACTCAACTGGACAACCAGAATGAGGTGCGTCTTTGAGGTCAAAATTTCCATTTTTTGAACTTGGCATACCAATCACAAGCAATTCTTGCGGCCTTAGAACCTTCACTAAAAGCAAAAAGAAGGAGGAGTCGGAAATACTCGTTTTTCCTAACTTGACATTCCATTTTAATGATCTGAAAATAAACAAAAACTAACTAAAATTAACTAGAAAA
Source organism: Octopus sinensis (assembly GCF_006345805.1). Lineage (NCBI taxonomy): Eukaryota > Metazoa > Mollusca > Cephalopoda > Octopoda > Octopodidae > Octopus > Octopus sinensis. The sequence goes on along the minus strand of NC_042997.1, from coordinate 101,991,212 downwards.
GAAACAAAATAGATTCCAAAATGATTCAAAAATAGAATTCTTGAAAAAAATATAGATTCCAAAATTTAAAAACACAATAATTTCAAAAATTTTGTAAAATGGCAGGAACTTAGTTGCCAACCTAATAGATGAAGCTTCACATTTGTGTTGATGATCTTTTTCCCTGATGTCAAGAGGTTCCTGCTTCATCCAAATAATTTGGTCTTGTAAATACCTCTTGTATTGGTTGCATGTCTGCAATACAAGAATAGTCTCAGTTAACACTTTCCTATATTATTACTCAATATAACTAAGTATTTAACAAGTTTATTCAAATCATTGTTCTTGTACAACCATGATCAGGCTATCAGTTTCCCCTCTTTAATCTTTTGACTTTTAGACAACCCCACTGTTACTCTCTCTTTAGATCTCCAGTTTGTCAGGTAAAACTGTACATGCCACACATTTTCTTTTCATTGAGACAACCTCTCCCTTTTCTTTTATTTGTAATCCCTTTTCTGTTTCAACATATTTTATATCAGTTGCACATATAAAGTTCTCTTCCCTTTTCTAGTGTATTTTATTAAATTTATAAGTGGAAAGTGCTGTATGAAGTAGCCTTCTGTATCCCACCTCTGTCAGCATAAACAGTATATCAACACTGTATCATGGATACACCTCAATGTGCATTACTTACAGATTTCAGTTCATTTTTGACCCCACTCATGTTGCCTTCATGTTACTCTATCAGCATCTAAACTGGACAGAAAAACAATAAAAAAACAATGAGCCAGATAAGGATAAATCAAAATAATACTGGTTAAGCATTTATGATAACAAAGCCTTCATTCTGTTTCATTTACACTGCTTTGTCTATTGTTGAAATTAATTTATTTATATTCTTTTGTTTTCATTCTTTGTATTCTTTTAATCTACCCTCTAGGTAATTTCCTATAAGCCTTTTTGATACTCTTTTCAGAAATTGAGAAAGATGCCTCTGATCCTTTTTTTTTTAAGATCTTTTACTTGTCCTTCAGTTACCTTTTCCACCTTGGCTCTATTACTTATGTTTTTACTTCCTTAAATTCAACACCAAACATATCTGTGACAAGTGCAGATCCATTGTTTAACAGAACTTTGGTATTAGTAATGTTTACTTGTCTTTTTCAGGATGTCATTAAATTTTCTTACTTCCAAGGATTATCTGCATTTTCTCTTCTTCTTAATGATGGTAATTAATTTTGGTTGGTAATTCTTCCTTATTCCTTTAAGTTTCCTAATCCCTTTATATTCTTCTTTTGATATCATTAAGCCTTCTAAAATTTCTAATCTTTTTTCATTAGTTGTGTTCTCTTCTTCCACATTATCCTTTATCACTCTTGCCTTGGTATTGTAGTATTTCTTTCTTACATAATGTATATTTTCCCATTATTATTATTGTTGTTGTTGTTGGCATTGCGACTTTCATATTGTTATAGCACTGCATGTTTTTACAATCTTGTGTCCAATGATCTTAAGGTTAAAACTATTTAACATGGTTAGAAGTGGTTCAATGCAGGAGTTGGGTTGTTCCATTGAATAAAGTCGTAAAAAATTTCACATACCTACAACTTGACTTGAGTAAATACTCTACTGTGGGTCTTCCTTACTGGACTGGAACAAATACCAAACTCATTATAGACATTATAAATATAATTTCCCTTCTCCTCACTACCAACTGCAATTTTTGCATTTGATCACACTCCCTTCTGAAGTCTCCAGATCATTACTTTTTTCATTTAATTAAATATATTTGATCCACTAATCATTGTTCTTAGATTGAGAACTTGTCAATAGTTTCCACATAGCAAGTATCCTTTTCTTATAAATTTCCGATGGTTCACTGCTATAGAAACATTCATTTTTCTGGTATCATTCTGAATCCATTTCTTTTTCAACTTCAATTGCAATATGCTTGTTATTGCTTTGACTGAAGTCAGCCTTTATTTAGTAGACATATGATTATATGATAGGCTGATCATGGCATACCAGTGATGACAAACCTTTCTTTTCTAGGAGTAATGTACCCTGAACTCCACTATCCAATATGTTCTCATTTTTTTAAGATGGTAAGGTGTGGTTTGTGAAAATGTTGACTACTGTTTCTAGAAGGGCAAACATGCAACCAGTATTGAGTGCACACTCCTAGATTTTTATTGGCTGCAGTGGTTTTACACTCGGTGATGTTATTCATCAGCATGTCATTTTTCTTTCATCCTAAAATAATAATATATGATTTTTTTAAAATTATTTTTAAAAAAAGTTCAGAGAGCTCCTACTTCTGCTGGTGACAAAGGGCCTCTCACTCAGAGTAAAAGGTAGACTGTATGACGCATGTGTGCAAACAGCCATGCTACATGGCAGTGAAACATGGGCCATAACTGCTGAGGATATGTGTAAGCTTGCAAAGAATGAAGCTAATATGACACGCTGGATGTGTAATGTCAGTGTGCATACACAATAGAGTGTAAGTACCCTGAGCAAATAGTTGGACATAAGAAGCATCAGATGTGGTGTGCAAGAGAGATGACTGCACTGGTATGGTCATGTGTTGCATATGGATGAGGACAGCTGTGTGAAAAAGTGTCACACCCTAGCAGTAGAGGGAACTTGTGGAAGAGGTAGACCCAGGAAGACCTGGGATGTGGTGGTAAAGCACGACCTTCGAACGTTGGGCTTCACCAAGGTGATGACAAGTGACCAAGACCTTTGGAGATATGCTGTGCTTGAGAAGACCTGGTCAATAAAATTAGTACCAGTAATCAACTTGATCTCTTCTCCCAAATTTGAGGCCTTGTGCTTCCAGTAGAAAGGATTCTTACATCTTACATTCTCTAGACGTTTGAAATTTAGTTTTTGATATAGTGAAACTTACATATACTTTGATACTTTCTTCATAGTTTAAAATTCCCTATCTTAGAATAGTAAAATGTTGATAATTTTGGAAAAATCATATTTAAAATTATAATTTTCTTCTCTACCTCTTTTTGATAAATAATAAAAAATACTCATTTCAAATTTTGGCACAAGGCCAGCAATTTCAAGGGATGGGGTAAGTCAATTACATCGATCCCAGATCTCAAATGTACTTATTTTATCAACCGTAAAGGATGAAAAGCAAAGTCAGCCTCAAGAGAATTTGAAGCGAAAACATAAAGATGGATGAAATGCTATGAAGTTTTCTGTCTGGCATGCTAACCATTCTTCCAGCTCACTGCCTTTAATATTAAATAATACCAGCAAATATTAATATTTGAGAATCATTAGAGTGTTGGAAAAAATAGCTTGTGGTATCCATTCCAGTTATTCACGTACTGGGTTCAAATAAAATTCTATCTCTAATATTGATAAAATAACAATATATCAGTCAAGCACTGAGGTTGATGGTACAAACTAACTCCCTTCTCACCAAATTGCTGGCCTTGTGCATAAATTAGAAAACATTTTTATTGATAAGGTAGCGAGCTGGCAGAATCATTAGTACACTGAACAAAATGCTTAGCATATTTCATGTCTTTAAGTTCTGAGTTTGAATTCTGCTGAGGTAGACTTTGCCGTTCATCCTTTTGGCGTCAATGATATAAGTATTTGTTGAACACTGAGATCGATGTAATTGACTATTCCTCTCCTTCAAAATTTCATGCTTTCTGCTAATAGTAGAAAGAATTATTGTTGTTGTTGTTGTTGTTACTGTCATTCAGTAGTCTTGTTTTTATTGCATGCTTTCATTGCCCTACCAAGCACAGCTCTATGTGCTTTAGGTAGGTGCAGTATTTTGCGTTGGTTTTGATCCATCTTTCATATTGAAAGTACTCTACATAATTATGCATAGTGCTTAGTAGTATTATTTTTCTACATGTTGTGCATATTTGTAAGTTTTGAGATTTTGGTTATGCATTTGTTTGCATGTTTCTTTTATTATTACCAAAACACCAATTATTGTTCTGTTTTCAACTTTCATATTTAAGTTATTTTTATTTCCAGGTCTTTATATTTGAATTATTTCCCCATTTCTTGCCAGACATATTATTATCTGTTGGGATTAGGATGCATTTCTATTTGTGGTTATCTTTGACAACAATATCTGTTCCATTAGCCTTGATCTTCCTACCTGAGTGTATTGATACATCCCAGAGTATGTTTGCTTTCTCAAACTTCTATATACCACCTCTTATCTTCTGGTGTTTCATAATGCTGATGTAACTTCCAGTGTATATAAGTTTTAACTCTTCACATCTATGAATGTATTCTTTCTTAGCTTTGACTAGACAGCCAGAAGCAATGCGGTTAATAGTTTCTTTCTTGCTCCGTATATTCTGCAGCTACTTAATATTCTGCTTCATTATATGCATTTGATGGGCTTATTGGCAGGGGGCTTCGAGTGTGTGCTGCATTCAAGAATCTTCAGAGCTCAGACTTATGTTTCTCAACCAGATTGTTGTTATTCTAGTTGTTGTTATTTTCATTATTGTTATCATCATCATAAACATTGCCGGTATAATCGTTACTGTGTCATACAATACGCTTAGTAGCATTTCTTCTGATTTAACATTTTGAGTTCAAATTCTGCTGAGGTCAACTTTGCCTTTCATCCTTTTGAGATCGATATAATTGACTTCCCAAGCCCTCAAATTTGCTGGCTTTAAACCAAAAATAAGAAAGAATTGTCATTGTTGTCATTATTATTGTTGTTGTTGTTGTCTTTGTCATCATTATTGTTAATCATTGTTGTCATTGTTCTCCAACACATAGATCTTTTATGATCAGGTTGTGTATAATTATGCCTCAGCTCTTGCCCACAGCTCAGAGGCACAACACTTTCCTCAGAACATTAGCTATTTCAAGCACCACAGCCATCTGTGTGCTCCCTGCTATATCTGGTATGCCCAAAATCTCAGGTATTGCATTCAGATTCTTTGAGACTGTTCTGAGTGCACCGATAACAAAAGGGATGATTTTGACCGTTGCAAATCTGGGAGAGGGTGCTAGTTGATTAAATTAACTCCAGTACTTGACTAGAACTCCATTTTATTGACTCCAGAGGGATGAAAGAGAAAATTGATCACAGTGAGATTTGAAATCAGAATAATAATGACTCCGAACAAATATTAACATTTCTGGTGACATTTTGAACTTGCTCCTTGTATTAGATTCCAAGATAAGCAATCTTAAAGTGAATCGTGTTTGTTTTTACTTTGTTTTATGCACAAATGCATAAATAAATGCATAACTAAATAAAAGTGCAGTAACTAAAGTGCATTACTATGAATTGTACTTGATCAGTAACCTAATTTTTAAGATGACCCACAAGTAATGTAAACATAACCCACTTAGTCAAATATTTGACTCCATTTTAGAATGCATTAATACCCTTCAAGCTATAACTATGATTTCAGTTGAGAAAGTGTTAATTCTTTTTCAGTTTACAAAGAGTTAATTTTTAGAATGGGTTAATGGAGATGACTTATTAAATATTAACTACACCCTTAGGATGGTATAAAGGAAAAAATTTCAAACTAGATTTTTTTTTCAAATTGTTTTATTTAAAAAGAAATAAAGAATTTTAATTCTAAATTTTTGAATTGTCTTCTTTTAAAACAAATGTACACAGACAACATGTGCAAACATAAAAGCATCTTTCACTAATACGGTATTTCCCCTCAGAGCAGTTTTGTCTAATCTCATGTACAGCTTTCAGTTAGTATTGTTAGAAATAAATTTAGGACAGTAAATTAGGTAAGGAGCTTATGAGGGAGGAGTGGATTAATACACATTCTTATCTAAAAACTTAAATGAAGCTGAGATATGACATAAGTAATGAGTTGTGATGCAATTCTGTTTTGCCTTTAAGGAAATAAGAATTCAGTTTGATTTAAAAGGGAATTTTAGCTTCTTTTCATAATATCAAAATTAATATTGGTGTATAGTTATTAGACATCTAAATGTTGGTCAGAAGACTGTAATGGTTACTAAGAAAATTTGCTTATAGTAAAAAGTGGTGATAATGATACTGTTATAGATAGGTACTATATATACATATACATATATATATATATAGATAGATATAGATAGATAGATAGATAGATAGATAGATAGATATAGATAGATAGATAGATAGATAGGTAGACTGACAGACAGACAGACAGTTACATAATATACATTATAATAATATATTTATACATAATATTATATATAGATATATATACATACATACATACATACATACATACGTGTGTGTGTGTGTGTGTGTGTGTGTGTGAGGCCGCATGGCATTCAATTACTCAATAAATGAAAAGTGCATTAAATACTACAAAACATACACATAGGACAAGACACAGTAGGACCCTAATTCTTCATCAGTTTTCAACCAAAATACTAATACTCAGTTTCATGCCTTTAACAATAAAACTGAGAACTTTGTATATCGGCAGCACCCACAAAATTTGAGGAGAATTAGGGCTCAAGCAAACAAAACAATACAGGGTGAATGTACGAAAGTAAACAAATGTAATTTGAAACGATAGATGAAGATGGAATTACTACAGCCTTTTGGCCAAACACAAGAGTGATGGGTAATGCCTATCATTAAAGGCACAAAACTGAGTATTAGTACTTTTCAGTCGATAACTGATGAAGAATTAGAGTCCGTCTGTGTCTGTCCTACATGTATGTCTTGCCGTATTTAATGCATTTTTCATTTATTGAGTAACTGAATGCCACACATCCCGACTTTCATTAACAGTAAGATTTTATATATTTTTTGCGACTCTATCTTCTTTCTTTCTTTCTCTCTCATCCTTTTCTAGCATCCCAGCTTCCACTCACCCTCTCTCTTGTCTTCTCACTCTTAACTGTAGACTTTCTTCCTTCCTTCCTTCCCAGTTCTCTCTGCTCTCTCTCTCTCTCTCTCTCTCTCTCTCTCTCTCTCTCTCTCTCTCTCTTCCTCTTCCTCTCTCTCTCATCCTTCTTCCCTTCTATCTACTGCCCACATGTGACCCGTGACTAATTTTCTCATCTCTCTGCTTTTTTGCCACCAGATGCTTGGCTTGCCGGTCAATGTTTTATCCTCTCTTGCTATTTCCCTTTCTATATCCATTGAAGATTTCTTCTACGTGTTATCCATCACCCACACATTTGGCGAAAGGCTGTATTTATTCTGTCTTTGTCTACCATTTCAAATTGCATTTGTTTACTTTCATACATCCACCCTGTATTGTTGTTTGCTCAAGCCTTAATTCTCTTCAAATTTTGCGGGTGCCGCCAATATATGAAATTCTCAGTCTTATCGTTAAAGGCACAAAACTGAGTATTAGTATTTTGGTCGATAGCTGATAAAGAATTAGGATCCTTCTGTATCTGTCCTACACGAATGCTTTGTAGTATTTAATGCATGTATATATATATATATATATGCAACAGTTAAGGAATTGAGTAAATAAGATCTGGAATCTTATCTTAACTCTTGTATTCTTACTTGCATACCTGGCAATCCTGGTCACCTACCGTGAAATATAAAAAGAACTTTTTTTGGTTTATCATACTTTGATATGGAAAAATCCACAACCTTCTGCTTCAATAAATAACTATTTTCCCTGAAAGTTGTTTTTATATTTATTACGGGTTGCTTGAAGCTTTCTTTCTACACCTCAATCCTTGGATCTTATATATATATATATATATATAAGCATCTTCAGTGTTGTATTGGTATTTGTGAGAGTCTTAAGGTGATGTAGCTGAGATATATTATGTATAGTTATGATACCACCTATGTGAATGGTCTCTCCAGTCTTATCGATTTGTAGTTTGGAATTTGAGAGGGTTGCAATATGTGGAACATCATACAAGCTAACATATGTTTTGTTTGTTTTATTATTTTGGGGGAGTTTTTTTTTCCGCTTCTATGAACATTTTTTCAGGTCATTAGTACTGTTGTAGTCTTCCTTCATTTGTGTTATGTTTACAAGGTTTCTCATGAATAGCATTATAATAAGAGTTTCATTCAACATACCTAAGTGTTGAAGTTCCATCATTCAATCAACATTCAAACCATGATCATGATGTCTTCTTTTTTAGCATATTATATTCATCACTAATTTATCTACTGTATTCACCATTTGTAAGCTAATAGGGAAATGGTAAAAGCTTCTGCATGATTCTTTCACCTGCAAGAAATGACAGTCAAATTTCCTTCGAAGTTTACCATAAGAAATTACTTCATAATTGGTCATGGTATGGTAGAAGATTTAGAAATATAAACAGATATTCTCAAAATTTAAGATATAGAAGGGTTTCTAGGGTATTCAGACACAATTTTACTTTCATTTTTGTATAAAGAATAAATTTTAAATGTACTGACTTAAAACTGGTGACTCTTTTTTGATACCTCAGAAGAGTGCATTTGAGTGAATCAAGCTCAATAAATCAAGTACTTGCTTTATTAACCATAGAATGCATTGTCTACCTTAACAGAATTTGAACTCAGAACAGCATTACATCAAAATATCATAAGATATTTTTACCAAATGTACTGCCTTGTCTTAGACTGTAAGTACAACACTTATTAGATGATAGTGACATCTCTTGAATATTTAATCCTGTAGTATATTAAAAGGTTTGCAAAGTAGATCACATGTCTTTTCAGGATATGTGTACAGAAGCTTTTAAACTCAGTTATGTGAGGTTATAGAACCCTCATACCTATCTGAAATTTTCTTAACTATATTGTCTATTCACAGTTAAATGGACAAAGTCAGTATTTTGAATATGGACACAGTGCAGTACCACTGATAGGAGGTAAATCATGAGCCCTAAATCATTTGAATGATACTCTTACCAACTCATCTAAATGCAATTGTCTCATTTAGAAACAAGTCTAATTGTTTCAGAGAACCATTTACCAAGATACCCAAGAATTCTACTTGTTTATTTTATTGACTTTTAAAAGACGAAATACAAAACTAAACACTGTAATACATGTCACTTGGATATTTACAGTTCAAACCATCTACATCTTTATTTCATTCCTTTCATTTTCACTCATCTCTTTTGCTATCTTTCTGTATAGATTTTATCCTTTGCAGTCACCTCATTAGTTATAACAAGAATAATGACAGTAATTTTTTTCTTTTTCATTTCCAGGATCAGTCCGATGTACCAGCTGGTGTATCACCTGCTGTTGCCATTGCTGGAGCAACACAGTCAGGTGGTAGTTATTTAGCAGATGCAATTTCCATCACTAGCAATGAAAGCACTAATGAGTCTATGACAGTAGAGGAAAACAAGCTGAGAGGATACTGGAATCGTCGACTAGATTTCATGCTCTCATGCTTAGGCTATGTGATTGGTCTTGGAAACATCTGGAGGTTTCCTTATTTGGTACATAGGAATGGTGGAGGTTTGTAATTCATTTATATTTTTTAAATTGAAATTTTTGGGAAATGGAATGACTAGTATAAGTTTACTGCATGTACAGGTGTGGCTGTGTGGTTTAGAAGCTTGTTTTCCAAACATGGTCATCTTGGATTCAGTCCTACTGCATGGCATCTTGGGCAAATGCCTTCTACTATAGTCCTGAGCTGATTAATGCCTTATGGGTAGATTTGATAGCTGAAAACTGAAAGAATCCCATTATATGTATATATATATGTGTAAATACTGAACAATGAGAATGTGTACTCAACACTGCATTGGTGGATAAAGATTATTTACTTGTAAATTAAGGCTACCGTTGGTTTTAAGGAAGTCCTTAACAATTACCAAACTTATCACATGAATGACCACTGGTGTTCCCTGTGATAGGCTTGATAACAGTTAAGCGTTTCCTTAACATGAAACCAACGGTAGCCTTAATCCACTAAAAGTTCTTGAAGGTGGTGCCCCAGTATGGCCATAGTCTAATGATTAAAACAAGTGAATGGTAAATGATATGTATCATAACATGTATACACCCTTGACAGGCATGATACTGAGGATTTTGTCCATGATAAAATCTCCCTTCATAGATATATGCATATATATCTATGTTACAGAGGGAAAAGCCACAGGCATGTCTGTGTAATAAGAAGCTTGCTTCCCAACCACATGTTTCTGGGTTCAGTCCCACTGTATGATACCTTGGGCAAATATATTCTATTATAGCCTCCAAAGCCTTGTGAGTGGATTTGGTAGATGTAAACTGAAAGAAGCCTGTCATGTGTATGTATACATGTATGTAAGTATGTATGTATGTATGTATGTATGTATGTAAGTATGTATGTATGTATGTATGTATGTATGTATGTATGTATGTATGTATGTATACATATATATGTATATACATGCATACATATATATATATATATATATATATATATAATATATATATATATATATATATGTGTGTATGTATGTATATGCATATATATATATATATGCATATACATACATACATATATATACATATATATATATATATATATATATATATATGTATGTATGTATATGCATATATATATATATATATATACATATATATATATGTGTGTGTATATATATAGACATATATACATACACATACATATGTATATATCTATGTGTGTGTGACTTTGTGTCTGTTTGTTTCCACCCCCATCACCACTTGACAACCAGTGTTAGTGTGTTTACATCCCCATAACTTAGTGGTTCAGCAAAAGAGACCGATAGAATAAGTACCAAGCTTAAATATAAGTCCTGGGGTTGATTTGTTAGATTAAAACCCTTTAAGGCAGTGCTCCAGCATGGCTACAGTCAAATGACTGAAACAAGTAAAAGAATAAAAGAATATATGTATGTTTGTATTGTGTTTATAAGTATATATATATGTATGTATGCTATTCAGTTTTACTTCTAGATTTCTTGCCAATAGAGAAAGAATAGGTTTCTAACCTAGAGCCAAAGCTCTTTTATTGGAATTTTAAACAAATCAACAAGATTACAGATACAAGCCATCGATTGAATTGTCAAAATTAACTTTTTTCCTTTTTTTCATTCCCTAATCATGGTGTATGTATATGTGCAATATTTGGAGTCAGTACATACACAGTTTTGTATGCTTTATGCATGTATTCTCATGCTTATAGTTTCATATATAAACTTAAATATCAAACTTTTGGAAAGTTTTATGAATTCTGACAGTTCTATTGCTGGCTTATATCTGTAATTTTCTAATTAGCTACAGCTATATATGTATGAATATATGTGTGTGTGTGTATGTATATATATATTTGTGGGGGGGATGTGTGTGTTTGTGTACATGTGCATGTGTACATGTGTGTGTCTTTTGAATAAATTCCTAACCAGAAAGTTAAGCTATGCATAACACCTATGTACACATGACCATTCCAGACATGGAAATTTCATTTTGTATATATAACTATAAACATTTGGCAACCATGAAAAAGTTATGTAAGGGCCTCCATTCTTAAAAGCTTTTTATAATTACTGATATTTTTCCTGGAAGACAACAATTAAAAACTTTTAAAACCAAAGTAGATAAAACATGAAAAAAACATATGCATTCTTACTTTATTCTATCACTATTATCATTATTGTTGAGTGAGAGAACAGTACATGCCATCAAAGTGACACTGGGGTACAAGTATACAAAGCCCAATATACCCATCTAATAAGAGTACACCAAGCACATGTATCACAACCATGTGTACATGACATGATGATTTCATATCAAGATAAACACTGTAAGACCTTGTAGGTGGAGCCCAGTTAGACTCTTCAAGTAGCTCATCCTACTCAAAAGGTCCCTGAATAAGGGTTGTTTAAGGATGTTGAACAAAATACCCATGTTTCCAGAGGTGAAAGAATTCCTCTCAAGACTTGACTATGATACTCCCTCACTAATTCTGCTCATGATCAGTGATGCACATATTGTCAGCCATTAAGGGTCATTCTCTACTGGTTAAGGTCAACAACTGACAAGCAAATCTGTGGTATTGAGCAGAATATTTGCTGTAGCTCATCTTTTATACCAAGACAAAACATTTACATGATAGCACTTCCAAACAGTTAAGATCTGAAGCCATGAGAGCCACTGCCTGGTATTGCATCAGGGCTATTATTATTATTGTTGTTGTTGTTGTTGTCGTTGTTGTTATTGTTTCATGATCTTACAATATTCCAAATACATTTCTTTTAAAAGCTTATATTTGTACCTAAAGATATTTTTGTTTTGTTTTGTTTTCACATTCAGGAGCTTTTTTTATCCCTTATGTTATCATGTTGATATTTTGTGGAATTCCATTGGCCTATATGGAACTTGCTTATGGTCAGTATGGAAGTCTTGGTCCAATAACAGTTTGGAAAGCAGTACCATTTTTCAAAGGTTTGTAACTTTTATAAAGCTAAATTAGATATGAGTCATGTTTTAAGCAAGCACTGCCCTATTGATATAAATATGCAATTTAGCTCTTTTTAAAAAAATTCCATTTAAGCTCAGTAAAGGTCCTATATAGGAAGCTGTAGTCTTGGAAACCAAATTATACTTAATATTGGATTAAAATAAAAAGTTACAAGAGAGATTGCATATGATATTCAGTAAGTACAGGCATGGTTGTGTAGTTAAGAAACCCACTTTGCAATCATATAGTTTCAGGTTCGACCCAGCAGCGGGGCATCTTGGAGGAAGAGTATTCTACTATAGCCCCAGGCAAACCAATGCCTTGTGAGTGAAATTGGAAGATGGAAACTGTGTGGAAGCCCATCCTCTGTGTGTGTGTGTGCTGTGGTGTTTTCCCCCATCACCATCACCAGAGCCACTTGCACTTGAACAATGGTGTTGGCTTGTTTACATTTCCATAAATTAGTTGTTTAGCAAATGAGACAAAACAGACTAAGTACTAGGCTATTTAAAAAAAAAGAAAACTAATACTGTGGTCAATTTGTTCAACTGAAATTCTTCAAGACAGTGCTCCAGCATGGGCATAATCCAATGAGTGAAACAAGTGAAAGATAACATAAGAATTTCTTTTCAGTTTTTCAACACAACAGACAAGGTTTGAGAATATAATCTGTGTTGTGTGAAGTTAAACAATATGTAGAAAGCTTATGACATCACAACTTTATACGAAATGGCAACAAACTGGAAGGAACATTAGAGTGGATATTCTGACTCTGTGTTCTGAGTTCAAATCCAACCAAGGTCAACTTTGCCTTTTTTTCTTTTCAAATGATAAGTAAAGTATCAATCCAAGGTTCTCAATGTGTTATTATTTCAGTATCTCATCTGGAATATCATTATAGGGAAGTAATTTCTTCCAAGTCAAGTAACAAAAAAGAAGAAAGGAAAACAGCACCAAACTTAAAAGAGTTTGCATCCTTACTGAGTATCGGATCAAGCTAAAGTTACAAATGCTCAAGAAATACCAATGATAAAGACGATTATTAGTATTATAATGGTGGTGGCAGTGGTGGTGGTGATGTAGTGTAGTGTGTTGGTGGTGGTTGTGGTGACAGTGTCAGCGGTGGTGGTTGTGGTGGCGGTGGTGGTGGTGGTGGTAGTGGTAGTGGTAGCAGTGTGGTGGTAGTGGTTGTGGTGGCAGTAGTGATGCTGGTGATGTTGCTGGTGGTCATAGTGGTGGTGCTGGTGATGTTGTTGATGCTGTGCTGATACTGCTGCCATTATCAAAGACACAAGAGTCACAGCTGATACCACTGCTGCCATCACTGACACTGCTGACTACAATTTCACTCCATTCCTCAGATATAGATTTCATTTATTTGTGCCCCTGTAAGAAATAACTCATTTTTAACTACCACAGTTTCATAAATGTTGTTTGTTTTTTGTTATTATAAAGTATAATTAGCATAGTTTTTATTTACCACAGGTATTGGTTATGGAATGGTGTTGGTATCAGCAATGATAGCTATCTATTATACAATGGTGACTGCTTGGGCTTTCCATTTTCTCTTCTCTTCAATGACTACAATGCTTCCATGGAGAAGTTGCTCTAACAGTTGGAATACAAAATGTATGTCTTCTCAAACTTTTCCTTTTTAAGAAATCGTTTCTCTTCTTACATTTTTCTTTCTTTTTTTTTTTTACATTTACAATAAAAGATGTTATTAATTAGGCAAAGCAGACGGTGTTCTCTTGCTATTGGTTATGGCAAATGAGGTTGTATGACGGATGAAGCTGAAAGGTTTGTGGACTGACATCCCTCTTCGGTTAAGCCCTCAAAAACTTTTTCAATTTTCAACTTGGAAAAGGAAAGTTAGTGTGAAGAGGGATGTGTTCTCACACAGTGAATTTGTCTAAAAGTGTGTGTGACTGCGGAAAAATGGTTAGAATGAATGGAACTGCTCCAAGCATGTGTCAGTATATTGGAGAATAACAGTTAGGTGGTCTAGGTGGTCAGACTAATCCTTGATCTGTGCAGTTCCTTGATTGGCTCCAGTTGGATACTCTCCCCTGTCATGAGGACTGCATTATCTCTGTTTTCACAAATTTTGTATTATATATACTACTTATCTCCTCTTCTCCTTTTATTCACCTCATCTTTTTATGTAAAACACCCACATAAATGGTAAATTGTCCCTGTAAATTGCACCTGTAATATAACCCCTCACCAAATGTCCCTGTGGCAAATAAAAGAGATTACTATATAATTATTAGTATTGTGTATCTTTGTCATCATCATTATTAATATTAATATTATTGCAGCAAGTGTTCTATGGCACTCTTGTTGTACCACCCCATATTTTCTTCTGAGCATACACAACTTTCACAGCTGATTAGCACTCACCTGTCTTTGTGCCTGGTTTGATATAACTTGTCAATATCACTCTTCAAGTGGAATGTTCCATGCATTGTGAGTAAACTTCCCAATTTTTAGTTTAGCCTCTTTTACTTCTCTCTCCCCAACTTGATAATAACTGCATGTGCTGATTGCTTGAAATTTATTCCTTTCATTCAGTTTTAACTGTAACAACAGACTAAGTCTTCAGAGATACTCTTGCATGAAGCTTTTCTCCATTTCTTCACCCATTACTTCATTCACTTCCAATATGCCCAGGAATTAAAACCCAGTGCTGTCAATCTTTTTCATGATTTCCCTTGATGATAATTCTATACTTTCAAGTCTACTATCATTCATTCTTGCCAGGAATATTTTATCACATTTTTTAGACCAAATTCCATTTTGATGTAGTTGCTAAAACAATGAACTCTGTTCACTAAAGAGCTGACTGGAGTTTTGTCACTACCATACAGCTTGAGATCATTAATAAATAATTCATGGATGATCTTTTGCTGATTTCCTTTAAATTCATATCCCTGATGTTACTTTCCCAGTAGCAATGTTAAAGGGATCAAGCATAAGACAAATAGTAAAAAAGATACACTGTCTCCTTGAAAAATCTCTCTTGATTCTTAACATTCCGGTCCACATGATGTGAGCTCAGTTTTCCACACTTCAATGTTTTTTTCTCAAAAAGCTCTTGACATTCATTGAAACTCCAAACATATTCAAATATTCAATGATATATGAATATGGAATATATTGTAGCCTTTACAGTAATCTATCCAGACCATTGCCAAATTTGTCATTTTCTTGCTTACAATATTCTATAACCATTTCATCTATGAGTAGCTGGTCTTTAGTTCCCCTGAAATTCCATTTACATCCCTTCTGTTCAAAAGAGAGAGTTCTATCATCAAGAAACATATACATTTCATCAGTGAATATTCTAGTGAGCAGCTTTCACATTAATGGAAGGCATGATATAGGTCCGTATTTATCCACAGCATTACCTTTTAAGGTATCCTTCAAATACAGTACTGTTCATCCAAAAGTTATCCTCTTAGGAATCTTTTCAATCCCATTGATCATTTCATGAAGTTGTTCTGCTATTTTTATGCCACTCCCAACTATTCAGTACCCCTAAACATCATCAGGTCCAGCTGCTTTCCAATTATTCCTTTTCCTATTATTATTATTATTATTATTATTATTATTATTATTATTATTATTATTATTATTATTATAGAGTGAGACAGCAGCTCATGCCATCAAATTGATGGCTTGCCTGATAAGGGTACACAAGGGACATGCATCACAATCATATACATATGCTATGGTGACCTCATATCAAGATAAACAGTACATGATCTTGTAGGTGGAGCCTACTTAGAATTTTCTTCAGGTTGAGCAGCCCATCCCTCTTAAAAGGTCCCTGAATAAGGGTTGTTTAAGGATGGTGAACAAAACACCCATGTTTCTAGAGGTGAATTATTCAAATACCAAAGAATCCTTCTCAACACAGGACTATGATGCTCCCTCCCCACTACTCCTGCTCATGATCTGAGACCCCCTTCAGTCATGACTGACCATGGGATTGCACCTAGAAAGTTACCCTCCTAGGCACAAGTCCGGGCAATGTTGTTTATGGAAGACCAGCAGTCACCCATGCATACCGGCCTCCCCTCTCCACGCCACCAGTGTTATCCAAGGGAAAAGCAAAGGCCGATACAGCTTGGCACCTGTGACATCGCAACTCATTTCTACAGCTGAGTGAACTGGAGCAATGTGAAATAAAGTGTCTTGCTCAAGAACACAACACGCAACCCGATCCGGGATTCAAACTCACAACCTCATGATCATAAGCTTGACACTCTAACCACTGAGCCATGCGCCTTCACTGTTCATGATCAGTGATGCACATATTGCCAGCCACTAAGGGACATGCTAAAGTGGTTATGGTCAAGCAACTGACAAGCAAAGCTGTGGTACTGAGCAGAATATTTGTTGTAGCCCAACTTTTACACAAAGACAAAACATGTACATCGTAACACTTCCAATCAGTTAAGATCAGAAGCCATGAGAGCCACTGCCTGGTACAGCATCTGGGCATTATTATTATTATTATTATTATTTTATTATTATTATTATTATAGAGTGAGACAGCAGCTCATGCCATCAAATTGATGGCTTGCCTGATAAGGGTACACAAGGGACATGCATCACAATCATATACATATGCTATGGTGACCTCATATCAAGATAAACAGTACATGATCTTGTAGGTGGAGCCTACTTAGAATTTTCTTCAGGTTGAGCAGCCCATCCCTCTTAAAAGGTCCCTGAATAAGGGTTGTTTAAGGATGGTGAACAAAACACCCATGTTTCTAGAGGTGAATTATTCAAATACCAAAGAATCCTTCTCAACACAGGACTATGATGCTCCCTCCCCACTACTCCTGCTCATGATCTGAGACCCCCTTCAGTCATGACTGACCATGGGATTTCACCTAGAAAGTTACCCTCCTAGGCACAAGTCCGGGCAATGTTGTTATGGAAGACCAGCAGTCACCCATGCATACCGGCCTCCCCTCTCCACGCCACCAGTGTTATCCAAGGGAAAGGCAAAGGCCAGTACAGCTTGGCACCAGTGACGTCACCACTCATTTCTACAGCTGTGAGAACTGGAGCAATGTGAAATAAAGTGTCTTGCTCAAGAACACAACACGCAACCCGATCCGGGATTCAAACTCACAACCTCATGATCATAAGCTTGACACTCTAACCACTGAGCCATGCGCCTTCACTGTTCATGATCAGTGATGCACATATTGCCAGCCACTAAGGGACATGCTAAGTGGTTATGGTCAAGCAACTGACAAGCAAAGCTGTGGTACTGAGCAGAATATTTGTTGTAGCCCAACTTTTACACAAAGACAAAACATGTACATCGTAACACTTCCAATCAGTTAAGATCAGAAGCCATGAGAGCCACTGCCTGGTACAGCATCTGGGCATTATTATTATTATTATTATTATTATTATTATTATTATTATTATTATTATTATTCAGGAGTCTTATTTTTATCACATACTTTCACTGCACTACCGAGCACAACTCTGTGCACCTTGGGTAGGTGCTGTGGTTTGTTGTGGTGCTCTTATTTTCACTTTATTAAAAGTGTTTTGCATAGGATGTGTGCAGTGCCTAGTAGTGCTATTTTCTGTATGTTATATATACTTGTAAGTCCTGGTGTTTTTGTTATGTATTTGTTTAAATGTTTTTTTTATCGCACCTAATGCACTTACTATAAAAGGAATTGTTTCTGTTTTTAGTCTCCACATTTGAGTTACCTCTATTTCCAGATCTTTGTATTTTGAAAGTTTCTCCATTTCTTTTAGAGAAACATTGTCATCTGTTGGTATTGATGCATTGATTAAAAAGCATTTTTTTTCTCAGTGAATTCTGACAACTATATCTGCATGTGTATGGCTGCTTTCTCATTTTCTTTGATCTTTTCTGGTGTGTGCCTATACCATCTTTTTTCTGTTGTTATTCCATAGTGTTGGCATAGCTTCCAGTGTATATAGGTCCCAACTCTGTCGTGTTTGTGAATATATTCCTTCTTAGCCAGGACTGAGCAGCCAGAGACAATATGATTTATTATTTCTTCTCTATCACCACATATTCTGCAGTTACTTGTATTTCTTTTTATTACATGTTTTTGGTGATTTCTGGTGGGAAGGCTTTGATCTTGTGTTGTTCTTGTGGTTGTTATTGATATTATTATTATTATTATTATTATTATTATTATTATTATTATTATTATTATGAAACAAATGAACAATATTTTGAAACTCCATGTGTCTTCAAGTTCAAAATATAAAGTGAAATTAAGTTCAAAGATAGGAAACACTGAAACATTCAAAATTAAACCGGAATAACAGCATTTCTTTCCCAGTAAAATGACATCATCAGTCTTCGGTCTTTCACAAAAAAGTAGCAGAAGGAAGGAAAGAAAGAAAAAAACAAAAAAGAAAGGAAAGAATTGGAGAAAAAATTATTCATTCTTTTTGTCTTTTTCTTTCTTTCCTTCCTTCTGTTACCTACTGATGACATCGTTTTACTTAGCTATTCTCATTTAATTTTGAATATTTCAGCATTTTCTATCTTTGAATTTAATTTTATTTAAAATTTTGAACTTATGAAAGACACACAGAGTCGAAATATTGTTCATTTGTTTAATTTTCATTTTAATAAACAGTCAATCTCTATTATTGTTATTGTTGTTGTTATTATTATTATTTATTTATTTATTCATTTTTATTATTATGTTTTTTTATCACACCGTATGCAATATTTTCTGAATGACTTAGCTTGTTTTTATCCTTATATTTCAGATTGCAAAACGGAAAAATATCACCTGCCAAATTGTTCCGACATCATGAACAACACCAAAGAACAAGAATTGAACTTGACTAATATTTCCGTCTCAACTAATTGTATGTGGAATGCATCTTTCTCGTTGTTTGCTGAAGGTTCCTCATCAGGAAGCTTGGAAGCCAATGTCACTTTCAAGACTCCCAGTGAGGAGTATTTTTAGTAAGTTCAGGCTTAGTTTTGATTATCTCTTGTTAATTGAACCAAATTAGAAAATTACAACTGAACTTATTTTGTTCTTACAAAGTCAACAATAGTGAAATCCCTTGACACTTCACTATAAAATCCAAGTTTTATTCCAATTTCTCTTTTTCTCTTTCATCTTATATGTATGTAAGAGAACATGTACATATACATAGATTGTCATGAACACTCACTCACACATCACATGATTCAGTATAGTATCTATTTCCAGTTCTACCCACAAGGCATTAGTCAACCCAAGGCTACGATAGAAGACACTTGACCACAGAGCCAGACAGTAGGAATGAAACCTAACCCTTTAGCTTTCAGATTATTGTCAAATGTGTTGATTATTTATTCACATTGACTTGATTTAATCATACGTTGTCTCATAGCTTCATGATTTCAATGATGTGATTGATTCTTTTAGAATGACATTGTAAAGTAAGATAAGTGTGAGAGGTCAGGTCTGGCTGGTTTGAACATCAAACAGGTAGAATATTTTGGTCGGATATGACTAGTTAAAACACTGAAGAATTAAACTAGGTAGTTGCAAAGCAAACTTCTTAACCACATAGCTGTGTGCGTGTGTGTGTGCATGCACCCTACACACAATTTGATCTGTGTGACATTCACTTCATTTGTTGACATCTGAAGATTACAATGATTTTGGCATCTTGCAGTATTGCTGCCTTCTGTTGTGCCAAACAGCATAAATGCTATCAGTAAACATTTAGGCTTTTTATTTCTTTAATCATTTATTTTCTTGATATTTTGCTGAAATACTGAGGAAGTGAGCTGCTGATTCATTGAAACACGTGTATATTAAAACATAAGAACATCAGTAACCTAACTTCTTTTAATTTTATGTCACTCAGACATTGCACTTGTGTTTACTTTCCAATGTGTTGATTGAATTCATTATGCATAAAATAGAGGAGTTTAATGTGGAACCAATCACTGAGCTCTAAACTCACTAATAATGTATCATACATGCTATTACATTATTAACTACATACATATGTACGTGTTTGTGTGTGTGTGTGCATACACTTGCTCTCCAAAGTTTGTTTATAAATACATATATATATATACATGGTCTGATCAATAAGTATCTGGACTGTTGCCATGGTAACAAAGCTAAATCATGCAGAGTAAAGCCACTTGGCACTGATTGACCTTGAACTCTGCTTTGCATGTGCACTAAGTTTTAACATTCTAATTCACTTCCAGTGCCTGGAAGTAACGTGTGTAGCATGTATTCGTAGCATTGACCATGACGAAGAAAACTGAGCAGAGAATCTGCATCAAATTTTCCCTAAAGCTTGGCATTACCTGCTCAGAGGTCTACACACAGTTTTCATCATTCTTGACACAATCAAGATTTTGTGCAACTGAAACCCAAGTGTCTTTTTGGTCAGCTGAAAGCAGTTTTGATACAAACTTGGCAGACACATCTCATACCCAAATCTTCAGAGACAATAGACAGAACTGAACTGTAACTAATCTGCACATCCTCTGATAACTCATGGATGGTGACTTGATGATTTCCCCTCACAGCTGCACGCACATTTGCAATGTTTTCTCAGTTCTGCTGGCTGTTGGTCTCCCAGAACATTCACCACTATCAAAATGTTTTCGGCCATCTTGAAAATGTCTGAACCACTCATACATTTGTGTGCAGCTCATACATTCCTCTCTATACTTTCTGCAACTTTGCATAGGCCTCTGAGTAGGTATCACCATGACAACTTTGTCATGGTGACACATTACACATGTTACTTCGAAGCACTGCTGTAAACAGCGGAAGTGAGTTAGAACATTAAAACTTAGTGCACAGGCCCAGCAGAGGTCAAGGTCAACCTGTACCAGGAAGCATTACTCTGAGTGCTTTAGCTTCATTATTTATATACATATATATATATTTATATATATACATACATACATATATACATACACACATACAGAGTGCGGTGAATAAATTGTCATCTAAGTTACGCAAAAATGAATATACCACTGACATCTTATTTTAACAGATATATTTACTAAAATTACATAAAAATATTTTGAAATACTAAAGAGTAAATTTATTAAATAAAATCACCATTGGCTTTGACTACAGCCCCCAGACGACTTTGGAATCTCCTGCAACTCTTCTGGATGGTCTCCTTGTTTAAGTTGGTGAATGCTGCCATAATTCTTCCCTTCAGTTCATCTTTGATGTTACAAGGAGTTTTGTTGATCTCTCACTCAACTGCACCCCACACATAATAATCAAGGGTGTTGCAATCTGAGGAGTTAGGTGGCTAGATATTAAGGGTGATGTGGTCGCAGAAATTATCTGACAGCCATGACTAGGTTCTCCTGCTTCTGTGGTATGGTGCAGAGTCTAGGGTGTTCCAGCAGTCACTCTCTTGACGAGAGCAGCCAAAATTTGAAATCAATATTACTTTCAATATTAAGGCAATGAACTGGCAGAATTGTTAGCATGCCTTGCAAAATGCTTAATGACATTTCATCCATTTTCATGTTCTGGGTTCAGATTCCACCAAAGTTGACTTTGCCTTTCATCCTTTCAGGG
Source organism: Octopus sinensis (assembly GCF_006345805.1). Lineage (NCBI taxonomy): Eukaryota > Metazoa > Mollusca > Cephalopoda > Octopoda > Octopodidae > Octopus > Octopus sinensis. The sequence continues at coordinate 101,969,221 of NC_042997.1, read as the reverse complement.
TTGATAAAATAAGTACCTGTTGAACACCCTCCCCTAAAATTGCTGGCCTTGTGCCAAAATTAGAAAACAATATTACTTACAATATTCTAAAATTCACATAAATTTGTATGTTGTCTTCTTACCTTTTTTTTTTTAGCATTACTATGAATCGCCTCTTTTAAAATATTTGTTATTACAGTATATGGGTTTTAAATACAAGTAAAAGTATAGGCCAGCTTGGTACCATTCGCTGGCAGTTGGCTTTGTGTCTCCTTCTTTGCTGGGTGATTGTCTTTTTATGTGTCTTCAAAGGAATTAAATCTTCTGGGAAGGTATGTATGAAACATTTTTGAAGTATTTCATAAACTTTTAAGATTCTGTGGAATAGTTAATTTTTAGAACATTGGATCTTGAATCACATCACATGAAGCTATAAATAATAGCATGTAAATATTGGATTGAAAGACCCTTTTAGATAGAAAAAGTTGAAGGCTGTCATGTCAGCAAGAGACATGGGTTTATATCCTGCAGGCAGCCTTCGACTTCTTCTGTCCCAAAGGGATTTTCAACCCAATATTACATACTGTTATTTAGAATTTTATAAAGATAGTGAGCTGACAGAATAATTACCATGCCAAATAAAATGCTTAGTGACATTTTTCCAACACTTTACACTCTGAGTTCAAAACCTGTGGATCAATAAATTAAGTACCAGGCAAGCATTGGGGTCGGTGTAATTGACTATCCCTTCCCACAAAATTTCAGGCCACATGGCTGTAGTAGAAAGGATTATTTATTGCTTTATGTGCTTCAAGATTCACTGTTCCAAAAGAGAATTGTACTTATTTTGTTTTTGTATATGTGAGTATGGTGAAGGAAGACTTTTTTTCTTTTATTATTATTATTCTTCTAAAAAATTTTCGTCTGAGATGGTAATATTATCTTCATATTTTAACTGAAAACAATAATAACAATGAGGCAAATATGGTACATTATATAAATATTGAACACTAACTGCTCATAAATCAGGAGTTTAAAAATGCTACTAGTATTCCAGTTCCATTGTATATCAGGCCAAATCACTTTATCCTATATCTAGAGATAATCACATCTTGATAGGGATCTTTGATCACATAAGATCAAGTAATTGATGCTACTAATTGCATGAATATATGTGATGAATATTTGTCCTTTTTATGATAATAATGATAATAATAATAATCATCCTTTATACTATAGGCAGAAGGCCAGCAATTTTAGGGATGGAGATAAGTCAATTACATCAACCCCAGTACTTGACTGGTACTTATTTTATCAACCCTGGAAGGATGAAAGGCAAAGTCAACCTAAGCAGTATTTGAACTCAAAATATAAAAAGTTGGAAGAAACACCACAAAGCATTTTTACCAACACATTAAATGTTGTGCCATTTCACTGCCTAATAATGATAGTAGTAGTAGTAGTAGTAGTAGTAGTAGTAGTAGTATAGTAGTAGTAGTAGTAGTAACAGTAACAATAGTAGTAGTACCCATTCACATATACGACAGACTTATTACAAGAGTAAATCAAAAATATGTAGGGATGTGCGACATAATTAATATAAAAACAAGAGGAGGGCAACCTCTCTAGTGTCGGTGCTATTAGAAAATGTTCCTAGTACAGTTTGTAAAGTGGTCGGTATTAGGAAGGGCATCCAGTGATAGAAACCAGGCCATCTTTACGATTTAAGTTCAAATTCTGCAGAAGTAAACTTTGACTTTCATCTTTTCAGGGTCAATAAAATAAGAACCATTCAGATATTAGGGCCAATATAATCAATTTTCCTCACCCACCAAAATTTTAGGCCTTGTGCCTTTGGTAGAAAGGATTATTATTAAAGCAGTGAGGTGGCAGAATTGTTAGCATGCTGTGCAAAATGCTTAGCAGCATTTTGTCCATCTCTACATTCTAAGATCAAATTCTGCCAAGTTCGACTTTGCTTTTGATCCTTTCGGGGTCAATAAATTAAGTACTAGTGAAACACTGGGTGTTGATATAATCAACTAGTCCCCTCCCGACAAATTTCAGGCCTTGTGACGATAGTAGAAAGGATTATTATTATTATTATTGAAGACGTTACACAATTATCCAATATCTTGATGTTGTAGATTGAAGATATTGTGTCTACCGGGGGATTGTACTTATTACTTCCACCCTAGCGAAGGCAGAGGTATTGTTTTCAGTCATGTTTGTTTGTCCGTGGACAAGATATCTCAAGAACGGCTGGATGGATTTGGATGAAACTTTCAGGGATGTGTGACCTTGTGACTTGCTCAGTCTCATTAGATTTTGGGATTGATCCAGTACTGGACAAGGATTCTGGATTATTTTTCCGATTTTTTTTTACTTTACTTGTATATGTAAAGTTTCACATAGTTCACACACATACACACATATACTCACACATTTTCAGCATTGAACATTACCATCCCATTTCCATTGTACACACACATGCACACACACACACACACACACACACACACACACACGCAAACATACCTCTCTTTTACACACACATATACACACACTTCAAACACTGTTTATTGGCTTTTTCACTCCTTCCTTCGTTATTCATTAATCACCTCTTCCTTTCTCATTCATAGGACACTCTTTGCCACTTTGTTTTGTCTTTCTCATTGTCATTACTTTCTCTCACTCCCTCTCAGTCATGGCTATTACTCTCACTACTTCTTCATTGAATTAGTATTTCATCTCCTCTCCCTTCACCTCTCACTCAATAAATATATATTTAGATTATTTTTTGTTTGAAAGCGGTCAGGTTAATTTTTAGTGTTCTCATTTGTGAGAGCAGTCCAGTTTATTTCAGATATTCCCATTCTAATCATCTCTGGCTAATCATTGAAAGGACATTGGTGTTGCCTTGGCAGAAGTTTGCACTCTCTGAGTGCCCTTGTTTTTATTATTGTTGTTGTTGTTGCTGCTGCTTTTGTTATTGAGGCAGCGAGCTGGCAGAATCGCTAGCAGGCCAAGTGAAATGCTTAGCGGTATTTTGTGTGCCGCTACTACGTTCTGAGTTCAAATTCCGCCAAGGTCAACTTTGCCTTTCATCCTTTCAGGGTCGATTAAATAAGTACCAGTTATGCACTGGATCAATATAATCGACTTAATCCGTTTGTCCTTGTTTGTCCCCTCTGTGTGTAGCCGCTACGTTCTGAGTTCAAATTCCGCCGAGGTCAACTTTGCCTTTCATCCTTTCGAGGTCAATTAAATAAGTACCAGTTACGCACTGCGCTCAATATAATCGACTTAATCCGTTTGTCTGTCCTTATTTGTCCCCTCTGTGTGTAGCCCCTTGTGGGCAGTAAAGAAATAGGTATTTCACCCGTCACCGCATTCTTAGTTCAAATTCCACCAAGGTCAACTTTGCCTTTCATCCTTTCAGGGGTTGATAAATTAAGTACCAGTGAAATACTGAGGTTGATGTAACTGACTGGCCCCCTCCCCCAAAATTTCAGGCCTTGTTGCTTTAGTAGAAAAGATCATTATTATTGTTGTTGGTGTTGTTGTTGTTGTTATTGTTGTTGTTGTTAAGGCAGAGAACTGGCAGAATTGTTAGCATGCCAGACAAAATGCTTAGCAGCATTTCATCCATCTTTACATTCTGTGTTCAAATACTGCTGAGTGTTTGGCTTTGCCTTTCATTCTTTCAGAGTTGATAAGATAAATACCAGTTGAGCACTCTCAAAATTTCAGGCTTTGTACCTACAGAAGAAAAGGATTGTTATTATCATTTTTAAGGTGGTAGGCAAACAGAATCATTACCATGCCAGACAAAATTCTTTGAAGTACTTCTTCCAGCTATGCATTTTGACTTTGCCTTTCATCTTTTTGGAGTTTATAGAATATGTACCAGTTGGAAAATAGAGTCAGTGTCATCAACTAACCTCACCCCTTCTGCCAAAATTTCAAGCCTGATGCCTATAGTAAAAAGGATTATTATTAGTATTATGAAGGCAGTGAGATGGCAGAATTGCTGGTATGTCAGAGTAGATGCTTAGTAGCATTTCTTTTGACTCTTTACACTCTGAGTTCAAATTCTGCTGAGGTTGACTTTGCCTTTCATCCTTATATGGTTGATAAAATAAGTACCAGTTGAGTATTGGAGTCAAAGTAAGTGATTAGCCCCTCCCCAAAAATTACTGGTTTGTATCAAAATTTGAAAAATTGAAACCATTATTATTATTATTATTATTAGTAGTAGTAGTAGTAGTAGTAGTAGTAGTAGTAGTAGTAGTAGTAGCAGCAGCAGCAGTAGTAGTAGTAGAAGTAGTAGCAGCAGCAGCAGCAGCAGCAGCATGCTAGGCAAAATGCTTAGTGGCATTTCTTCTGTCTTTGCGATCTGAGTTCAAGTTCCACCCAGGTCGACTTTGCCTTTCCTCCTTTCAGAGTCAGTGAAATAAGCACCAGTTACACACTGTGGTTGGTGTAATTGACTTGCCCCCACCCCTAAAATTTCAGGCCTTGTACCTATAGTAGAAAGAATTATTTTCATCATCATCAATACTATTTCTTTATTAGGAGCATGGTGACAATGACAACCAGCATTTATCACCAACAAGCATAAAAGAAAATATTATAATCTAAAGCTTGTTCTTTTGACCTCTGGGAATTGGCTTAAATTACCTTCAAAACACTATAATATACAAATGGAAACTACAAATACACTTAATCTGTAGAACAAACTATTACAGTTTTTTATTATGTTTTTCTTTCTTTTTCTTTTCTAGGTTGTGTACCTAATTGTGATATTTCCCTATATCATTATGTTTGTACTGTTGATACGAGGAATAACAGTAGATGGCCATCTCGAAGGAATAAAATTTTACCTCACACCAAAATGGGAGAAGTTGAAAAAAGTCCACGTCTGGGGTGATGCAGCAGCACAGGTGTTTTTCTCCCTTTCACTGTGCTGGGGAGGACTGTCAACACTTTCCAGTTACAACAAATTTCACAATAATATATTCAGGTAAGAGGATTTATTTTCCTTGAGATATATGGCCACTGAACTTATTCAGAGCTTAGCTGGATTATTTCAATCCACTTGCATCATATTCTAAGTTCAAAGCCTACCAGAGTAAACACTATTTTGTCATTTTTCTGGGTCTGAGGTAAAAAGTAAAAATCAAAATCAAGTAATGGATCCAGTTAAATAGTGTACACCTTTGTGTACTCTATTAAATTGGCTTCATTGCAACAGTGTTAGAAACTGATTTTTGACTCTCTAAAATGACCTTGTTATCTGTCCAAAACAAGATGTCTAAGGGATTAATATTTCAAATATTTAAGATAAAAACTTAGCAAAAAGTTATTAAACTGTTATTTTCTCTGTGAGGTCTGAAACAATGACTTGCATATTCATAATACATTCTGACATTCAAGCACAAATACACTGGTCACTGTTGTGTATGTCACTGAAGAACAACTTCTTTTAGAAAGACAATGTGTTCATAACACACTTGACTCATTACTGCAAGGGATTCTGGAATGTGTGAACACATTGTCGTTATAAAAAGGAGACATTTTTCTTTGTACCAATGAGTTGGGTGCATTATGAAAACATTGTCTTTGTAAAAGGAGAAATTGTTCCCCTGTGACATACACAACAGCAATCAGCATAATTGCATTTGAATCTGCCAGAATTTATTAAGAATAAATATGCAGATCATTGTTTCATTCATAAACAGGAGTTCTCCTTTAACTTCAAGCCCCTCCTTACTAATGCTGCTTCATAATCTCAAGGTTTTTTGTTGGTTCAGGTGAAAGAAGTTAAGTAGAGTATTGATTTCATGGACAAAGGGTCATTTTCTTTTCATATAAGTTGTTTTTGAAAGAATTCTGTGACAAGATGTAGGCCAAGGATATAATTAATAGTGACAATAACATCACCAACTTCTCTCTGTCTCCTCTTCTCTCCTCTTCATACATTTGCATTCTCTTATCATGACACAATACTTATTAAGATGTTTTGCAAGTCAATAGATTATAGTGATCCATAATCCTGCATCATAGGATTTCATACATCTGTTAGTTATAATGATTGAAGTAAAAAGAAATGTATATTAAATGAAGTTGACATAACTTGAAAGGTTACTCTCTACAAAAGGAAACTAAAGGTAGAAAATAAATTGAAAAGGGTTCTCAATGTCAAATAAGTAAAACTAAAACTAAAATCTGTATAAAACCCAGAAACAATGCTGTTGCTAATGTTGCTAACGTTGCTAATGCCTACACATATCACACATGGGCCAACAACAATGGAACTGCTACGTGGTTGTTCAGTCTGCTAGAAATAGCAGCCGAATCACATGCTGTCTTGAATAAGGAATGAATGTATTAGAATGTAGACCTACTTTAAAAATAGTACAGCTAAACAAAAAGATGGTCATAGTTGAAAGATTTTAGGCTAGTCCATCAGGGTTGAGTTAGTAGTTAGTTAATAATGCACTGTACACACAAACACATACACATATGATAATGCACACGTACACATACACACACAAGCATATGTGTGCACACACACACATGTACATGCATAGACACATGAATAAATGGAACTTTGCCCATTTTGATAATGAATATTTGATCAACTGAATTACCTGTTCATTCAATTAGCATATAAGAACACATTGTTCTTTTAATGTAATCCATTGTAAGAATCAGTACAACAAAGTGCACACAGCAAGTTTGAGCCCTTTTGTTGCAGATACAATCTGTCCAATGAACTTCCACAGTTTCTGTTTGTCCAGTTTCACCCACAATTCACAGCTAGAGTAGAAATAATAGACACCTGCCCAAGATGCCACACAGTCAGATTGAACCTAGGACTTCATGATTTCAAAGCACCAAGATGCATCCAGAAGGTTCTCTGGCAATGTGGTCAAGAAATGTTGGTAGTAGTTAGGAACTTAATGGCATTTGTTTTCCTGGCCTGCCTGCATTACAGCAGTCCTGTTGGCTTCACAAGTTGCTATGCCCTTGCAGACGACTGATTTCCACTTGCCTCTGTTCTGTGCTGTCTGCCCCTATATGACATGGCTGATGCAGAAGACCTCTGAGAAAGCTTTTAAATTATCTTTGAAGCACTTCTGGCTTCTCTGGAAGAGTTTGCCTTGTTGAAGTTCACCATATAATAGTTTCTGTGAAAGCTAGCTGTCTGACATGGGAACTACATGCCTACTCAGTGAGGCTGTGACTGCATTGGGATGGTGTATATGTTAGGCAGACTAGCACAGGTGAGTCAATGTCTGGGATTTTGTCTTGTCACTTTCTGTCAAGAAATTTACTGAAGCAGCTAGTGTGGAAATGGTTGTTTCCTTCATGACATTGGCAGATCATTCACATTTCACTCATTCATAACACACTAACTTAACCACATGTTTACAACCCTGGGAATTGTTTTAACTAAAAAGTCTTATCATTATGAAAAAAAAAACTGAAATAAATCTCAAAGAAAACATATAAACACACACACATATACATATATACATATATATATATATATATATATATATATATTATATATATATATATATACCATCATCATCATCATCATTTAATGTCTACCTTCCATGCTAGCACGGATGATACATATATGCACACACATTCACACACACACACAATATAATAATATTTGTTACTTTTTTTAGAGATGCCATTTTTGTATGTTTAGGAGATTCATTAATGAGTCTCTTGGCTGGTTTCTCAGTTTTTGCCGTGATGGGAGTCCTAGGCAAAGAACTTAACACCACTGTTGAAAACGTTGTTGAGTCTGGTAAGTCTCTTATAATACTTTACTTCATTTATCACTGATTAAATGCCTACAGTTACCACTTTCTTGCTTTTAATACCTAATTTTAAGATGTCAAATTACTCAGTCGAATGAAATTAGTTTAAACTTTACATTGCACTGCTTTGTTTGGTAAGACTACATTTCCTGGTGAGCTTGCATTTATTTTATAGGCATAGGAGTGGCTGCATGCATCGCAAGTAGCTTGCTTACCAACCACATGGTTCTGGGTTCAGTCCCACTGCGTGGTATCTTGGGCAAGTGTCTTCTACTATAGCCTCAGGCTGACCAAAACCTTGTGAGTGGATTTGGTAGATGGAAACTGAAAGAAGCCCATCATATATATGTATATATATATGTGTGTGTGTATGTATGTGTGTCTGTGTTTGTCCCCCTAGCATTGATTGACAACCGATGCTGTTGTGTTTATGTCTCCGTCACTTAGTGGTTCGGCAAAAGAGACTGATAGAATAAGTACTAGGCTTACAAAGAATAAGTCCTGGGGTCGATTTGCTTGACTAAAGGTGGTGCTCCAGCATGGTTGCAGTCAAATGACTGAAACAAGTAAAAGAATAAAAGAGTTCTCAGTTGTAATTTGACATTTAAAATCTAAGTTATCAATTAGATCTTATAGAAATAACCAAATTCTCTTTAAATCACAACTTGCCATCTTTAAAAAGAATCATGTATTGGATAATGTCATCCAGTAATATCGACTTCAAATTTTGGCACAAGGCCAGCAACTTCGAAGGAGGGGGTGAGTTGATTACACAACTCCAATGCTCAACTGGCACTTATTCTATTGATCCCAAAAGGCTGAAACGCAAATTCACTCTCAGCAGAATTTGAACACAGAACATAAGGATAGATGAAATACTGCTAAGCATTTCACCCGGCATGTTAACAATTCTGTCAACTTGTTGCTCTAAGGTCCAGGGGTGTATATTCTGGGTGTGCTAGATGTGCACTGTACACCCATCAAAAATGGCAAATTCATTATAAATATTAACCTTACTCATAAATTTAATTGCAAATTTTAATGAAAACTTTTGTTTACTCCTGCATGAAATTTGGTGGCATTGGGTGTGGCAGTGCACCCAGTACAACAACCACTATATATGCCACTTTTAAAGTCATCCTGTAATATCAACCAGTGTACAATATACCTGAATAAAAGACAAAATGGATGTAACCTGAATACTTTTGTTTATAAGACTTGGATACTATTCTAGTCGGTCAAGTGGTCACCCAGAGGGGTCTTTATAAGCTTAAACATATCAGCTTTTATGTAATAAGAAAGGGTAAGGTTTCGAAGAAAGAAAAATAACACCAGCTTTATTGTCAGTAATAAACATTTAGTGTTGTTAATAGATGAACATTTGCTTTATCAGTGACATAAGAACAAGAATGTTTAAGTTTCTCAAACAGGCATGGGCAACTTTTATGAGAAGCAGGTTGCATGAGACATGGCTAACCATCAGACAGGCCATACTGCTAAAAAAATACAAGGTAAATTTTCACTTAGGCATGCTATTCAGAAAGTCCTGCAGGCTGCTGTTTGCTCATGACTGCTCCCTATATCATGACTTTCTGTTCTATGCCTTAATTGCTGATATTAGATTCAGATGGGTAAAAACAAAACGTGCTAAGTTGTCATATATTTTCTATGAGATTATATTGTAAACTTAAAAACGAAACAAAAAATGAAAATTAAATTATTCTTGATATTATTTAAATATTTTACATTTCTATAAACTAATTTTAACATTTAAAATCCCTTTTTTTTTTCTCCTAGATGTTGGACTTGCATTTACAGCTTATCCTGCTGCCCTTACATACCTTCCAGCAGCCCCACTGTGGGCAATCCTTTTCTTCCTGATGCTTGTAATGATGGGTTTAAGCACAGAAATTACCGTTGTCGAAACTGTTGTCACTGCTATTATTGATGAAAAAATTGAAGTTTTGCGTAAAAAGAGAGTGACAGTGTTATTTATTGTTTGTATGTTACTTTACTTCATGGGTTTACCTATGACAACAGAGGTAAGAAACATAACTGTTTTTGTTGATGTATGTATATATGTATGAATGTATGTATGTTTGTATGTATGTATGTATGTATGTATGTATGTATGTATGTATGTATGTATGCATGTATGGATAAATGAATGAATGTTTGATTTTTCTTTGAGTTCTTCTTGAGAGAGTTCAAGCTGGTTGCTAACAAAGCAACAAGACTTTTTGAGTTAAGAGAGTTCCCAGTGTTTGTAAATATGTGGTTAAGTTGGTATGTTGGTTGAATTGTCGATGCATACACCCAGGTGTGTGCACCTATTCACATTAGAATCTCAGATGGAGAATTTTGGGAATGTCTTACCTATCTTTGCTGTGCCACAAATTAATTGGATTAGGAGAATCCACATCAGTTTCTATTGCTCTGTGTGTATGTGTGTATGTATGTATGTATGTATGTATGTATGTATGTATGTATGTATGTATGTATGTATGTATGCATGCATGCATGTATGTATGCATGCATGCATGTGTGTGTGTGTGTATGTATATTATGTATGTATATATGTTTGCATGTATTATATATATATCATCATTATCATCATTATTATCATCCATTTTCTATGTTCACATGAATTTCCTACTGCTAGATGTACTTGCTTTTTTGAAGAAAAACAGTCTTGCTGATAGCCAGGTTATAGTCATTGCATAAATGCAGGAGATGCAGTATATTGCTGTTGGTTTTACTAAGGCCATGTTTTCCCAGGGAAAGCTATATATCATGCTCAGTCCCTAATCTAGCATTAAAGTCTCCTTTAACAAAAATCTTGTCATCCTTGTAACTACCAGATAACAACTTTCTCAGGACAACAGAGAACAATAATATATCGTCCTCAGAATGTGTAATTGAGAGAGCATATACACTTACCATGCATATACATATTCATTTTACTAACATGCATATTCATGTGATTCTAAGTTAGAGATCAAGTTTTACTTCTATTAGCCAGTGTCGAAAAATAAAACCAAGAAAAGACATAATAACTTGGCTGAAATTAACAATATTATTCCATATTTTATTTTGGCTACTTCTGCACCTGTATTGATGACCCTGCAGTGCTTTACAACTCTCTTTGCATTTCTACAGTGGCACCAAAGAAACCAACAGACTTTCATAGTTTTTTTTTTTTTTTGCTTTTTATCAAATATAATGTATGCACATACACACACACACACATATGTGTGTTTGCATATATATATATATGCAAACACACATATGCATGCATATATATGTGTGTGTGTGTATGTGCATACATTATATTTGATAAAATATATATATATATATATATATATATATATATATATATATTGAAATGGATAAATGAATTATCTTGTTAAGGATTATTCAAAATTTAACCGATCCCGGGTAGCAAAAATCACAACAGAAAAGACACGATTGAAGTTACGACCTTGGGGTGTCTCAACCGTGCCTTAGCGCGGATAATTGAAGTTCGATATATTTAGTGAAGGGAAGAAATGGAGCTGAACGAAGATTCTACACAATTCCTTTTATTATCTTCTACACATGTTTCAAAGGCCGCAAATTTCCAAATTCGGATTGAATAAGGAGACCATTTGCAGCATTCTCTTCAGGAAAATCCAGGAATTTTAGCGTTTGGTCCGCTACTTTTTTAGAAGTGAGATCAAGAATTATGTTCTCTTTGATTTGACAAGTTATCTCTTTACAAACTGACCACAGACGGACACACAGACACGACCAACAAAATCAGCAGTTCTCTTTCCCTCCACCCGCTGCTTGACAGACTCCCACACTTACACAGGCGTGCACACATATACATGTAGGCAGGGTCCCACACCTATATTAGATAGCCTTAATTCTTAAAACAATCTGAACATTAATTACACAGAATATATTCACACCATTTGGTTTTCAGTATTTCTCCCACTACCAGGATTGACCGCTGTCTGAACCCGATTGATTCCAACGGACATTTTCGTCGGCCTCCACCACCACCCCCCCAGACGTCAACGTACAGTGAGAGACAGTTTTGTGCTTTCATGGGCTCCTAAGGAGCGCTTTGTTCTACCTTGCTGCGCATTTGTTTTGGATTTTTAAATTCCTGGATTTTCCTGAAGAGAATGCTGCAAATGGTCTCCTTATTCAATCCGAATTTGGAAATTTGCGGCCTTTGAAACATGTGTAGAAGATAATAAAAGGAATTATGTAGAATCTTCGTTCAGCTCCATTTCTTCCCTTCACTAAATATATATATATATATATATATATATATATATATAGTGAAGGCACATGGCTCAGTGGTTAGAGCGTCGAGCTTACGATCGTGAGATTGTGAGCTCGAATCCCGGACCGGGCTGCGTGTTGTGTTCTTGACAAGACACTTTACCCTGAATTCCTTCAACTGTTTGGGAGTGGCACTTCTTCACACATTTCTCTTCATCCAACCATAGTACATGACCATACCAGCGCAAACGTCTCTCTTGCACGCCACATCCAATGCTTCTTATGTCCAAGGTGCTTACACTCTGTCATGTGTGCACACTGACATTACACATCCAGCGGATCATGCTAGCTTCATTTCTTTTGAGCCTATGCATGTACTCCGCAGTCACGGCCCATGTTTCACTGCCATGAAGCATGGCAGTTCACACATATGCATCGTACAATCTACCTTTCACTCTGAGCGAGAGGCCCTTTGTCACCAGTAGGGGTAGAAGCTTTCTGAACTTTACTCAGGCTATTCTTATTCAAGTGATAACACTCTCTGAGCATCCACCCTGACTATTAACTTGGTCACCTAGGTATGGAAGCTATCAACTACTTCTAGTTTCTTCCCCTGGAGTGTGATGGAATCTGTTTTCTGAGCATCTGTGGTATTTATTGCCCCTGTGCATCTGCCGCACACGAAAGCTATCTTCTCGGTTAATCTTCCTTTGATGTTGCTGCACCTCTTATGTGCCCATAGCTTACACTGGGTACATCTTATGGAGTTTCTACCTACAGATTGTGCAGAGCCACCTACCTGAGGGTGTGTGTGATGAATTTGCCTTCCTACTTTCTAGAACTTTGGTCTTTGCGACATTAACTCTAAGGCCTTTTGATTCTAAACTTTGCTTCCACACCTGAAATTTCTTTTCTAGTTCCGCTAGTGATTCTACTATGAGGGCCAGGTCATCAGCATAGAGGAGCTCCCAGAGGCAACCCGTCTTGAATTCCTCTGTTATTGCCTGGAGGACTATGATGAATAAAAGGGGACTGGGGGCTTTTGGTGGACCCCTACTTCTACCCAGAATTCTTAACTATACTCATTGCCAATCCTAACCTTACTAATGGCCTCTCTGTATAGGGCCTGTACAGCCCATATTAACCATTCATCAATCTCCAGTTTCCACATCGCTCACCAGATAAGGGATTGAGGGACCCTGTCAAAGGCTTTCTCCAACTCCACAAAAGCTAAGTATAGGGGTTTATCTTTAGCTAGGTATCTCTCCTGCAGTTGTCAAACCAGGAATATGGCATCAGTAGTGCTTCTACTTGGCACAAAACCGAACTGCATCTCATGTAAGCAGACTCTGTCCCTAATGAGATGGTCTATGACCCTCACTGTGACCTTCAGTTTGATACCCTTGTAGTTATTTCTATTACATTTATATATATATATATATATATATATATATATATATACATATATATATATGAATGATAAGTTTACTAAATTTATTTTAACTTTACTTAAATTATATTGATTCAATTTTCAGGGAGGACTCTATATTTTACAACTGATGGACGAGTGTACAGGATTCCCCGTGATGATTATAGGTATCTGTATGTGTGTAGCAATTGCATGGGTTTACGGTGTAAAACGGTTTTGTGCAAATATCACACATATGATTCAACACAAAGTCAGCTGGTTTTGGCGAATCTTGTGGATGGGTGTATCCCCTGTCATACTTCTGGTTAGTATACATACTTATTTCTATTTATTTTCTAGTATATCTTAATAATTGTATTTTAAGGGTGCAATTTTTTTTTTTCCTTTTCAGATGAATATTTAACTGAGATAAGAATAATATTCTTTTATTCAGCCAAGTATTAACTTGGTCTAATGTAATATGTTATAATTAACCCAAGTGATAAATTTCATTAATTTTTCTCTGAACTAATGTTTAATGCCTTGAAAATTCATGAGGACTGAATCTGAAGATTTAAATTTTTAAAAATACTCCAAGATTCATGGAGAACTCTTGGAGAATTTTTTGGAATTTTTAAAAACATTTTGATAATTTCTGCATCATCCTAAAAGAGAAATAGAGAAATAAATGCATTATGGGGAGCTTTTTCAAAGTCCATGAGACAGGTTACGGGTCAACAATTTGGTCTTAAATAACACACAGAAGACAGAAGAAGATGATATGAGGCCCAAATAGTTGGGGCACACACAAACTTCCAGTGATGATATGTAGTGTCACTAAATGACTCAACAAACTAGGAGATACCTTGAAAGTCCCATCACAGGCTCAATTCTAGGAGCTTTCTAAATCATCCAAACCTGTCAAGGCCCAAAAACAAGGACCCATCTTCTAAATACTTAACTGTATCAGGAATTTCAAATCCTGACCTGCAAGTTGGAAGTGCTGGAATCCCTAAAGCATGCTGCCTCCAGTTATGTATGTTATGTGAAAGTCCAGGGATTGTTTGCACTGTGATTTTGTTTCCTCATGGAGATTTTGTACAGTAGTAGCAATTACTTCCTGTGAAGATACTGTACCAGTTTTCATTACTTCATTCTTCATTGAGTCAACTACTTTTTGGGCATTAACTTGTGCTCTGCTTGCAGAGTGATTATAGGAGCCTGATGAAAAAATTACTTCAGGTTCACTGCTTTTATAAGTTGTAATATCAGGTTTATTGTTTCTATATGGTTTGATGTTATTACTGGGCTATCTGCTAAGATCTTAATCTTTTCACTTGTTGTTATCTTTTCTATTTGTACGTTTCTGATTTTCTGGGGTTTTTTTTTTTTATGTTATATTGCTGTAGTAGGTTTGCAAAGATCATCTTGGTTATCTCATCCTGTCTCTCTTTATATTTTGTGTGTGCTTCCCAACCACATGGTTCCAGGTTCAGTCCCAAAGTGTGGTACCTTGGGCGAGTGTCTTCTACTACAGCCTTGGGTGAACCAAAGTCTTGTGAGTGGATCTGGTAGACAGAAACTGAAATAAGCCTGTCATATATATGTATGTGTGTGTGTGTGTGTGTTGTGTGTGTGTGTGTGTGTGTGTGTGTGTGTGTGTGACTTTGTGTTTGTGCTTGTTGCCCACTGCTGCTTGATAACTAGTGATGTTTGTTTATGACCCCATAACTTGGCAGTTTGGCAAAGAGACCAATAGAATAAGTACCAGGCTTAAAAGTAAGTACTGAGGCTGATTCATTTGACTAAAAATTATTCAAGGTGGTGCCCCAGCATGGCCACAGTTTAATTACTGAAACAAGTAAAAGATATATACATATATACATATATATATATAAAAGATATATACATATATACATATATATATAAAAGATATATACATTGTATTGTCATACGTTCGATATTTCCTTTGTTCTTTACAATATCTTTCTGAAGATCATATCTTAGAGCAAGACAAAATATTTATACTTATGGTCATATTCAAAATATTCTGTCCCTCATAGAGAAATTCTTTCAATTGCTGTCAGGGGTTATCATCTTATCTTACAGATGCGTCACAATACATAGTCAGTATCATGTAATTGATCTAAGTAGTTTTAATAAGTAAAATTTGAGAGTTCATAATTAAAATTAGATAATTTTTTTAATGATTTATTCTACTTGTATTTAGCAACTTGTTTGTAACAGATACTATTCTCCTACATTGGTTCAAATTGTGGCACAAAGCCAACAGTTTCAGGGAAAAGGTTGTGTGAATACATCAACCCCAGTGCTCAACTTGTGCTTCTTTTATCAACCCTGAGAGGATGAAAGGCAAAGTCAACCTCAGTGGTATTTGAACTCAGAAAGTAAAGATTGGCAAGATGCCTCTAAGCATTTTCCCCAGTGTGCTAACTATTCTGCCATCTCACTGCCTTAAACTATTCTCTTATACTGCAGTAAAGCTTTGAAGGAAGCGAGCTGGCAAAATTGTTGGTATGCAGGGCGAAATGCTTAGCAGTATTTTGTCTACTGTTACATATTTAGATTATTTTTTGTTTGAAAGCGGTCAGGTTAATTTTTAGTATTCTCGTTTGTGAGAGCAGTCCAGTTTATTTCAGATATTCCCATTCTAATCATCTCCGGCTAATCATTGAGAAGACATTGGTGTTGCCTTGGCAGAAGTTTGCACTCTCTGAGTGCTCTTGTTTTTATTATTGTTGTTGTTTTTGTTATTGAGGCAGCGAGCTGGCAGAAACGTTAGCAGGCCAGGCGAAATGCTTAGCGGTATTTCGTCTGCCACTACGTCCTGAGTTCAAATTCTGCCAAGGTCGACTTTGCCTTTCATCCTTTCGGGGCTGATTAAATGCATACCAGTTACATACTGGGGGGTCAATGTAATCAGTTTAATCCCTTTGTCTGTCCTTGTTTGTCCCCACTATGTTTAGCCCCCTGTGGGAAATAAAGAAATATATATTGCAATTAAACCAGGCATCTAAACCTGGGCCAAAATTCCACTTGTTTTATGTTTAACCAGCCAAATTTGTCTTCTTGCACCTACTCTACAATGAGATCTTAAAGATAAACCATTGTACCATCAAAATCTCAAAACCAGGAGATAAGGTATGATCAATTCAAAACAATGTAACTAAGTATTACATTTAACAGAGTAATCAGAATGCTAAAGGGTTAAAAAATATGAAAATTTGTAAATTTTCAAAGGACTCCATTCTCCTTTTATCTATAAATAAAATACCAAAACAGAAAATGCTGATAGCTAACAAGCAGCTGCTCTTTAATTTGATATCCTCTTCCTCATTCTCATTGTCATCATTATTATTATCATCATCATCATCATTCAACATCCACTTTCTCATACTTGAATTGGTCAGACAAAATTTGCTGAGACAGACCTTCTATGGCTGGATGCCCTTCCTGTCACCAACCCTCACCTGTTTCCAAGCAAAATTATGGAAGACTCGAAATGAGTAATATCAGTTGTATGATGGGAATGCTTGTTTACAAATATTATGTGATGTCAAGACAAAGTTAGACACAAATACACACACACACAAACACACACACATTCTTTTACTTGTTTCAGTCATTTGACTGTAGCCATGCTTGAAGGGTTTTTAATCGAAAAAATCAAGCCCAGGATTTATTTCTTAAGCCTAGTACTTATTCTAACAGTATCTTTTGCTGAACTACTAAGTTACAAGGATGTAAATGCACCAACACCGGTTGTCAACCAATGATAGGGGGACAGACACAGACACAAAGACACACACACATAGTTAAACTAATACACCTACCTGTTGTTCCTTTACCTGTCTTCATATTTTATTTTCTGTATATTTGAACTATATATATACGACGGGCTTCTTACCACATAGCCATGCCTGTGCCTATGTATATAAAGATTTCTTTCAGTTTGTTGACCAAATCTACTCACAAGACTTTGGTCAACCCTAGGCTACAGTAGAAGACATATGCCTAAGGTGCTGCACACTAGGACTGGACTTGAAACCACATGGTTGGGATACAGTCTACTTAGCAACACAGTCACGTCTGTGCCTCTGTGATATGGATAGTAAAATTAACTGATTTAAATGAACATTAATTCAAATGAACGTTAATTCACTTATGTAGTAAATGACATTAATATCAAATAAAATACCATATCAAAATGCATGATTATTTTTTTTTCTCCTTTTTTTAACTTTACTTCCAACAGTTTGTGCTCATCTTCTCTGTAATAGACTACAAACCCTTAGCTGAAAAATTCGTGTCATCAGCCTATCCATACTGGTCAGATATAGCAGCATTTTTTATCATGACAGTTCCTGTTATTTCAATTCCATTCTGTATAATTACCAAATTAATTTATGCTGAAGGAACATTCAAAGAGGTATGTTAAATTTGTTGCTTTGCTTATTTTTCATTCTTTTCTTTCTTTTTATATTTTATCATTATATTAAGTATTCCTTTTTTTTTTTTTTTGCCTACTATTTCTGGAGTGAGGGTCATGAGGTTAAAGTCCTCAATCACCTCCATCATAGGATCCAATCAGAAGTAACCATCATTACACTTTCCAGCTGGATTTCCAAGCATGACCATCTGAGACTTTGGATATTATCCAACCATCTTATTCTTGGTCTGTCCCTAGGTCTCCTGCCAGCTGGCTTGACATGAAGAGTCTGTTTTGCAATTCCTTCCTAAAATATTCTTATCCCATGCCCATAGTACCAGAGTTGTGACCTCTTAATGCAGAGAAGTCTCAGCTCAACATGGAGAGACATCCTGATATCCAAGAAATCCTTCAGACAAACCCCATTTCAGCTGTTTGTATTCATGATTGTACTCTTTTAGTCTTTACCCAGTATTCATGACCATAGCTGAAGACAGGCACAAAAACCAAACTGAAGATAGTAAGTTTGGCCTTTTTCCTAACCTCTCCTCTACTGAGGTTCAAATACTGGAGCTGGTGCATTACCGTGTCAGCACCTGCAATACTAGCATCCAATTGAACCTCCTACTTCTCACCTTTAATTGTAAAAGCAATTGCAATGGTTTGCCTGAATCAGTAAAACATCAGACAAAATTCCTGTAGTATTTAGCTATGATTCTTTGAGTTCTAAATCTGATCCTTACCAAAGTTACTCAAAATGTAGAGCCTTGGGCCATAAGTTAGAAATCAATAATTTTTGTATCAAAAGTAATTTCATTTGAACACTTTGTAGTATTTTATGTAACCAGTAGCTTTTGTTTTTATAAAATGTATTTCTATTGCTCACAAATTAAAATAATAAGATATACATAATGTTTACATTTACCATACATCTGAGACATGATCTGTAAATGTTTTCTCATTCACAAATAATTTAACCTTATTCTATACATGGACAAAATACCTAATAATATCTTTGCAATAACTACACTACAACAGAGAATACGGTTCCTTTGTGAATCTGAAGCTGATTGGGGACCTGCACTTGAGAAACATTGGGAACACATTGAATATGTGCCAACAGTATTCACTTGCTCAGGATCTTTTAGTGGATTTGGGGTGGAGAAATTACCGATCTCTTCGGTGTCAGGTAAGACTTCAAAGTATATAGAACTAAATTGTTATTAATAAATTTATATATTTTATTATTATTGCTCTTATGCATGCATATTAGTTCTTGATTTGCTTTTATGTTAAATATCACCATTAGTGCACATATAATTTCTTTTTTAAAAAAATGTATCAAATATATTTAAATATCTTGCACATATTATCAGTAAAGTTATTAGATTCAGTTTAATTATATCATTTCCTGTAACACATTTATATCCTCTTACAACAATAAAATGTTCTTTAAATGTAAGAAGCTTCTTTTTTTTCCATTGATTTCTACTTGTCCTGACTGAAATATAAGAAATAGGAAAGAAATATGGTTTACAAAACTTTGTTTCAGGAACTTTTTCTTTGACTACTCAAAATCTTCAGAAATAATTTTGATGAAAGTATTAACTGTAGTTAATATCATATATAGAGTTCAGCAGTTTTATTTGTCTCTATGTTTTTGTATCCATGTGATTTGTAATACTTCAACCACAAAGGTTTCTAATATCTTAGTTGGTACCTAAAAGAGATTATTCTTTAATGAATTATCAATCAAGTTTTTTTTTTACTTCATATACCTTCTCATATGCACATACGCACACATGCACACACATGCATACATTCTCACACACATGCATGTTCATGTGTGTGTTGGGGGGGTGTATACACAACAGGCTTCATGAAATTTCTGTCTGCCAACTTCCCTCACATTTGCAAGCCTGGGGCCATAGTAGAAGACGCTTGCCTAAGGTACTGCACAGTGGGACTGAACCCATAACCATGGTTGAGAAGTGCACTTCTTAACCTTATAGGAATGCCTGCATCTAATGTGCGTGAGTTTGTGGGTGGCTTGGGTGGGAGGGTAAACTATGTGTGCATTTGTCGATGTGTGTGTGTGTGCGTGTGTGTGTGTGTGTGTGTGTTTATGTATTTCTGTCTGAGTGTTTGTCCGAAATGGACTGCAGAGTCTATTTATCTTTGCAGGTTCTTCCGTCTATATTTGCTTGGCATTTCTTTGTCTAGTTCTCATTCTACATGTGTACCACATGTCCATAGCAGTTAAGTCTTCTCTCTTACACACCTACATCTGATTCCTCTCATGCCCAGTTTCTTTTCTTAGCTCATTTGTCCTCCATCGTCATGTACACTTACATTACACATTCAATGGAACATATTCATTGCATTTCTTTCTGTTCTGGGATTATCTTCAACATTTAGCATCCATGTTTCCCTCATCCAGAACATCACATTAAGTACACAAGTCTGATACAATTTGCACTTCTCCCAAAGTAAAATGTCTTTGTTGACAAAGCTCACTGAATTTCATCACCTTGTTCTTACTGTGGCTACTATGTTTTCAGAACACTCTACTCAACTACTAATTTGATCACCTCAGAATGGAAGCTAGCCAATAGCTGTAGTTACACTCCTACGCTCCAGATATGAAGATTACCTCTACCAAATTCACTCCTTTCTCATTTGTAGATAGCTTCCTCCTTACCCTAGATTATTTTGTGTGCATGTATGTATCTATGTATGTATGTATGTATGTATGTATGTATGTATGTATGTATGTATGTATGTATGAGGGCACATGGCCTAGTGGTTAAGGTGCTGCATTCACAATCACAAGATCCATGACTTCAATCTTGAACTGGGTGGTGTGTTGTGTTCTTAAGCAAAGCACTTCATCACACGTGGCTCTGCAATCACTTCAACACCTGACGTGTGGTACACCTTCCACCTGTTCCACCAATGTCGATTTGATGGAGAGATTGAGCACAAACAGTTGATCATGATAATCAAATCATCTGTACCAGTTTTCAGCAAGAAATTGCATGTCTTTCCCAGACTATGTGAGACTACCATCATGTGTGTGTGTGTGAGAGAGAGAGAGAGAGAGAGAGTGTGTGTGTGTGTGTGTGTGTGTGTGTGTGTTTGTCTGTCTCTGTGTGTGTGCGTGTGTGTGTGTGTGTGTGTGTGTGTGTGTGTGTGTGTGTGTGTGTGTGTGTGTGTGTGTGTGTGTGTGTGTGACTGACTGATTGTGACTCCTGAAATCTACTTCGGGTATTAAATATTCTTCCTAAGCCCTCATAGGGAAAATATTTCTTCACAGAATTTTAAACAGTAGGTAATAAATTTTTTTTTAATAAATTTCCAGAGTGATTTCCCCTTGATTCTAAAAGACTTTTGTATAACCTTGACACAAGCCTTTAGAGTTGCCTCCCCTAGTAAAAATTTAAAAGTTCTTTCTAACTAGTAAATACGCTAAGTTAAACCTTCGCGTCGCATAGACAGATAAGGAGCTTAAAATTAAGATCTGAAAAGAAGGAAGTTGTGACCGATGATGAGGCACTTGGTACAGGTTCTACTTCTAAAGTGTTCCTGATATAACAGATCTCTTCAGTCTTGTTAGAATAGCAGGGATTTTATAACTGATGCCCTTCCTATTGTCAACCAGCAGCAGAGTGTAATAGAATATTTATAAAACCACTGACACAAGTGATCCCATATTGTAGGTCTTAAAGTCGTTTCTATGCCTTTTAAGTTTAAATTCATAGAAGCTGCTCTCCTAGTTATTCTTTTACCTGTTTCTGTCATTTGACTGAGGCCATGCTGGAGCGCTGCCTGAATAGGTTTTGTAGTCGAAGAAGTGGACCCCAGGACTTATTCTTTGTAAGCGTAGAACTTATTCTATCAATCTTCGGCTGAACCACTAAGTTATGGGGACGTAAACACACCAAAATCGGTTGTCAAGCTATGGGGTGGGGAAAAACATACACAATGACACACATGCATGACTATATATATATATATATATATATACATACACACACGCACACACACATATATATATATATATGTGTGTGTGTGTGTATGTGTGTGTGTGTGTGTGTGTATTTACGACAGGCTTCATTCAGTTTCCATCTACCAATTCCAATCAGAAGTCTTTTATCAGCCCAAGGCTATAGTAGAAAACATGCACTCAAGGTGTCACACAGTTGGACTGAACCTAGAACCATGTGATTGGGAAGCAAGCATCTTATCACACAGCCACGCCTGCACCTATAGTACTCAGTTGCTTTCATTACAACTTATGGAACCCAAGTCTTATGAACATGAGGACAAAAAGCATGTTGATTGCACTGGTGTTTCTTTTTGGAGTGTCCAACTTTCAGGATGAATTGCTTTTAAAACAACTAAAGAAGCAATTTTTATTTTTCTTGTTCTGTAATTGGAATAGAGGGAGAAAGATTAGAAAAACTGTAGGTTATCCAGCAGTTCAGTTAAGTGCTCATTCTTCAGTGAAAGGGGAGGGATGTAATTGTTGTGGTTGTGATACCGTGGAAAAGAATGAAGCAATAAAAAGAGAATGGGAAAAAAATTTCAATAATGAAACAGAGTAGCTTAACAACTTCCACATAAACATCATTAAAGGTTTTGAAAACTATCCAAAAAACAATAGCAGAATAATGGTGCTCTAAATATAGAACCAATATATATTGACTTACCTATGCAATAGCTGAATCAAAATTAATCATTTATAGTATATGATCTTTTTTTATAAGAAGTTAATTGATAGGTGGGAGAAATTGTTGTCACCTACATTTCTAGATATTGGACAACTCATTCTGCACAATTAATTAGAAATAAATTTCCTATATTTGAAGCTCAGGAAACAGATTGCATTTTTAACTTTGTCTCTTTTATATGTACATTACATTTTTCTTTGTGTAAGATGGGGAGGGAGCAGATAGTGGAGAGATAGGTGAGGGAGGGGAAGAGAGAAAGAGAAATGTTTGTAGATTTATGGTACTAAACTACAAATCCCATAACTATTAGTTCAAGCCTAAGCTGTAAGCTTTTATGTTGAGCATAGTATGCATCTTTATATGCTTCAACTTGACTGATTGAATAAAAGACAATCATAAAGATCTTACTTTATGAGTGCCTGGGAGTCAAACACCCTAACTTGTAGACCACATGCTATTTTTGAATGTCATTCATATGACATGATTACATGTTTAAATACCTTAGATGAGTTATTTCTAATACAATTATAGTTTTTGAGACTATTATATTCACCTTTAGACATAAGAGATATTTTAAATTTTCATTACATATTGATTTGTTGTTCTCCAATCATTATCAGATGTTTTACTCATGGATGCATGTACATGCACTGGGCATATGGATGTGAGCATTACTACCGTTAAGTTTAGAAATAAAGGCTCCAAGTTCAAATCCAATCTAGTGCTATGTCTACATCTGATAACAACTGAAAATCAACCTTACCTAATCTTTAATGTAGAATAAAGCATTTTTTGATTCTCTGAAAATCTATTATCTTTTACTGGTTTCTATCACTGGACTGCGACTATGCTGGTCACAATGCTTGAAGGTTGAGTCAAACATATTGACTTCATTACTTATTTTTAAGTCTGGTGCCTATTGTATTGGTCACTTGGGTCAAACTGCTGAGTTACAGGGATGTAAACAAACTAATACCATTATCAAGCAGTATTGGGGAAAACTCACAAAGACACACATATGATGGGCTTCCATGTACCAAATTCACTCACAAGGCATTGGTTGGCCTAGGGCTATAGTAAAATCCCAGGATGCCCTTGTGGTGAGACTGAACCTGAAACCAGCAAGCATATTAATCATACAGCCATGTCTATTTATGTAACATTTTTCTTTGATCACATTTTTTGGAAATTTTTCCATTGTTAGTATATCAAATACTTTTTCATAATTCGCGCTGATATTTTAGAACAACATTAAAAAATGTGAGCATGTGAGTATGAGATAGTGTGTGTGTGTGTGTGTGTGTGTGTGTGTGTATGCATGTATGCTCGTGTGTGCATGTGCATATGTTGCATACATGTGAGTGCATGTGTGCATGCATGCATGTGTGTGCATGCATGCATGTGTGTGCACACATGCATGCACATGTGTGTAATTTAAACCTTGGAAAAAAATGTATGTTTGAAGCAGGTACATGATTTGTAAGCTTGTCATGATACATAACCATAATGGTATATATTGTTCACCATGCTAAATCTTCAAGATTACACAATAGCATGGAAAGTTCTGTTCTGTTAAGTTCTATAACCATAAACATCATCACATTATTTTGTTTGTATATTCTAACATTTTTGTTAACATAGAAAATTTACTCAAAGTTTATACCCTATGTTTAGCCCTTTAAATGGCAAGTGGGTTAACGATTTGTGATAAGGCAGTACTAGACAAATTTCTAAGCAATTTTGTTTATACTGGTTTCCCATTGACTGGGGTAAATTTTTTTTTATTAAATTATTTTTACTAAGTTATTATGTACATATAAGTTTTTGCAGGTGATTTTTACATAAATTAGTATTACCTTATTTTTATAATTTCAGTATTTTATTTTTTTCAATCAATATGTGATCTGTTTTGTTCTGTAGATTAGAGAAACGGTTCTTTGGTTATTGTGAAGAGCTAATCATAATATTGAATATAATAAACATGGATTTGAATGAGAAAACTCTTTTAAGTGATCATAGCATGGTCTTAGATTTATCTCTCTATTTGATTGCTATTAGAGAGTAAGTTTTCAATTGTAGTTAATCTATCTTGTAGATTGGCTTATATTATGTTTTGGCTATTCATTTTCAAAGATGCAATTATACGCAAATTAATTTAAGATTTAGTTTATAATAAAATAATTCAATTTGGTTTCCAGCTTTATTCCCTTTTCTGGGGAACAGATACCAACATATACTAAACTATATGTGTCCATATGTGTGTGTCCATACTTGTGTACATGTGTGTATACATATGTTTACATATATATATGCATAATTTTATGTGTCCGCTTCAGGTGCACGGACTTACAAAACACAACTAGAACTGCACTCCATCAAGCATCATGGCCGGCACAAGCAGGTTATGAGGAATGCAGATAAAGAACCTTCCAGACAACTCCATCTAGACATTCGATCTGAATCAATGGACTTTCTACAGCCTCAAGTTTGGAATCCCAAAGACACTAAAGGTCAAGCTTCCTTTTTTTATCGATGTGTACAATAGTAATTCACATCGGTATGGTGGTCAAATTTACATTTTGATGAATCTAATGGCTGCTAGCTAACAAGGATTCTTTTAGAACATAAATTAATAAATTAAAATTTGCAAAGTTCTGAAGTGAATCATGAGAATTAATTTGCAGCTTTGTATTTTCCATACTAACATGTTGGACTACTGATATCTTACCATGACAACTCTAGTATAATCTAAAATTA
The DNA here is from genome assembly GCF_006345805.1 of Octopus sinensis. Classification (NCBI taxonomy): domain Eukaryota; kingdom Metazoa; phylum Mollusca; class Cephalopoda; order Octopoda; family Octopodidae; genus Octopus; species Octopus sinensis. Next base: position 101,943,775 of record NC_042997.1, on the reverse strand, counting down.
ATTTTCAATTCAATTTTATTCATACTTCATATAGCAAATGTGCATTACAACCAAAGTTGAAAAATTAAATGCAACATGCAACAGTGGTATCAACAGTAAACATCAGTTTATAAACAATAAAATATTAACCAATATCTACATAATACATAATCATTACAAACATAATTCCATAAATATAAGCTAATATCTGCAAATACCTTAGTATTTATATTTTACAGTAAAATATGAAGTAGCTACATTGCATTCAACATTTTTCATTACTAAAGAAAGACCTTAGTGTATCTATACTTCTTTAATATTTATAGTAAAGAAAGCAACCTGAGGTCAGAATACTTTTAGAATGTTAAAATGTTAAAATGTCAAAGTTAAAGAGCAACAAAGAGGACAGTTGTCATTTCTTTTACTGTAATATTACAGAAGTGTAGACAGGATAGGAACATTTCTAACTATGAATCAGTAATGCTAAATAATAATAAATCTTTTTTTAATATGGACATCCGAGCATCTGAACTCAACCACTCATCAGCCGACTATTAGTGATGTAAATAGCAAAGTTGTATCATTCCTTGACTTCCCAAAAATAGCTAGAACTTTAACACTTTTACAAGATGCAATGTTTTAAGATATCATATACTCTGTTATAATAGTATTTTTCACATGAGAAGTCTTGCTTTTTCAATTTAAATCTACTCTCAAACAAAAACAAGTAAACATTTTGAAATGGATCCAAACTTAGGTATTAAACACTACTAGAAGGTTTCCTTATTCTTATGTGAGACTCTATTGATAAAAAGATATGTCTACTTCAGCAATCCGTTGCCTCAGACAAAAAGAGGTTATCAAAACAAATTCTTAAAATGTAGTAATGCTTTTTAATTCTACTATTCAGAGTATATCTTCATCATAATTCAATGTCCATGATTTATGCATATAATTTATTTGTATAAATATCTATATTTATTTATATATGTGCATGTGTGTATATATATATATGTAAGTTTCTGTGAGTGTGTATATATATATATATGTGTGTGTGTGTATATGTGTACACACTCAAGAGGTGGAACTGAAAAGTTCTTGGCTTTGGATAAAAGAAAATACAGGAGGATCAGTTAATTATGATTTTATTTAACATATTCCCCTCTCAGATTCACACACACTTATTGCAGTGGTCCTTCAGATTTTCTAATCCCTGTAAAAGAACTCAGGAGGTTGGGTCTCTAACCAGACCTTTCACAACACTCTTAAAACCAGGAACTTGTTTTGCACCCATCTCATATATATATATATATATGTGTATATATATATATATATATAATATATATATATATATATATATATATATATATATATATATAAACATCACAAAAAAGGCATAAAATTGCTCAATATCTGTGACATGGAGTTTGAATATTTATGTTGACAAATTGATATTAGGGATGCATTACTTGAAGTTTCACAGATGTAAATAAAACCATGCTTGATCATTTGGCCACCGGTTTTCTTAGTAGTCTGGTCAGAGTACAGTAACCTTCCCAACACTCAGAAGTAAACAACATCAAGTAATGCATCTCTAAGGTGAGATGTTGATTCTATCAACAAGAATTTACTTGCGAAAATTAAAAAGTAGTACAAGCCTCATAAAATTTATTTTTGTTTAAATTATTAAATTACTACTTTATCTCTACTGTTGCAATTATTATATCTACTGATATAAAATATTCTACATTTCAATATTTAAACCAGTTATGGATGCATATCCTTATCACATCTGAAAGCAAGTCAAAATTGAGAATTTCATGGGAATCAACCCATCTTCTAGTTGACACCTTGATGCATCAACCCCTGTCTTTCAATCATTCATCAGTCCAATATTCCATGTTTCGAAATTTTTATCTAACATAACTGTGTTGATCCTCTCTGAGTTGTGTTTATGCCATAATAATTGACTTCTACTCTTTGCCTCTATGACTCTACATTTCTTTTGACCCAGCAATCTGTTGCATTTTACAATACAGAAATCGAAAAAAATTCTTTATACTTTTCCATTTATATTTCTGTATTTAAAACATATTTTATAAACACACCTCTCATATTCTATATTCCTAAACTCTCATAAAGCTAACTTTCCTTGAATTGGGAACAATCTTTTATCATACATCAAAACAAGTAAATCATGAAAATTTACTTAATTTACTAGTATCATGTACCAAATTTCTTTCTTACAAATTTATAGTATATTAAAATTTTTGGCAACTCTATATGAATGACATGCTATATATGTATGGGTTCTGTGATTGTGGTGTTTGTATATATGTATATGTATGCATGAGTGTTGTGTTTATGACATGAAATTACTTAACTTTCAAAACTAGACCCCAGAACAACAGTTTATATTTAATATTCTCTACAAAGAAACAGTAGAAATGACTGAGGCAGTAGAGCACTGGTCTGAAGTGTTTTTGATGTGTTTATTTTCTTTTGCCATGTTTCTGAATTTAAATCATCTGTGGAATTTATAACCATTTATTAGTTTTTTAAAACAATATTCTCTACAAATTATAATTGACTCACTTAACTCTTTTCACTGAATTAATCTTGATTTTTCTACTGGGCACAAACTTATTTCACTTCAGCTTAATTTTAATTTTTAATTTTTTTTTTTTTTGCATGTTAGCTTTGTTTCTGTAAATGCACAAATAATTATAAACCTGAGTCACAAACATGTTTGTAAAAGTTTGTTTTCAGCTGTTATTTAATTAACATTAGTGGTGAGTGTAAAAATTTAAATGTTAGATATTTGCATTCTGACATAAATATATGATTTCTTTATGTGAAACTGAAAGAATTTTAATGAAAATATGACAATATATTTAGTTATTAATATATTTAATAGTATAATTATGCTAATAAAATATCTAAGAAAATAAATAATTTGTAAAATCAAAGCAAAAACATCCTCATTCAAGTCTGTTTTTAGTTGCATTTTTTAATATCAACTTAGATATGTACACACACAGTTTAACCCTTTAGTGTTCTGATTAGTCTATCATACATATTGCTAATTGATTCCCATTGATTTGAATTAATCAAGCATTATCTCATATCTTCAAGATCTTGATGGTGTAATTACTTAATGTAGAATAACATTTTAGGGTAGGTGTGAGAGCCTGGATCTGGTCAGTTTGAATATAAAACAGATTAAATATTTTGGCCGGATATGGCCAGTTTAAATACTAAACGGTTAACTCAAATAATTAGACACTTGATTATGAATATATTTAATTTATTATCTGGGTGGTAAAAACAGAGAACTTGCAAAAACTAGAAATTTATAAATGCAACCTAACTAATGCCCTGTAAGAATTTAATTTAAAAAATAATTAAGTTTGGTTGATTATAATAGTCTGCACTTTGAAAACTATTTTTGCTTTTTATGAAATGTATCCATCTTATCCAATTTGGGCTTAGGTTCATAAGGTATTATTAGTCTGTTATATTACAGTCTACATTGATGGTTTTGCTATAATATAGCAACTGAATAGTTATGGCATTTTGTTTTTACTTACTCAGTCTGGAAGCAACCATGAGCTTTGTAGATCCTCCAAGACCAGTGATCCTGATGCCATTAATGTTCTGTTTAGCATATTGCAAGCCAACACCTGTAGGAAACACATGAGCAGAGAGAAGATTCCAGAGGATCAATGTTCTAGGTGAGAAGAGCTGGCTATAATGATTAGTGTAGGGCTGGAGGAGTGGATGCAACAAGGAAAATGAGAGGTGAAGAAAGGAGGAAGACAAAGGAGAGACAAGTAGGTCAGAGGCGAGATGAGAAAGACAGAGGAAAGACAAGTAGGCTTGAGTCGAGGAGGTTTGAGTCCAGTCATTAATTAGTACTATATGTATATATATATATATATATATGTGTGTGTGTGTGTGTGTGTAATTAGATATATATGTGTATATATATATATATATATTGATTGATTGATTGATTCTAGTTTCAGCTCACGAGCTGTGGCCATGCTGGGGCACCGCCATTTATATATATATATATATATATGTATATATAGGTGGATAGATGGATAGATAGATATAGATAGATAGATAGATAGATAGATAGATAGATAGATAGATAGATAGATAGATATGTATTCACACACACACACACACACACACACACACACACACACATGTTCAGGCTGGACAAAATATTTTTGGTATCTAATTACACCCATTTACATTCTGAGCTCAAAACTTGTCCAGATCAATTTTTGCTTTCCTCTCATCTGACCAATAAAACAAATACTACACAAAGTATTGGGACCTAAATGACCAACTAAAACCTTTGATAATCGTACTGCAGCATGACTGCAATCCAGTAACTATGATCAATGACAGAGTAAAAGACTCACTAAAATTACTTCCATTAAGTTTAACTTAGTAGTTAATGACTAATTTATGCAACTAGCAAATAGTCCTGAATAAGAATCTATATAAAGCTCTTACTCAGAGAAAATTATATCTACATTTCAATTTTACAGCTCCAAAGTTATATATGGTATTTTGGATCTTTTCGCTTTGACTGGCAGATTTTTAAAATAATTTCTTTGTAACTAAACACTTTTAAACTTCGTATACCGGTAGAATGTGTGACACCTCAGTTTATGGCCACAGGGTATCTTTTTTCTCATAAATAACAGGGACAATTTCATATGACACCAGAAATTAGTGTTGTTGACAATGCTCCGGAGATATTGAATTCACCTCAATAGACGTCATTGATTGGTTGAAATTGCCGAAATGCAAGAAAATAAACAAGAAATAGCTTACAAACTACAAATTTTTCTCAAGAAAGCTAAGAGAAAAAGATGTTTTATAAACACATTCTACCGGTATATGAAGTTTCAAATTTTTTAGTTGCAAAGAAATTTTAAAAATCTGCCGATCAAAGCGAAAAGATCCGGTATTTTTAACACGCATTTATAGTTGTTATAATTCTGATCAAAGACATCACGTTGTGTGTGCCAGTAGAAAGAAAATGGTTACATTGAAAGAAATTTAGGTCATTTAGTTTCATTCAAGATTATTTCAGCCTTTAAAAACTAAGCGGAGTTCTATACACATATAAAAGCAGATTTATCCGTTAAATAACTTGAAATTTATCCATATATGTCTAAAATGTTTTCTCACAAATTAACAGATTTCTTCTGGTTTTATATCATCCTTCATCATTTCCTAATTACATTGTTGATATTATGACATTATGTTTGTGCATGAATTTTCTAATAAAGAATTATCTAATGAATTTTTGCACCAATGTCTAATAGATTTATTTTAAATATGTTTAGATCACGTTGAATTCACTACCTCTGGTATTCGGGTCCCAAGTTTGTCTGAAACAACAAGTTTGATATCCTTATCACCAAAATTAGCTCGTAATCGCAAGCAATTAGATATGCGCCAAAGAGCAATACTAAACCATGCATACAGCAATCCTCAATGCAATTCTTCTGCTGGTAAGTATTAATGTATATGCAATTTTTTTTTATTAATTATTAAAATATAAGGATCTGGCAAATTTCTTATAAAAAGTGCAAGGACACTCAGTTTAAAAACAAATCAAAGGTACAAATCAAAGTCTGTGGTGTTACATTTGTTACCATAGTTACTTGGATATTCATTCCACTTATTTATTCTGCAGACTGCATGGCATGTTCCTAATCCTGTTTAAATATATTTTCAGTTAAGTCACTATTATCTTTTATTTGTATCTTTTCCTGTTTTCATTCATTGGACAGTGGCCATGCTGGAGCACTATGTTCTCGATCTTAGCCACCAGCTCAGCCTTGGTGTTGCAGGCAAAGCAGTTGGTGTCTTTCCCAACTGCAACACATGCATAGTAATCCATGGGATGACAATCCCTGGTGGGGAGGGGGTCAGAAATTGAGGTTGGTGAAATCAGAGAAATTCTCCACTACTGACTCTTTCTGGGAGGTTTGACAACATGCTGAACCCTGCTGCCTCACATATAGCTTTCTAACAGTAACCTTCTGCAGCCAAATTTTGACTACAGTCTCCAACAGCTTCACATAGCCATCTTAATTGAGCCCAAGGCCCTGTTCAAAGATTTGGGGTGGCATGACATCACTCTCACTAGAGATACACCTCAAAGACCATCATAGTTTGAGGGAACTTGGTTTTCATGATACATGGGACATCACATGGATTGTAGGCAAGTCATCTGTTGTTCTGGGTGTTGTGCAACTGATTCTAGCAGAAGCTCTTTTCATCTGAGAAGAACCAGATCATCCTCAGCTCAACAGGATACCTCAGCTTATTCAGGAGCTTCTTTGCCTTTGTCAAGTAGTTCCCCTTGGCATTAGCTGTCAGAATTTGTCCCTTGCATCTCTTGTATGAGTAGCAGTGAAAGTCCTCATTCAGGGCTAGCTTCATGGAGAGGCAAAGAGTTTTAATATGCCTGTAAAGGTTACAGTTGTTTCATAATCTATGCAAAATTACATTATCAACTTTGATACAGATATATCATTTTTGCATTTGGTTTGCAATATTCTTGCAGACCTTGAAGAGAGGGTATGTTATTGATGAGATAGCAAATAATTATGAAAGAACTTTGACAAACAACAGATTAATTGTTTAACCAGCACATTAAACAAGCAATCAATCAGTTGTATAACCTGCAAGTTAAACAAGCAATCAATTAGTTAGTTGGTTAAATATTTAACCAATTGAATAACAATAAAGAAGTGATATTGAACCAGTTAATGTGTTTGTTATTATTGGTGTAATGACCCTCCCAAGATGCAACAGTATATACACATATATGTATGTATGTATGTGTATGTATGTATGTATGTATGTATGTATGTATGTATGTATGTATGTATGTATGTATGTATGCATGCATATGTGCAAATTTGCATGTTTTGCTTTATGTATGTATTTTCATGGATATACTTGCATATCTAGCCATGCTCATATATATTTAAATGATAAACTTCTGGAAAGTTTTACAGATTTTTACAGTTCCAGTGATGGATTGGATCTGTAGTCTTTGAATTAGCTGTCTCCTTTCTGGTTTTGAGAAGCCTAATTTCTCAAGATTGATATTTTAGCAGTGTGTTACATATCCCAGGGCCTCAATAATTACAGGTATAAATTTGAACTTGTAATCTGGATAGCGTAACTGCAAATTTCTCAATAGTTCAGCATAGGTGTTTTCTTTTTCACATTCAATGGGCAGCTAATTTCCACAACTGTGTACAGCTTCTCTTCTTATCCCAAATCATTATATCAGGTCTGTTGTGCTTATATTTTATTGAGGTCTTCCCTGGTACATTCCACCAGTATTCCTTTTTATTATGAGTGGCTGTGACTTCTGATATATTGTGGGTTCTTATTTCTTTGTCCTCAGGATTATCCTTCCGATGGATTTCATTACTGTGTCCCAGCTACAACATCATGTCTCCTTGGGAATCAGTGAGATATCCTACAGATTTCCTTAACATGAATGACAAGGAGTTTACAGAAAGTATAAATATCACAGAGGCTGTCCCCTTGGAATATGCCTTTGTGATACTGTATTATATCAGTGATAATACAGTCATACTTTGTGCTTAATTTCAAGATGGTGGCCCATGATGAAGTCAGGTCAGCTATGGCTTTGACTATTCTCACTGGAACTTTAGCAAGTTGAAGGGCTTGTAACATCCATGAGTGGGGAACAGAGTCAAAAGCTTTCTTGTAGTCTAGCCTCATTATAATTAGGTTCCTCCTATGCTCTTGCACCTCTGACATCACAGTTTTGTTGATTAACAATTGCTCAGCACATCCCCAGACACTCTTATTCCCAGCTGCTTGTTCTGCTGTGATGATGTTATTGGTTTCACAATGGTCCTGGGGGAAGAGGATTAAGCATACTGTATGTATCTTATACGGCGAGCTGGCAGAAACGTTAGCACGCCAGGTGAAATGCTTAGCAGTATTTCGTCTGTCGTTACGTTCTGAGCTCAAATTCTGCTGAGGTCGACTTTGCCTTTCATCCTTTCAGGGTCGATAAATTAAGTAGCAGTTATGCACTGGGGTCGATGTAATCGACTTAATACCTATGTCTGTCCTTGTTTGTCCTCTCTGTGTTTAGCCCCTTGTGGGTAATAAAGAAATATGTATGTATCTTATACATTAAGTTATGGCATGCAATTGGCCAGTAGATTTTTGCCATGTGAATGGTTCTGCGTTTGAGGATCAATTTTGTCTCTGCCAAAGCTAACGAGCCTATGTATGTATGGATATATGGATGTATGGCTGGCTGGCTGGATGGATGTATTAAAATAATAAATATAAGATTTCATGCTAATTTTCTCTTATAGGTTCCACAGAGAGATTAACTCGTCCATTACTTTATGAGCATTCTGATGATGAAATAATTATTGTACCAAGGAATCAGATCAAAGTACAGATGCATGATGTTGCGACTCAGACAGATTCAAGAAATGCTGATTTAAATAATGCAAATGGTGCTTCTTGGCAAAATGTCAGGATGAGTCACAATAGCATCTTCAGTCAAAGCAGCACCATAAGTTTGGACAGAACAAGCTTGCATAGTGAACATAGTGTTAGTGATTACCGAGGATCAATGGAAAAAGTTAAAATGGCTGACAGCCGAGAAGAACTGCGTAAAAGTAAGACATTAGAAAATAAAATGCCAAAATGTAGATTCAGTAAAGAACTTACATTTGATTATGCAGAAAATGAGGGGTCCTTACGTACTTACGAAGCTACCAATGGCATATGTGAAGTACAATTTGAAAAACATCCTGAAGTAATGAATTCAGCAGACAAAAGTAAAGTGAACCAAAAAGCGGCTCCTGATATAGACAATTTTATCAACTCAGTCAAATTGGACAGAATAAAAAATACAGAAGACAATCAATCCCTTCCACAACAAGACTATCCATTTCCTAAACTTGAACCAAATATTTTAGTGGAAAAAAATGATCAAATTGTTCGACAAAAAGAATACAGAAAAGATACAAGGGCAGCAAGTTCTCCTGTGAGTCCAACCGGAGCAAAGAATGTTGAAAATGTTGAATTAAAGAAAGTCACATTGTTAAAAAAAGACAAACTGAATGTCAAAATTGATAGTGATCCTCAAAAATGTGCAGATGAACGGATGCTACAAAAAGAAGAAAATATCCCAGACAAGCTATACAAGATACCAAATAAAGCCCTGAAATCAAGTATCAAAAGGAAAGCAGTTCCTGTTCCACAAAGTTTGGAGAAAGTAAGTAAGTCAAGCAAAGATAAAATCAAGCCTATATTAGGTAAAGCATCTTCAGATGGACTTCGAGGAAAAAATTTATTTGAACGCAAAAATTCAAATGAAAGCAATATAGATGCACTTACTAAAAGCTCACCTGACAATACTAATTTGTTGGGTGACAATTTATCCAATGGTAATACAGGTCTAAAGATTAAGAGTTTATCTGGAAGCAATGCAAATGTTTTGGTAATGAGGTCACCTGACAATCCTGACAGTTCATTGATGAAGACTACAAGCATGCTGGTGAAAAATTCTCCTGAGAACAATCAATGTATTTTGATTAAGAATTCATCAAAAAATCCTATGAATGTGTTAGTTAAGAAATCACCGGATAGCAATGCATATGTTTTGATGAAGAATTCACCTGAACATAATACAAATGTATTTAGTAAAAACTCACCTGAACATAATGGAAGAGTGTCAGTGAAAAATTCACCTGAGAATAATGCTAGTGTATCAATGAAAAATTCACCTGAGCATAATGCTAGTGTATCAATGAAAAATTCACCTGAGCATAATGCAAGTGTATCAATGAAAAATTCACCAGAGCATAATGCAAGTGTATCAATGAAAAATTCACCTGAGCATAATGCAAGTGTATCAATGAAAAATTCACCCGAGCATAATGCAAGTGTATCAATGAAAAACTCACCTGAACACAATGCAAGTGCATCGATGAAAAACTCACCTGAGCATAATGCAAGTCTATCAATGAAAAACTCACCCGAACATAATGCAAGCGTATCAATGGAAAACTCACCTGAACATCATTCAGTCGTGTTATTTCAAAATTCACCAAAGCACAATGTCAGCATGAGTGACAAGGAATCAGAACTTGAAGAATTAAAACAAGAACAGATTGGTAATCATACCGAAACGTATCCTTCAGATGTAAGTGATTTATCTTTACATCACATTTATTTTGCATACTATTATCTATTTTTTCCTCCTCTGCCTCCTTATTATCATCATCATCACCATTTTTAATGTCCACTTTTTTCATGCTTGCATGAATCAGATGGAATTTAAGGCAGATTTTCTATAATTGGATACCCTTCCTGTCGTTAATCTCTCACCTGTCTCAAAGCAAGGTAATATTTCCCCATGGCCAGGCATGTTTTCAATGTTTTCCAGTAATGATATTTAATCACGTGATCACGTGACCGACCAGGCTATCAGATGTTGCTACACATCGCTAGTCACAATGCACTTCGCATTGTTTTAGCCTTCAAATGACGCCACCCTGCTGGCTAAGCGAGCAGACCAACAGAAGAAAGAGTGAGAGAAAGTTGTGGTGAAAGAGTATAGCAGGGATCACTACCACCCCCTGCCAGAGCCTCATGGAGCTTTGGGTGTTTTCGCTCAATAAACACTCACAACGCCCGGTCTGGGAATCAAAACCATGATCCTACAATCGCGAATCCACTGCCCTAACCACTGGGCCATTGCGCCTCCACAATGATGTTAAATATCTACCTAAAAATAGAATTGATATTTTCTGCGAGTCACGTTGCTTCAATGAACTTGACACATCTCAATGGGAAATAGCTTCAAATATGACATTCCTCAAGAAGATATAGACTGGTATATAAAATTTCTTTTTGTTGGTAAGGGTAATGAAATTTTGAGTATACACATCTGATTTTTGCAGTAAAAGTTAGTTCTGTTCTGTTTTAAACTTTGTCCAGTCATTAAAATTCATTCCATATTGGAAATTAATTTTCGTGTGTAGGTCTGTTTTGAACAATTTGTTTTTAAACTTCTAAATGTTTAAAAAATTGCTGCTGGTTGATTTTTGTTTGCTACTGATGTGTTTGTGTTTTTTAAACACAGTACTTCCACAAGGAATATTATCTCTGGATGAATACTACAGTTCATTTGCCTTTCCCCAATATATTTACATTAAATATGAGAGACAGATAGCTATTTTAATCTAATACTGCTTCTGTTGCATAAAACAAACTTTTAAATATTTGATTAAAGTATTCAATGATTTAGCAAATGAATGAAGCAGAAATTCATATTTCAAGTTATCAGTTAGTCTTCCAATGAAATTAGAATTATTTGCAATTAGCCAAACAAGTAAAAGTTTGATTACTTTAATGATAATGTAAACTTACTAAAGTGGTTTCAACATGCTATGGTCTCGGAAACTCTTCTGGGCCATTACCTTTAAATTTAAAGAGGGCAACATCACACACAAACGCACACAGATACACACACTCAATAGCTTTCATCCACCAAATTCTACACACAAACCAGGAGACATTTTCTCAAGGTGCTTGTCAGCAGAAACAAATCCAGAACTGTGTGATTAAATGTGAACTTCTCAACCACATAGAAAATTTGGATGGCTCACTTAACTATTATTCCTAAATTAGGCTCCAAGCCAGCAGTTTTGAGGGAAGCAGGGATTGTACATAGCATCAGCCCCAACACTTAACTGATACTTTATTTCATTGGCCCTGAATGAATGAAAGGCAAAATTGATTTTAATTGTATTTGAAGTCAGAATGTAAAGAGTTGAAAGAAATACAAGACATTTTGTATGCCCTCAAGTGATTGAATTTGCTTCTACTACAGCTAAAACTTTGGTAATCTTGGTTCTTTTCTCAAAATGTGTAGGGTAAGGTTAATTAAGTGAATATACTAATATACCATTGGTACTTACTTTACCCACTCAAGGAGAACAGATAAGGGATTTGAACACAGGACATAATGTACAAACAAAAATATTACAATACATTCACTATGTTATTGTCTTGATAATCACCATTGCCCGTATTTTGGCAATATTGTTAAATTTTATTAATTTTTAACTCCACTCCTTCCTTAAGTATCTCTACATCAAATCATTTCATCAAGACGTTAATAAAACTAGTCAACAATCTGTGTACTTATTTCTATACTACTTGACTAACGAAGAAGTATTTCCTGCATATTTGGTTGAATTCAATATTTATTTAACAGAAACTACAGAAATAATGTGTTGCAACTCACAAGCGACATATTTAGCAAGGTAATTCACGAATATGTAATTCAGTTGACCAAACAACAGAATCCTTATCATCAAACCACAGACATCCATCCATTGTCAACAATAGTTTTTTGCTCGGGAGACCACAACCTAAGGATTAACAGGTTTGGGTGGGATTCCATTATAGCGCACATTACAAATATAGACACTAACACAAATTTTAGTAGCAGCAAGTATGTTTGTGTAACTTGCATCTAGACATATTGAATTATTAAGTTATAAGTACATGCTAACCTACATTTTATATCATTGTTTACAGGAAGTTGGGTTTACTCATTCCACATCACAGTCCAGTGAAACATCATTGCCAGACACTGAAGACGGACCTGCTGTATTGGAAATTGAAGTAACACAAATGACCAAGCTGTAAATCAACACAACTGGTTTAATTTAAAACTTTATCTGATGATATGTGATAGGTACTGAGCAAAATCTCACAGCTGAACACTTCATCAAATGGTTTTGATACCAGCAGCCTGATGTCATAGTGACCAAAAGTTAGTGGTGGGAAAATGCTCTCTTGTATTGTTACAAATGAATAGTAGGTTTCAATATGATACAGGAGAAATGTGTTAAACCACCGTTAGTTAAACTACTCATAGTATAGATCTTTCCCAGATGTTTTGTTAATACCAACTCAATACAAACTAAAAGTCTAATTGTGCAAACTAATTTTTAAATGGTATTTTAATTGGTTACTAATTATAATATCAGTAAAATCTATTTTCTAAAACCTGATGAATATCCATGGAAAATTATACCATGGTTATGTAGTAATCAGATATTTACACTAATAATAATGATGACCTATGGCCATTGTGAAAAAGAAAAACAATTGGTAAGTTTTAGTGGTGTTACATAATTCAGTTCAGTGGTGTTATGTACATATATTAATATCAAACTTTCAAATGAAAGCTTTAAGAAAATATGTACATTAGAGAAACATAAGCCACCCTAGAATTATTCCAATGTTGAATGTTAGTAATTATGCTCGAATGAATGTTAGCTACAACATGATTAGTACCTCTATTGGGTTCTTCCAAAATAAAATCAACACCCCTGCAAACTCAATTTGTCCATTAATTGATTAATAATTCAGTTGAGCTAATCAAACATTAAAGCCATTTTTATAAGTGGAGGTATAACGAAACAAAAAAAAATACTTGTCTTTTTATTGGTTAAATCTATTTTTTTACAAATTGTATAAAATTATTAGAGATTTGTTCTGCATTGGTGATTAGAACCACAAAGAAGACTCCAGTTGTTTAAATTATGAAACTGAAATTACAGTAGGAGTAATAATTCTACTAAGACTGCTTTATTGCTGGATAGAGATAAAACTATTATCATGAGAAAAGCAATATTATGATGTGTAAAACCACAATGAACTGGAAAGATAGGTTTTTCATAATCTAGATTTTGAGAAAATGAGAAGATAACTGTATAAGTTATATATAGTTGAGCATATATTACTCTAGTTTGAAATGTTTTTTTTTTTATGGGAAATATAGATGCTGTAAATAGAAAACATGAAAGAGATTATAATCACTTTCATTTAATCTGGATCTCAGCATGACCATGAACTTTCATTTCTTCATAACAAAAAAGTATTCCATCCATCAATTACTCTCAGTTTAACCTCCACTTTTAAGATCTTTTAAATAAATGATTTAAAGAAACAAAAACAACAAAAAACACAAAAATTGTTTGTCTTTATTCCCATTTTAATGTTTGCTTTTGCATGCTTGCTTAGATCAGATAAAATACATTAATGCAAATATTTTCTTCTGCAACATTTTCTCCTTGTTGCCAACACTCACCTGTTTCCAAACAAGGTAATATTTCCACATGACCAGACATGATTTCATAAAAGATTGAAAGATATCAAGACAAGGAGACACACACACACAGATGTGGCTGTGTGATAAGAAGTTTGCTTTCCAACTACATGGTTCCAAGTTCAATTCCACTGCTTGGTACCTGGGCAAGTGTCTTCTACTATAGCACTGCACTGACCAAAGCTTTGTAAATGGATTTGGTAGGCAGAATTAAAAAGAAGGCTGTCATGTGAGTGTATGTATGTATATATGCATGTGTATATATCTCATCATTATCATTGCTTAACAACTTATCTATCTATCTATGTGTGCATCTTTGTGTTTGTCCCCCATCAGTATTAATTTGTTTACATCCCTGTCACTTAATGGTTAAGCAAAAGAGACCAAAAGAATAAGGTCAAAAACAATACGAGCACTGGGGTCAAATTGTTTGACTAGACCCTTCAAGGTAATGTCCCAATGACTAAAACTAGTAAAAAATACAAGATATACAAACACACACACCATACACATAATATACAACAGGCTTCTTTCACTTTCCATCTACCAAATTTACTACCAAAGCTTTGGTTGACCCAAGGCTCTAATAGGAGATGCTTGCCCACGGTGCCACACAGCAGGACTGAACCTGAAACCGTGTAGTTGGAGGACAAACTTATTAACCACACAAAAATATTTATAAATGTTTAACAGGTTGCTTCCCAACCACATGAATCCAGGTTCAGTCCCACTGCATGGCACCTTGGGTGTCTACTACTATAGCCCCGGGCCAACCTAAGACTTGTGAGTGGAATTGATAGATGTTTAAGTGAAAGAAGTCCATCAAATAGATTGTGCGTGTGTGTGTGTGATTGTCCCCCATCACTGCTTAACAACCAATGTTGGTTTGTTTACATCCCCATAATTTAGCAGTTCAGCAAAAAGTGACTGACAGTCAATTTATTTGACTAAGCTCTTCAAAGTGATGCCCCAGTATGGCCACAATCCATGTTGTTTAGCCTCAGGTCATCTCAGACAAAACAGACCCCTGATCACAGATGTTCCAGCCTTACGTTGTCTAATGTGTCCTTTTATTATGATAAGTAAAAAATTTGATGGTGCACTTCACCTAGAAAGTTTAAAATCTTTTTTTTTTCTTTAAATATATAGAAAATTACTTCTTCCCTGGTTTTTATTAATTGTTTATAACAAAATCAGGAATTATATATTTTCCAAGAGTTACCTAAATACCCTTTGCAACACACTAGTATTCTGCAGTACATTGTTTGAGAACCACAAGCATAGAGGCTTCTCATATTCAACAGGTATTTTTAAACTTAGCAAATATATAAATTTTGCATTAAAACAGAAATATTAACTGAAAAACCAATTCTACATTTCATGGAAACTATCATGAGAAAAATTTTCTTATTGAATATGCACATTTTGTTGAAGTTTCTAAACTTCCAAACATGTTCTAAAATTTCAGCAAGATTGTTTAAGTAAAATAGTATAACACCTCTGTCAGATTATTTCACACGATTTATTCAATCACATTTTCAAGTTTGTCCTTTCATTTTTCTCAACCCTGACGCAAATCCTTTGCCTCTCCCATTCTCTGCCATACCCTCCTACTTGTCATCCCTCATCTCTCCACCTAGGATCATTATCCACTCTCTTCTGTTCTCCATCACTTTATCTATCAGACCAACTTAAGTTACAAGGTAATCATCACTAGTGTTGATGCTATGTAAAAAGCATTCAGTACTCTCTGTAAAGTGGTTGAAATTAGGAAGGACATCCAGCCATAGAAACCATGATAATGTAGATATTTGGCATGGCATGTGCTCTAATACATTAGACTGTTAAACCAACCAAACCATACCAGGCTTTAAGTGATGACTGTGGCAATGATGATGATTTATTCAATGAAAGCAAATGGTGAAATATAAACAAGACAATTACTGAATTAAAGGAAAAACAATTCAAAATACAATATTTTTTTTTTTATTAAAAACTTATTTGTCAACAAAATTGCACTATGCATGTTTTTTTATTATTTTGATTATACAATTTTTAAATTTCTATTTTTTTGTTTTCAAATAAATAAAACAGAAATGAACTGTTTCAATGAATATTTTCCCACATGGGTGATAAAGAAAGACAAAAAATAAAAATGAATCAAGTCGTTATCTATATCTCCCATAGTTGATATATATAACATCATTGCTACAAGAAAGAGCTGCAGAGAACTCCAAAGTTTGTTCAGTATTACTATTGAAAATTCAAAACAGGTCAGTACAAAGGGTACATGATCTACAATCCTGAATAAATCCAATGCAGCATGAATATTGGAACCCACATTTACATTTTTGCTCGTTCTTTACTTAGACGGCTGCTGTATACTCGGGAAACTAAGTTCCAAGAATCCATGTAGCGATCCATACACATAGCTATGCATTTCTGTAAAATACAAATTAAAAATGAAATGAGTTACTGAAAAATACAGTTTATTTTAGTTTAGTAGTATCCAAAACAAACATGACATCAACTAATTTTAAGATACTGGTAATTAAAAACTAAGACATAGTCTATCAAAATAATACATTAAGCTCTAAACTCTCAACACCTCTTAAAAGCCTACTCACTAGGTGTATAATATAGACATCATTGTCATCATCTTTATTTTCCAGGCAAAATAACAGTTGTGTCTATGTGGGAGTGAGATTATAGGTGTGGATAGTGAAGTCTGAAGAAGAGCTATGTGTTGAAAGTGTGACATGTACAGATGGAAGAGGAGAGATTGTCAAATATGGAGGCCTCCTTTACCTACAAGAGTGTCAGTAGGCCTGTGAAATGGTGAGCAGGATTATTCTGCAAAGTTGGTAGAAACTCATTAGCCAAAAGGCTCTGCAACAATTTGTTAAGCAGAAAAGCTTGTAGGTTGTGTCAACATAGGTGGAGTCATCATCCTCATTTTCACACTCACTTCTACCATGTTAGCATGGGTTAGAAATGACTTATAGAGGAAATTTTTCCAAGATACAGTTTGAATGACAATGTATACATGGTGACAATGTTTTTATGTAGTATGTTTATAAAATAAAGGCAATAGGTGGATACAAACACAAAAACACACAAGCTTCAGTACAATTTCCAAATCCCAATTTCATTCATGAGATCCTAATCAACCTGAAGTTATAACAGAAGGCAACTGCCCAGTGTTACACAGCAACAACAAACCTTAAACTACATAGTTGCAAAAAGTGAATTCCTTACCCATATGAAAATGCCTGTGACTAGTAGTTTTGCAAATTTAAGCATTTCAACCTAAACCTGACAGAGTACCCAACAATTTAACATTATCATTTTAAAGGTTAGATGGATCATCAGTCCAACTTAGTTTTTATTGAGAGTTACTGCCCTCTTAGACATCTCGCACATACATTTTAATTTTGGTTTGATTTCTATGGCTGGATGCCCATCCTATCACCAAACTAATTTACAGATTGTACTAGGTGCATTTTATTGTAACACCAACATTAGAGAGTTTCTCATGTCTCTGACAAAGCTAAAGAGTCCTTTCAAACTTATGTTGCTTCTACTTAATAACCACTTTACAAAGTGTACTGAATGTATTTTATCAAGGTACTGCAACTGTGGGGTTGCCTTTTGCTCTGTAAGACTAAATGGTCCTCACTGCATCATGCTGTGACCATTTGGTTAATTGACCAAGAGTGATGACAGAAAGAAGGATATGTGAATGAAGGGAACAAGTGTGTGATGGCTGAGATAGAGTTTAAGGGACGAGGGGTGACTGGAGGAAAGATGCAATGTTGACTGCTAGTACAGAGAGACTGGTGGAGGTAGGGGGCTTGAGTACAGGTAGAGACAATTCAATCCCTCATTACATAAGCAGTATAACCTGTTGAGAGGAGAGTAGGTGAGTGTCAGAAAGATGAAAGGATAGATCCAAAGACATTCTTGCACAAACTGCAGGGTACAATGAATAGCAGAAATTTACTGTTATACAATGCAGGGAGTGGACAGAGAGAGACTAGTAGAAGATGAGATGAGTGATGAACACTTTAACCCTTTCGTTACCAAACCGCCCAAAGCCGCCCGAAAAAAATTTTGGTTTATGAGACCAAACCGCCCAAAGCTGCCCGAATTTACCTATTCATATTTAAATGAGAATATCAGAGCAAATCTCTTCAGTACATTCGTGAAAACACGTATTATACTTAGTAAACAGTTCAACTACAGTTTTGTACAATAATCGAAGTGTAATTTTAATTCCGTGAATTTTGGGAGATTTTTTTCCGAAATTTGTTCCTATTGTGTTTTCAAAATTTGTAATTCTGACAAAAAGTGGATACGAATTTCATTATATCAAGCAGCGAGTCAGAATTCGAAGGATTTTCTACTGAAGACCTTCATAAATCTAACTCTATGACTGAAAAAAAAAAGCACATGGTATTTGATAATGAATCTGATGTTTCATTTTCCGAAAGTGAAAACAGTGAATTTGAGAGCTCCGACAGCGATAAAGAAAACGAATTGGCACCTGAATGGAGTGAAAATTTAAAAACTGTTTCTTTCAGTGATTTTTCTGAAGAAACTGGACCAAGCCACAGACTTTCCCAGGAGAGTAAAGCCTTAGACTATTTCTATTTACTTTTTCGAATGAGCCCATTTGAAATCATTACGGCGAAAACAAACCGTTACGCTAAATGTAAACAAAGCGAAAGAAAGGATAGTTTGTGGTTTCCCACAACCTTAAATGAAATTAAGACTATTTTGCCATAAATATTATTATGGGTATCAGAAAGTTACCCAGAATAACAAATTCTATCATAAAATTTTGTTGTATACCCAATTGAATATTAGCTAATAACCCATTTTCTATAGCGATGTTTGAACAAAATTTTAATAATTTTATATTTTGTTGAATTTACCTGTATCTACCTGTAATTAGAGTCACTTTGTGACAAAAATTATAGTATAGAATTGGTTGAGAATATTTCATTAAATTATCTTCCAAAAATCAGATTAATATATCGATAAATAAAAAAGTTATAGTTATTTAATGAAACCAGACTAAATTTATGATTACGTTAGAAATTAATTGAAACACATAAGGGGTGTAATTTGGTCAGAAATATAGTAACGAAAGGGTTAAGATTAACTCTTAAATATTTCACGGAATTAATTGTAAATCTACTGGGTTATTTCTGAAGAAAAAAAAACTCAAAGTGTAGCCTATGTTGTGCCTGTATGGGAAGATAGTTGCTCATCTGCTACTCATTGAAAAATGAAAATATTGGAATACGATGATTACTTAATGTACTTTCTATATACAATTTATATACTTTTTATGTACAGTTTTATAGGCTTAATACACAGTACTCATAAAATAAATATTCACTCTTACTTTTCCTATAAACAAAAAAAATATCCCATACATATGATGCAACCATTATATTAAATTGCATATAACTACCACATAAATAAGCATGAATATTTCATGGAATTGCACTTATGTGCATGTGTTAAGAGATAGATGATATAAAAGACTTAATTCAATTAAGAAAAAAATACACTTTTCACTATCCAATCAACACCACACCTTTCTTTAATCTCACCATCAAAACCTTACCCCTCTGCTAAAATTATATTTTTAACTCTTTAACCACATAATAAATATTACGTTCTCCCTACCTCACATCATGGATGCTTCTCTCTCCCTCTTTGCTTTATCCTCTTTTTCTCTCTCCTTTTTCTTTCTCCTATCTTTCCCTTCAACTAATCACAAGAAACCATTACAATTACATCCCCACTAACTCCCTCTTTTTCCCTAATCATGTGGAAGCATTACCAACGGGCTAAGTAACAGAATGACAAGCAGAATTATTATAAGATATGAAAAAAATTATATTTTTTTCTCTTTGCACAAATATTGTATTCTCTATAACAATTGAACTTACCTGCTCAGAATTATCTAGAGAAGAACCAGGTTTCACTATACATTTCTTGAAACATTTCTCTGACATTCTCTACAAAAAAAATAAATACATAATTTCGCATTAGATTTGTAACTTTCATGGCAACAAAGAATGTAAACTGATTACAAACAATAACCAAAATCAAGTCATGACATCAGTACGTGATGATGATGAACATGAATCAGAGGCTGTGATAGAAAATGTGAATTACAAGATCTTGTGGGACTTTCCACTAAAGACTGACCATATTTTTGAAGCAAGAAGACCAGGCATTATTACAGAGGACAAAATAAACAGTGTCTGAGCTTGAGCTGAAAAGTTCATAGGAGTGATGCAAGAGCTGTGAAATCTTGCATGCATTGATTTCAACCATTCTTATTAATAACTGCATTGTTTCATTCCAGTTAAAATGACATCTGACTTCTGCAATACTAGTTCCCAGCCAAGTGTTTTCTTGTGTTGGGAAACAGAAGGTGAATAGGGAAGCTGATTAACCAGTTCAAAGCCACAGTTATGCACAGCAGCCATTGAAACCAAGGACTGGACTGTGTTCTAGAGCATTGTCCTCATGAAACAAGACACCTTTCATCAGTTTTCCTGGGTATTTCGTCTTGACAATGTTTTGTAACCACCTCAGCAAGTTGGCATAGTACTCTCCACTGACAGTGTGGCCCTTTTGAAAATAGTCAATAAACACGATGCCTTTTGCATCCCAAAAAACTGAGGCCATCACCTTCCTTGCAGATAAAACGAGCTCGGCTTTCTTTGGAGAAGGGGATTTTCCACTGTATGGTCTGTCTCTTTGTCCCTGGCTCAAGTGATGAAGCCAACACTCATCCTGGATTAAGAAATGTTCAAGGATACCATCTGGATCTACCTCAAACAATGTCAGATTTTCCCATGAGGTGATCAGCCTGGTGCACTTTTGATCAGGTGTCAGGTGTGGCACTGAGCTGAAACCTGTATCATGCCA
The DNA here is from genome assembly GCF_006345805.1 of Octopus sinensis. NCBI lineage: Eukaryota > Metazoa > Mollusca > Cephalopoda > Octopoda > Octopodidae > Octopus > Octopus sinensis. The sequence goes on along the minus strand of NC_042997.1, from coordinate 101,922,600 downwards.
AGTTCATTGTGCAGAGATTCTCAACTCTCTCACAGGATATGCTAACAACATTGGCTATTAGCATATAGTCAATCACCTGTCATTCATCAGCATGTGGTGAACTTGATTAATGTTTTCTTTGGTGGTGGCAGTTGTAGGACATTCACACATTGGGTCATCTTCAAGATTCTGCCTTCGTCTCCTAAAATCAGTTACCCACTTTTGCACTGTTAATGAAGCTGGAGCGTCATCCCTTAATGTAACAACCATGTCAGTATGAATGTCCTTGGGGGCTAAACCCTTTTTCTCTTGGTACTTGATAACACCACAATGCCAAATTTTGTCCATTTTCAAGAGAAGTCACTAGTTACTTTTTACCTGAAAAGAAACAATCCAACTATTAATGAGAAGGGCTGAAATTAATTCATGCGAAATTCAACAGCTCAAGCATCACTCTTTCATAGTCAGCCTATGAACCTTGTAAGATTATAGATTTTGCAATTCCCTATGATAGCAGAGTTGATACTAAAGAAAAAATAGAGAAATATCAAGATCTAGTCAGAGAACTGAAGAGATTGTGGAAGACCAAGACAACAATTATTCCTGTAGAAATCAGTGCACTTGGTGCAACACCCAAAATGCTACCTAAAAGACTAAGAGATTGGAATTGAATCTCGCATTGTCAACATGCAGAAAAGTACCATCCTATATTCTGCAAGAATCCTAAGAAAGATTCTTGAGAATTGAGGAGACTTGTTGCCAAAAATCAAGATAAAATACATACTAAATTAGCATGCACTAACGTTGTCACCACAACCAGAAATTTAAGATTTTAGGTAAAGTTACTTTCTTAAGTCTAAGGGCCAGTTTTCAAGTTTCATGGCGTATATATTCCCCACCTGGACGGAACACTCATCTGTTGCAGGATCACCCATTTTTGCCAGCTGAGTGGACTGGAGCAATGTGAAATGAAGTGTATTGCTCGAGAATACGACATGTCACCCAGTCGGGGAATCAAAACCACAATCTTACAATCATGAGTCCAACACCCTTCCCACTAAGCCACTCCAAATCCTTTAGGATTTGGTAGCAGTAGATTAAACCAACCCTACTATATAATTAGTGCTTCCTTTGTATACCTAGAAAAATGAAATGCAAAGTAAACTCCAACAGAATTTGAACACTAAATGTGAAGAGACAACCAAACACTCCAAGATATTTTATCCTGTGCTTTATACAGTTTGCCAATCCACTATCTTTAACTTACACAAAGCTGCTAACTTTAACAGCAGGTATATTTGGCTATATTGACACCAGTACCAACCTTGAAAGGACAAAAGCTAAAGTTAACTTTGGTGGAATTTGAATTCAATATATCAACAACAAATGTTTTCAGCCAGAGTTGATTATTAATCTGATTCACTTCTAACACTGACAGAAGAAACATTTTGATCTCACTTTACTAAATCTGATTTTCAGAATGAGAAAAGGGAGGAAATTATTACAAAATATACACAAATCAATAAAACATTTAAGTTTAAGAAGTTATAGCCTTAGTTATTACTTCATGTTGAGGATACACATACATTCAGTGTGAGAGTTAGTTTTTAAAGATCATATAACTAAAATGATGAATTAAAGCAAGATGGACAAATAAATCCGAATTCCAGATTATTTTCAAAATAACTGAAATACAGGAGTGTATTTCTTTGGAAATACAATAATGAAATATTAAACCAACTGAAATTACAGTTAGTTATATCAAGTGGAAAAGTGCATAAACTGTTATGATAGCCAGTTGACAATGGCAAAGATTTGTTCTATAACAAATCCATACAATTAATAGACTTTGAAGTTCGGGAGAAAATAGATTATGTCCACATGATTACAGTGTCACCAACAGTTATAGTTTTTGAATTACATTCAAATCTGCAAATAACCTAAAATCGATGTGCTTATACAATTTGCACACTCCAATCACTTTATATGACAAATATCAGGATTACTTTTCCACCCCTACTTGAAGAGAGAACAGTAATAAAATATACCTAACATGTATAGGCATCAAATGAATTCGGGGCTAATGCAGTTTCGCACCTCTCCTTCAAAAATGCATTTTTTTCGAAAAACCTTTTTCGGATTCCTACGTTTTAGATATGGGAGATTACGAATATGCAAAAAAAATTATTTCACCCCCTTCCTCCACCCATTTAAATTTTTGATTTTGTTTTCCTTTAAAGAGATCGCAGCGAACTGCCGAACATATGCAACAAATTAAATACAGACAAAATGATTAAAGTGAAAAGAATTAGTGTTTTACTTGTTTGCCTAAAATAATCGTAAATAATAATTTAATGTAAATTAAATATACACCATTTCTGTTCGATATTTAAGAGACGAGGAATTATGTACATTCTTTACAGCCGAAACGTTGTGTTAACAACAAACAAGATGAGGACAAATATCCGTCAAATGTAAATAATGTATACACCATTTTATGGGAAATTCGAAAAAGTTCAAAATTTTAAGGGGGGAGGGTAGTGAGGTGGGGGGTAATTTTTTTTTTTTTTGCATATTCGTAATCGTGAACATCTAAAACGTAGGAATCCGAAAAAATGCATTTTTCAAGGTGAGGTGCGAAACTGCATTGGCCCCATGAATTCATTGTTACAACCATGTGCGTGAATTTTTTGTATACATAGATTGAGTCATTTATGAAAAAACACACGAAAAGTTGTGTTTATGTACGTCCGTTATATATCTAAACGATTAGGGGCCAAGCAAACATACACTGGAAGAATGATGGAAATCATCGAACAAGAGTCAGGGGAGCTATTCATTAGTTGCCAGTTTCAAGCCGTCGTCTCACCGTAACACAAGTTTCGTTTAATGTAGGACGCTGAGCTCTAACATCGTCTTATTTACTTATGTCTTGACTGGAAATGAAAAATTAGGTCAGATCTTCGATACATAAAAATGAATGACTATGCAAAGGCGTATGAGAAGCAGATATGGATCCCATCAATGACATTTCATTACGAAATACTTTCGTTCCTTAAAGCGTTATCGAAAGACAAACTACAAACTTTAACAAGGTCTTCTGAAGGTTTTCCTTGGCAATCCTTTGATATAACCCTTTCCTTCAAAGATTTACAATTTTGCATAACATTAATGAGTTGTGTTCGTCATTAAATTTAGTTATTTGCAAAACTGGGTGTGGGGGGAGCTGAATGCATTTTCTAACACACTCTGGATCAAATCGTTCACAGTTAAGTAGACAAAACAATGACTACAGATAAAATTTGAACTGTTAACCTTAACATCGCCGTTTATTGATCTGATGAAATAATTCGATGACATATCTAAAGCATGTGCTTATATTTCGTAAAGATGTACAAATATTTCAAGATCAGGAATTCACTTGAATCGAATATTAGGTTTAAACGATAGACGGATAAATAGCCTGAAATAAACATGAGGGCAAAATACATGGAACTAAAATTAGGCGAAAATAGTTTTCAAGCCGTGAGAATCCTGTAATCCTGTTATAGCTGATGAATCTACAGGAATTTTGGCTGCTATTTCTAGCAAGTCGAGTAAGAAGCTAGAGATCTGTTTGGCTCGTGATGAAAACAGTACGTTGATGCAAAGGACACTAAGGTCACAGAGTAAAGTAATATCCTGTCAAAGCAATCAGGAAAATTCCAATTCTTGTAACAAAAAAAATACGAGAAGATAAAGCAAAACACCAAATCAATAAAGAATAAATCCAAAGTTCCCAAGGTTATTGTGAGGTAGGCTGTGGTTTATATTCATAGCAACAACATATACGTACCTGTAAAATTTCTTGAGCATTTGCAAGAGCTATTTGTTGTTTAACTGTGTCCATAAGTTGATCCCGTTGACTAGAGTCAAAAGGTGCCGACGAAGATCCTAAATCCATAGTTCAAAAATGCACGAAAATAAAAACTCTTAAGAAATTTCTTCCACACAAATGAACAAGATCAACCGGAACCGGCACGTGGTGTACGAATTTAATCCCCGATGCAATGAAATGAAGAAATTTCATTGGTTAAAATCAAGTAACGCGCTGTGAAATTATTTGTTGCTACGTAGAGGGGAGAAAATGTTTATTTGCGAAATAGCTGAACCTGACTCTTCCTACTATACAATTATTTGGCTTATTATATGAATTTTATGCACGTTTTCTGGTCAACGATAAGTATTACTGGTTCCTCGAATTCTATTTTTTTTTTTAATATTTATACAGTTGTCCCCGAGAGAAAGAGACAGTAATCTTCCTTTTAACAGCTGCCAATTCTTATTTTAACGTCGTAAAAAGAAAGCAAACACTTTTTATTAATTTAAAAAATTTATTTTCATATATACACAACCACTGTCGAGACAAGTATCATTCATAAACAAAACGGTCGAAAGCAACAAGGGCTAGTGGGGTGCAGGTGGGAAAGGGGGAGAAAGGGCAAGTTGACTTTTAGCGTAGAAAAGTGGGTGTTGAGTATAAGATGATGGTGAGGATTAAGTGTAGGTAGATTTAGTTCCATCCATCGTTAAGTGGTGTGATACTGTGAAAGGATAGCATGTATTAGAAAGATGAGAGAGGGAATGATAGAAAGAAAGGTATAGAGAAGCAGGTCAAGCAGTAGATGTAGACTCCACAAGGATCTATTAGACAAGAAATACAAATGTAGTTATATATTATATCTCCAAGGCTCTATCACTGCTAATATTTCAGCATTTGTTTCACCATGCACACATGACTGGACAAATTCTTTCCAGTGCTGTATGTCACCAATCTTTGTAGTACCCTGTTATCACTTACATGAGGCTCAATATCTTGAGATCAGTCTTTACCATTTCATCCCATGTCTTGTGTCTCCTTCTGCCACAGGTTTCATCCACTCTGAATGTCCTACACTTGTTTGTACAATCGACAACCTCCATATGCGCTGCATGTCTGTACAAGTAAAGTTGTAGTGAGGTGTAGAATCGAAACTGCATTAGCTCAGTAACAAGAGATAGGTCACAGCATATCAGGCAACATCTGCCTAATTGTCAATCAATGATACTTCTGTTACAATAATTCCATTGTACAATTTCAAGAAAAAATTTCCACGATTTTCCTGCCAAAACATCATCATCATCATTGTTTAACGTCCGTTTTCCATGCTAGCATGGGTTGGACGGTTCGACCGGGGTCTGGGAAGCCAGGAGGCTACACCAGGCTTCAGTCTGATCTGGCAGTGTTACTACAGCTGGATGCCCTTCCTAACGCCAACCACTTCGTGAGTGTAGTGGGTGCTTTTTACGTTCCACCGGCACAAGGGCCAGAGGAGGCTGGCAAACGGCCACGATCGGTTGATGCTTTTATGTGTCACCGACACAGACTCCAGTCAGGCAGCGCTGGCATCTGCCATGTTCAGACGGTGCTTTTGGTGGTTATAAATACAGAAGTCTTAAAAAGCAGGATTTTTGGTTGCTGCTTGACCTGAGGTTAAGAAGAATCATGAACATGTAATTTTCTGCCTTTTACCTCACAAATATGTAGCTAGCCAATTCTTAACCAAACACAACATATTTATATGACTACTGGTACCCGTGATACAGCCTCCAGCAAGTAACCATTGTAAATACTGTAAAGTTTTGTGTAAATAAATGATCTCAACAAAAATCTAAGATGGACCTGGTTGGACATGGGAAACAAGCAGCCAGATTCGATGCCCATCTAACCAAATTAGTCTTTTCTCTTGCACACTACATCTGATTCTTTTTATACATAGATTGTCTCATCATCATTCAGGCACACTAACATAATCCATCCCATCGAACATGCTGGCTTTATTTATTTCTATACTTCACAAATCTACATTCAGTGCCTACATGTCACCCCCTTGCAGTATCGCCCTTTGTACACAAACATTGTACTTTTCTTAACTCTGAGACAGAAACCTTTTGTTATCAGAAGAGGTAAAAGCTCCTTGAACCTCTTTCAGCTCAATCTTGTCCTGGCTATTATGCTTTCAGAACACCCACTTCCACTACCTATTAGGTCACCTAAGTGTTACAAGCTCTCAGCTATTTCTAAGGAGCTGTCAAAGCAATTGTTGTGTCCTTTTATGTCCCATAACTTGGCAGTTTGGCAAAAACAGATTAATAATATAAGTACTAAACTGAAATGAGTACTGGTAGTTGATATGATCATCTAGAGAAAGCTTTGGTGATGGTGCCTGAGCATGTCCTTCGTCCAATGACTGAAATAAGTAAAATGAAAGAATATATTGAAAAATGCATTAGGAAATATATGTATTAAACTTTAATCTGTTGGCTTTTAAAGGAGAAGAGCACCGTATGTATGCAGAACATATGCATACACAAATGTTAACCATCATATAACTTGTGATTTTGGAAATATACTATTGCAACCATGGGTAATGTTAGGAAATATGGCATACATACAAATATAATTCAACTTTTGCCAAATTTCTTGGAGCTAATATAAAATGGTGAAAAGAAAATATATTTATTACTTCAAAAATAAAATGGAATGAAAATGTTCTTATTTCTATAACTCATCCCATAACTACTTTGCCATTTACTCCCTCTCCTCCTCCTGTTACCATGTCTACTCATGTACATTCATCCTGCTTCTCTTATGATATCTCCCTTTGTATCTCTCTTTTACTCTCACTATGCAAGGTGCATTCAAAAAGTATCCAGTTGTATTTTTTCCTACCAAAACCAATGCTGCATGGGCAAAATCCTTTGGGTGGTAAGTGACCCCACCCTGCCTATTCATGCATGAAAATTTTTGCACTGGTAAGCAGCTTCTGTTACTGGCTATTATGCCTTGGGTACAGACATGTAGTGTGCATTCATCAGCCTTTCGTTTTCATGCAAGATGGCCGAATGCATCAAGAAGAAACTATAAACCCATGTCTCATCACCAATGATGATCGTCTTTATGAAGTCTGGGTTATAGTTTGCACAGTCCAGCATGTCCTGAGCAATTTTCATGCTGAGTTGCTTCTACTGCTCTTCTAGCACATGTGGGATGAATTTTGCTGAAACTTTTTGCATGCACAAATCCTCCATTAGAATGGAATGCACTGATCTTGTGTTTATTCCCACCTCCTAAGTAATTTCCTGGATTGTTACATGACAATCTTCCATGACTATTCACCGAATCTTCTCAGTTTCTTTTTTCAGCTTGTAGATGGCCTGCCCAAGTGTGCCTCTCTCCCCTTAGGTGTGACCATATTTGAAACGGTTGATCTGAATTGTGTCCATGGTATAATTGCCAAAGGCCTGCTGAATCTTCTGGATGGTTTGAACTTGAGTATCACAAAGCTTTTGACAAAACTTGGTGCAATATCACTGCTCAATGCATTCAGGGAAAATCTATTTAACCCATAGATGAGACACTCACAAGTACTACCAGTCTGAGTCAGAATGAACCTGAGAGTAATGGTAATTAAAGGGTGACACCATGCTCCCTACAGCTCTAGAATTCCCAAACTGGATTCCTACAACTGGGCGCAGTTTAATGTCTTACCCAAGGCAGGCAGGCAAATGAACAAACACAAACAACCCACCTATCTATGCTGAACTATTGAGGAATTTAGTTACTCTACCCAGATTACAAGTTCAGGTTTATACCTGTAATTATTGGGGTATTGGGATATGTAACACACTGCCTAATTACCAATCTTGTGAAATTAGGCTTCTCAAAACCAGAAAGGAGGAAGCTGATTTGAAGACAACAGATCCAAGACGTCACTGGTACTGTAAAAATCTATAAAACTTTCCAGAAGTTTGTCATTTAAGAATATATGAGCATGTCTAGACATGTAACTATATGCACAAGAATACATACAAATTTGCACATATACATACATACAAAAATACCTTGTTGTTGATGTTGAAATTCCAATGAAGGAGCCTTGGATCTAGGTTAAAAACTGGCTCTTTCTCTGTTGGAAAGAAATTGTGAAATAAAAGTGAATAATAACATATAAACACATACACAAACACAAAGCTACAGAGATATGGAGAGTATAACTACAAATAATGCAAAAGAATATTGGTGGAACGTCTCTGTTATGAATTTAATAAAATACATACTGGACATAATAATCTAAGAAGAGAAAAGAAACTATGCACAGTAGTTCAAATCCGTTAAAGTAAAAAGAGAACATCTATACTGAACTGATGAGAAATCTCAAGGTAAGCCAACAGGTTTATATATTTAGATTTCTACAAATAATTATTGAAGTATGTGGCTATGTGACTGCCACAGTACCAATCTTGAGAAGCTGGGATTTATAAAACCAGAAAAAATACTTATAATCAGATTACTGCTACAAACATTTGTAGCAAGACCAATTTCTAGTATGGCATATTGAAGACAATGAGGTTTTTATAGGTTCAGCATGTTAATCTGTAATGATTGGTCATTTTACCTATCGTGAGTTTTGAACATTGGTGCCACAAATTATCTAAGGACAGAAGGGTGGGTATTTTTTACCAAGGCAAGTTATGCTGATTTCCTACCATTTTTTACAAGAGAAAAATTAATATAATAGTGCACGTGTAACCAACAACAACTCAAGCTAAATTATTCAACCGATGGATGAACTACAACCACCAGAATTTGTAATGTTTCTTACTTCATCCACTGTACCACTTTATGGAGGAATAAAGTGTGACTTTTATTTTAAAGATCATTTTTTTTTTTTTTGTTACTTCCACAAGTGTACACACAAAACATATTATATAAAGGTATATATGGTTCAGTAGTAAAACCAAGGGAGACTTCAAACCCATCGTTAAAATCTGTGTGCATGTATGTGTATATATATACACATGACTGACCGCTAGCTCCAAAGGTTTTTTTTGTTTTTAATTCCCTTTCTGTTGAAGAGCGTAGGCTTGAAACGTAAAAGACTTTCTCATTTTCCAAAGCGTTGAACTAATACATTTGTTTGTTGTTTATACACCTATCTTCATCTTTTGTTTTTCCGTAAATTTAAACTATATATATATATGGACAAGCATTATACAAATATACAGTATTTCCTCGTCATATAGCGGTTCACCTATCGTGCATTCAGTACATCGCGGTTCACCTATCCCGCACTCAGTACATCACGGATTTTTCTGGCTAATATATGTAAATTTATATCGCGGTTTCTGTGGCCGATAGGTATTTATATTTTTTTAAATTTTAATTATTTCTGTTGGAGGTTTTGGAACGTAACACCCGCGATAGTCGAGGGATTACTGTATACACATCCGTACATACATAAAATATACAATAACCCTGAGAGAGATAACTCTTGTTTCTCAAGCAAAAGCTGTTCATAAGAAAACAAAAATCTGGATAGTGTACGTGCACACTTGTATATGCGTGTAAGACAACCCTGGGCATCTTGCCTTTTTTTTTTTTTTATATTTTGGTCATTATTAGGTCACATTAAATTTGACAGATGATGTAAATAGCTATGTATGTGTTGTGCTCTTGATCAAAGAGGGGACGTAACTCTCTAAAGGGACATCATTCAGATCATCTTAGTCTTTCGATAAAATGAGTCAGATAGATTACAAAATAGAATGGATATAATTCACTAAACACCCTGAAATTAATAATGATCAAAAATAATTAATGATAGCAAAGTTTAAAATTCTGGTAAATGTTTACTTTAACACCCGACCACTAAAACGTGCTGTAAGAAGCTTGCTTCCCAACTATATGGTTCCAGGTTCAGTCCCACTGCGTGGCACCTTGGGCAAGTGTCTTCTAATATACCCTCGGGCCGACCAAAGCCTTGTGAGTGGATTTGGTAGACGGAAACTGAAAGAAACCCGTCATATATATATGTATTTGTATGTCTATGTTTGTCCCCCACCATCGCTCGACGACCGATGGCGTGTTTACGACCCCCGTAACTTAGCGGTTCGGTAAATAGACCGATAGAATAAGTACTAGGCTTACAAGTCATGGGATCGATTTGTTCAACTAAAGGCGGTGCTCCAGTATGGCCGCAGTCAAATGACTGAAACAAATAAAAGTAAAAATAAAATAGGTGTAAAAAGATGTGTATTAAACGAATATGTGAAGAAAGATTTGCGCCAACGAACCGATTATAAAGAAGTTAGTGCAGAAAACTTTTTTTCTGAGGCGGTGGGGAGAGGACTTTCAGAAGTTTGACAAAAAGAACTTTTAAAGGATCTTTTCGGTTTGAACGGCAGTTTTTAACATAATTTCTAGGTAACTAAAAAATTTTAAACTTCGTATACTGGTAGAATGTGTTTATAAAACATCTTTTTCTCTTGGCTTTATTGAGAAAATTCTATGGTTTGTAAGATATTTGTTGTTTTTTTTTCTTCAATTTCAACCAATCACTGACGTCTATTGAGGTAAAAAAAACATTCTGTGCCGTATGAATATGTCCCTCGTTTAAGAAACAGATTGGGTTTATTTACATTTATGAAGAAAGAAAGATACCCTTACCCCCACCCTAACCCTAAAACAGATTGAAATGCAATAGATCGATACTAGGGTCATAATTATGGGTGACAATTTCATATGACACCGCTAGAAAAAACTGCCGTTCAAACCGAAAAGATCCCTTTTAAATTCGTTTGAGTAACAGAAAATGGTTTTTAAAAAAATCCCATGTATCATGATGTGGTTCACCAATAACTTGATGCCATTCACTAATAACTTGGCGCATTTTTTTAATACTGTAAAACGTTCGATACAGCTCTTTCTACCCCCCATCAGGCTTGTCAATTTGCTTATTGGCGACCGAGAGAACTTGTAGTTAACCGAAAATATTAAAAAACAAGGAAAGTATCGTGAGATGTACTAAAAACAAGTGCTAAATCGCCCTTCACTTTTTTCCAAAGCACTCAAACAAAAAATAAGTTATGAGTTTCTTTCTCTTCTACCTACCCTCTCGGAAAAAAATTTCCTCCTCAAATTTCTTTATAATCAGGACTGATCCTGATGTCTACAACTCTTTCCTGCAATCAGACCTAGACACAATGCAGCAATGGATCACAGACTGGCAACTGAAACTGGCTGTGGACAAGTGTACCACCATGCATTTTGGGAGAAAAAACCCTGCGTCCACATACTCCCTTCACAACACTGATATCAAGAAATCCTCTTGCGAGCGTGACCTAGGCATCACTGTCAGCAGTGACTTGCGTTGGACAAAGCATATCTCTAAAATTGTCAAGAAGGCCGAGGGTGTCTTGGCATCACTCAGCAAGACTTTTGTTAGCCGCTCTCCAGCCATCTATTTAAAACTGTATACAGCTATGGTACGACCACACTTGGAATTCGCATCATCAGTTTGGAATCCCTATCTTGCTCAGAACATTGACCTCCTGGAATCTGTCCAGAGACGTGCAACCAAACGCATACCCTCCATCAGACACCTACCATATTCTGAGCGCCTTGTTTCCCTGGGCATGGATTCACTGAAGCTCCGGCGTCTGGCGACGGACTTGGTAAACACCCACAAGGTTATCAACCACCTCACCAACAACAACACTGAACACCTTTTTGATCTCCATGTGTCTAACACACGTGGACATGCCTACAAAGTCAGAAAACAGCACAGCTCCCATGACTTTCGGAAACATTTTTTCACGCTCAGGGTTGCTGAAGCGTGGAATAAACTGCCTGCATCAGTTGTTGACTGCCATGACACTGCATCCTTTAAGGCCCTCATGCTTCCCGAAATCCGTCGAAACTACACCTGATTATATATACACTTTAGATGAGTTGTAGTGCACCTGAGCACTGTACACAATTATTATTATTATTATTATAATCGGTTCGTTGGCGCAAATTTTTATTCTAATACACATTTTTTAATCCTATTACACTTTTTTTTTGTTTGGTGGCCGAGTGTTAAAGTAAACATTAACCAAAATTCTGTGTGGAATGTTTTAAAAAGCTTGATAAAAAAAAAATTCCCCTTGTGAAAGCATATGATTAACATAGAGCCATATTTCAACAACTGGTTTTCTCTTCATAACCAAACGATACTTCCTTCCCCAATAATTATAGACAACCAACAAAACTGAGGTGAGGCTCACAACTGAGACGTTGCTGTTGCTGAAGAAAGACATTTTAGACTGTCTTTTAGCGTCTATTCCACAAGTGTGATGTGTCCTCTCTCTGCCTTTTCTACCTATTCTATAATGACTTCAGCTCCTCTGAGTTAGCTCGGCTTGTGTTACCTCCACTCAAGGCCGGCAACTCGGGCAGTCACCCAGGATGCTAAGTGCTAGGGGACGCTAAGGAAGGCGTAGCAAAAACAAGGAAATTTCCACGACCATCAGCTTCTACACGCCGAAGTTCAGCTTGCCTGAGGCGCCTGCAACCCTAGGGCCGGCCCTGCCTCCACTCAAGCAATCCTAGCTCACTGATCTCTCCTCCTCTTATCATTCTCACTAGGCCACCCACTGGTTCACCCTTCGATATCTCACTAAGCATTATGTCCAGTCCTTCATTCCTCCCTAGACTATCAACTCTGGAATTCTCTCCCTGCTCGTTTTTTTACTGCAAGTTTTGACCAAGAAGAATATTGATTGACACTAATATCATCGGCCAAGATCCTGCGAAGGCCATGGAAATTGCTCCTTCCTCAACATTTAGCATGTAAAATATAACATAACTGATCAATATACAACTTTGAATCATTAATAAAGTTAAATTAAGACATATATTGATTATCATTACCATTCCTTTCTTTTATACATTTAATATACCTTTTGTTTTGACATTGTAAGGAAATTATAACTATCATTTTGGAAGCGTTATGACACAAACACTGTTCAAGAGTAAAACACCTCACACGGATGACGATAAAAATGCTATTTGACCAAGTTACTACTGTATGAATCCGACCACTTCCCTCACTACCGATTAAAATTCTATCTTGTATTTATTCACTGATGAGCATTCAGACTTATGGAGATCATTCTCATTTAATTATGTAACTGAATAACAAGGAATTGTCTGTATTTCAACAACTTTATTACAAGTGGTTTGATCGGTATTCTAATTTTATTTTTGGTGACCGGTAATAAAGTCACAGGAAAAAGTCACAATTTTGACAAGAATAAAAAGACACAATTTATGGTACTCAGACAAAACTCCTGTGATTTTTTACCTGTGGCTTTTTTTTTCTTTTACTTGCATTCGTATTTTTGTATGCTTTAGTTTCTTGTACTGCTTAGATCAATTTTTTTTCTTGCTCATCACTGTATGAAAAATATGTGATTTTATTATTAATATATATGTTATATTAATTTTCTTGTAAAATTAGTACTCCTTACTTTTTAGGGTGGAAAACAAGTTCTGATAATGCTGGCAGGATAAATTATCAGCAAAGTGTTGTATGAGAAGAGTAAATTTGGAAGTTTATCGAAGGAATATTGAAATATTCTATTACTGATTCAGATGTAGTCTCTCTCTCTCTCTCTTTCTATCGCTCTCTCCCCCCCCCTCTCTCTCTCTCTCTCTCCTTGTTCTAGCTTGGTTAGAGTATAAGTGTAGTGTCCAATAATCTTCTTAAGGGATTTTGCGATTAGGTGAGATGAAAAGAGAGAGTTACTTCAAATCGGAGAGCTATTAAAATTGTTAAAAGCATTCGAGAGCCTGATGGCGTTGTTAAATTGGGTGATAGTTTTAAGTATATCACCCAACCAACCCTCCCCAACAATAAAATAATAATAATAATAATGACAGAACCAATACAGTTCCACAGTTTCCGATAATCCAATTTCATTCATATATTTTGGTTAACCTGAAGCTATTGTAGAAGAAAATTTCCAGGGTGCCGTGAGAGTTAGATCAAACCCTGGACCTTGTAGCAGGGAAGTGATTTTTAAATCAGTCATGTTGTGCAAAATAAAGTTAGGCGTGTTAAAAGAGGTTTTTTTCAACATTCCTAGTCACAATTGTAGATATTAAAGAAATGATAAATATTTTGTCTGAATGTAACTTAACCAACGAGGAAGGAATACTGTTTGTATAATTAAACTATAGGGGAGATAACTCTAACGGGATTATAAAATTTCTACAAGTCCTATTCTATCTCCTTCCTCTTTTCAAGAAAGGAAGATTAGGGGGCGGACAGTCACCGACCTTTCCGGTTTTTTGGTTTTTTTTTCGATGGATTTCTATGTTTACGATGGCGGAGATTCCGAATATGCAAAAAAAAAAAAAACACGTTTTCAAAATGTTTATTTCCCACTCCCCATCAAATTTTTAATTTTCAACTCTTATTTGATATTCTTTTTTAGAATCTACGTCGAAAAATATGGAGATTAAGAATATGGTGGGGGAGGGGAGCAAATTTTAGTTTTTAAATTTCTTATGAAAAACTCCCAAACTGACCTACAACACTCTTGCAACCCATCCCGTTGTAGAAAGCGAAAATGAACGGCCGTTTCCGCGCGCATAAATTTATACTGAAACAGCAAAAGGATCACGGCATGTAAAGACCTCACCAGGAAATTCGATATGCTAAAAATAACAGCTAAATGTCTGGAGAATTTTTGTGTTTGTGTGTGCGCAAACAGAGAAAGAGGTACACACAAATATATATTACATAACTGTCTTATGTGTCGGTTTAGTTTTTTCGCTTTAAAGGTAAACGATACTGACAGAAGCAATTACCTTGCTGTCAATTCATTGGATTAATCCAAACTAAATCTACAAGTTTAGTCACTTGCTCAGCACCTATGTTTGTGTTCTTCATTCCAAAATAATAAAGGCTTTAATATAACAAAACATAATAGGCGCAGGAGTGGCTGTGTGATAAGAAGCTTGCATCTAAACCGCATGGTTCCGGGGTTCAGTCCCACTGTATCGCACCTTGGGTAAGTGACTTCCACTATAGCCTCGGGCCGACCAAAGACCGTCGTATATATATATATATACAACGGTCTTCTTTCAATTTCCGTCTACCAAATCCACTTACAAGGCTTATATATGTGTGTTTGTCCCCCCCCCCGTCCAATGTTGGTGTGTTTACGTCTCCATAACTTAGCGGCTCGACAAACATGAACGATAGAATAAGTACTAGTGTCGACTTGTTCGACTGAAGGCGGTACTCCAGCATGCCCGCAGTCAAATAACTGAAACAAGTAACATACTTCCAAAATGGGACATCGTCCATGTGTATCTGCGTGCATTTATGTGCAGGTGTTGGGGGGGGGGTGCACAAGAAAAACATTTACGGAAAATCAGAAAGATCAGTTTCGGGGGAGGGGGTGACTGTGCGCCAAGTCCATCACAAAATGAAAGACGGTAATATTAACTTCCGCTGACACATTATATGAAATTTTCATCAATTCTAAACTGTATTTGCTTTAAAAAAATCTTATTATGCAAGATGTAAAGTTGGTTTAGGTGTGTGAGGGGTAATATCAACGTTTTCTTCATCAACCAGCTAAGGTTCACAAAAAAACTACATAATGTTAAATGAAATTTGATGAGAGTTTAAATGTTTTTACCTGTAAAAATGAATTCTACACTTATAATTACGTTCAAGGATTAAAATAAATCGGTTAGTTTGAAAAATAGATAAACAGAGCATGAAAGATACGTTCAAATATAAATTAACTTTGGTTCAGGATCATTATTAGTCTATCTAGTATGTTTACTCGATTAGCTATGGATTGGATTTTATCTGTAGTGTAGGAATTTCCAGTATTGATTCTTTCAAAAGAGGTTATATTCATGCTTATTCAGGTCACATTTAGATATATTATTATTTTCTTTTTATTCTTTGTTTCAGTCTCTGGCTGCGGCTATGTTGGGGCTATGCTGGGGCTCGACATTTAAGGATTTACTTGATCAAATCGCACTGGTGCTTTTTATTTTTAAAGTTTGGTACTTATTTTATCATTTCTTTTTGCCAAATCACTAGGCTATGGGTACGTAAGCAAGCCAACACCGGTTCCCAAATTGTGGGTAGTGATAGATAGATAGATAGATAGATAGATAGATAGATAGATAGATAGATAGATAGATAGATGGATGGATGGATGGATGGACGGACGGACGGACGGACGGACGGACGGACGGACGGACGGACGGACAGACAGACAGACAGATAGATAGATAGATGGATAGACATACGGATAGACAGACAGACAGATATATAGATAGATAGATAGCATCGAGCGGCCCGAACTATTCATATATAACTTTAACATATAGTATGCATCACTCATTCACATTATACATCTCAGTTGTACACGAAACAGGTCCAAACTTGTCAGATAAAAAGCTAAGCGCCATTTCTTTCAGCTCTTTACGTTCAGAGTCCAACTCCTGCTGTGGTCAACTTCGCATTTCATTCTTTCGAAATCGAAGAACAAAGTACTAGGCAAAATGCTTGGCGGCATTTCATCTGCCTTGACGTTCTAAGTTCAAATTCCGTCGAGGTCAACTTTGCCTTTTATGATTTCGAGGTCTATAAAATAAGTCTAAGTTGAGCCCTGGGGTCGATGTAATCGACTAGTTCCGTCCCCTAAAATTTCAGGCATTGTGCTTATAGTAGGAAAAAATTATTATTATTAAGGCGGCGAGCTAGTAGAATCGTCAAGCCCCCTTCCTAAAAATTTCAGCATTTGCGCCAGTAGTAGAAAGGGTAATTAATTGAACACTGGGGTCGATGTAATTGACTCATCCCTCCCCCACAAAACTGCTCCCCTTGTGGCAAAATTTGAAACCATTATAATTATTATTATTTCTTTTCAAATGACAAGAAATAAATCTATATATATATAAAAGGCAAGTTGTCTGTCAGGTTGTACCCTCACCCTGACCACGGCTTTCAACCGATTCTGATGAAACTTGACACACGCATAGCCCAATGTCATAATTCAAAACTAACGCAGCGAAAATTTTGAAAAGTTCCCCCAGTTCTGAAAAAAATCGATAAATTCGACATGGGGTCTAGAATCTAAGCTTATCATATGCAACACATTTTCCGTTGTAGTTTTCGCAACATGCAATCGATTTTCACCAAACTCATGGTGAAGCTTAATGTTACCCTAAGGAACTTAATTCTTGCGTTAGTTTTCCATGCAATACCTTACCATCAGAAAAAATTGATAAAATCATGCCATTTTGGGAAATCGCGTTCAAATTCAAGATGACATATTTTCGACAATATCTTTAACAAATTGGCAGGAATTTTTTTTGAAATTCACAGCGAGCATCATGTCTGCTCCAAGGAGCTATATGGCCCTTATGATTCCAAGAGGATACGTTATTACTGGAAAAAACCGCAGAACTGGGTTGAGTGTGCTAAACAAAATCAGAAAATGCACTTTGAATGTCATAGATTTTCTTCATGCATGCAAGGGAACGGTGCTTTGAATGCCTTAATGCCTTTTAGGCTTCATTTTACAAAATAACGGTTCAATGAGTACAAAAAAGGGTAAAAAGGTAAAGGGCATTGCTTATCGACAGTTTCTTACATACCCGGGCAACGCCGGGCTATGCTGCTAGTGTCTGATAAAATATTAAGCAATTTTAGATTATCTATCTTTCGTTCTTTTTTCTTTTAAACTGTCATTACTTTATTTCAAAGTTTTCAGTCAGCTTTTACACAGAATATTTTTCTTTCATCTTGTGAAATATCTCTGCCCCTGAGACATTTTAGTATTGAGTATAAGTGAGATAGATGTGTGATAAGCTTCAGGCAGTTCTTTTCTTTCACTTGCTTCAGTCTTTAAACTGCGACCATGCTGGGGTACTGCCTTAAAGAGTTTAGTCGAACAAATCCACTCCAGTACTTATTTTCCTTTCATGGCTGGAATGTACTTTATCGGTCTCCTTTGTCGGATATAAACACCAACACCTGTTGTCAAATGAGGTGGAGGTGGAAGACAAACACAAACGTACGCGCGCGCATATATGTATGTATACACGCATCGTCGTCGTCATCGTGATCGCTTTGTGTCGGACGGAATTTGTTGAGGAAAATTTGCCGATTATCTACAGTTGGATGCTCTTCCAGTCACCAACTCTCACTTGTTCCCAAGTAAGGTAATGTTCCCCATGACCAGACATGTTTTCACGAAAGATTGAAAACGGACAACTGTCACATGAAATCATAGCAAGGAGACAGAAACACATGCATGCATGTATGTATGCACGCGCGCACACACACACACACACACACACACAAAGATCTTTTCTGTTTGGTTGCACTTTTTGAAATTTTAAAATTAAGTGAAAATTTTCAAATTTTATTTATTGTTGGAATTTTTCATGTTGAATCTTAGGGCCTAATTCATTTGTGCCAGAAAACTTTGCCAACCAAATCCACTCACAAGGATTTGGTCGGCTGGGGGCTATAGCAGAAAACATTTCCCAAAGTGTGTGCAGTGGGAGTAAATCCACGACCACATGCTAGCGAAGCAAACTTCTTAACCATATAGTCATACTCTACGAGTTATTTATTAGCCAAAACATGGATAAACTCATCTGTAGCATATAATGAACGGTGCATGGCAGAGCTAGGGACTGGCTCCAGTTTTAGGTTTTTTGCAAAATCTCACCATAGAAAGAAAACGAGTAAATTAATAAAACTTGCAATGTAAGTTGTTTTGATATGTTTTGTTGATACAATCTTGGTAGGAATTTTATTTGTATAAAGGAAATAGCTTAGTAATATATAAAGCATTTTTCTGAAGAGCCCCTCTCACAGTTTCTGTTGAAATACAGATAAACTGGATCATGAGTTACATGCCTTGTTTAGTTTTGTTCATTATCTTTCGGGGTGATAATGATACACATCACAACTTTAAAATAATTTGTTTTAATACGTACTTTAAAACCGGCCATGTGTGTATATCTGTGTTTAGATCTCTACTAACACGACAGCTTGTGGAAACTAGTGTGAAAGGAAAGTGATAGAACAGAACCAGACTAACACAAAAAGAGTGGGAAGCAATATGCAAATTGTATCATTAGAAAGAACTCTGACTTAACCATAACTAAAACACTAATTAGTAGGCTTATCCTACCCGAGATTAATTCGCTGTTGTAATGGAGCAAGATCATTTAATACTCGAGTATCGGGTTCAACCCTTGTCTTAAATAGCTTTATTAACCTCAAGCACTGTACTGAGAAGTGGAAAGGAAATAGCAACTGTCATGCTCTTACTGAGCCTATTCTACTTCTACTGTGGCCACATAAGGATCTATAGACATGCAAACAGACTGAAATATGAAAAGAATACTACACGTCCAGACCGTCACATTGTCCCCCATACAAGTTATTGTTGCAAATCGGGGTGTGCAGTGTGATCCTCAAGTAATGGGAGGCATGGTATATAACGGGAACAACGGAAGGCAGCGAGCTGGCAGAAGCGTTAGCGCGCCGGGCGAAATGCATAGCAGTATTTCGTCTGCCGTTACGTTCTGAGTTCAAATTCCGCCGAGGTCGACTTTGCCTGTCATCCTTTCGGGGTCGATAAATTAAGTACCAGTTACGCATTGGGGTTGATATAATCGACTTAGTCCCTTTGTCTGCCCTTATTTGTCCCCTCTATGTTTAGCCCCTTGTGGGCAATAAAGAAACAAGAAGCGTTAACACGTAGGACAAAATGCTTAGTGGCATTTCGTCTGTCTTTAATTTCTATGTTCAATTTGCGTCGAAGCCAACGTTGCCTTTGATCCTTTCGAAGTCGATAAATTAAGTACAAATTGAGCACTGTGGTTGATGTAATCGGCTATACCCTCCTCCAAAATTTCAGGCATTGTGCCTATTAGTAGAAAGGATATCTGGAATGACAGATCACCTGCATGCTATAGATCTGTTTGCTTGATGTGAACTGTCCTGGGTTAACTTAGCCTTCTTTAAATGCCTTTACTGTTTCATTCCCCGAATGTTGTACTCTGTTCTTAACACTTCCATGAGAGCTTCATCTCCAGAACTATAATCATATGGAATTTTTTTCCTAACCACGTTCTCCCGAAAAATATCAACTATTCGACAGCAGATTCAGCCTGAATATAAATAGTGCTAGTTTTGCCAGTCTTGAATCGAATGAATAAAAGCCTTAATTTCACTATTATCCATATTCCTTCATTCTGGAGCATCTTTATAGGCAACTAATTTAGCATCCAGCCATAATCATCAAGTCTGTTTAGTGGGTAACCAAGGCTACATTATCAGCCTCCGTCCTTTACATTTTATAGCTGGTATTTTCAACAGATCGGTGGACCACATCTCTCGTTGTCTCGTGTTTTAGTTGAAAAGGTTGTAATAGCTGCTATTACTTATTCCTGTAAATTAAGTTCTATTTTCATAATCGGTTAGCACCTGATGTATATATATATAATCGATGACTACAAGGCTTAGTTGTGTATGAACCTTTTTAAAAATAAATATACATAATATGGCACGATTAAACCAGCTTGAAAAATTCAAAATATTAATGCAAGTAATACAAAGTAACAAACTAGAAGCATTGGGTTGAGATGGGGGGAACCCCTAAATAATTGCTCGACCCAAAACAACAACCACATCCTCCACAAACACGTCATCGTTTTAATAAATAAATAAAATGGGTGTATACGGATTTAATGACTTTAGTCGTTTGTGCACAATCGTCACTAACCTAGGTCTAAACTATTGAATACTTCCTTTCCCTAAGTGGTGCCTGCAGATTGCCAAATGAAGGATCTGGTTAAACGACATAGCAGAACTTCTCAGCTCCCAGTATATTGGTTGATGTGAGGACAGAACGGTGGACACGTTTTTTTAAACCAAGTGAAACGTGCTGCGTGTAGAGGCTTATATTGAGGGTTGCGAGTCCTTATTTATAAGAGTAACGGATAAAATAGCCATTGTAAGTTACACGTTTCTTCCCATTGATAAGCATGTGCGAAACTAGTTTATTTACCTACTTGCCATTTGAAAGTGTAGAAAAAAAAGCCCCCAAAACACAGAAATCATGAAAGAAATTTATCATAACTGCTTTAGTGATGCGAGACTGGCAGAATGATATATATATATATATATATATAACAAATTCATCTCATTTCACTCCCAAGTCAATAATAAAAAACTGAAAGGCAAGAGCTCGGTTGTAAACCCACCTTTATTCCTATCGTTATTTGCAAAGATTCTGAGGGTGTTAACTGAGAATTCTACATAAAAGGAAGATATAAGATTTTTTAAGCGTATAATTTAATCAGGTAAAATACTATAATTACTCAAGAAAACCCCATATTAAATATACATGAGGAAGTTTTTAAAATTCGTAACAAGAGAAAATGTAGTCTATATATATATACACACATACATAATGTTAGACTAACAAATAGATTAAAATGAAAGTATACAAATATTTAAGAAAATCGAGGTTTGAAATGATGGTGGTGTTTTGGTTTGAATTCCGTTTCCTTTTGCACCGCCCATCGTTGATACCATTACCGGATATCCGTCCAACTCTACAGAGAGGAAGAATGGGTGAGAAAAAAAGGGAGGGAAAAGAAGAAAGACAAAAGCAGAGAGGGGGGCAGGAAAGAGAGGATGATAATACCAAAGAGGGAAAAATGAGACAATACGAGAGGGTGTGTGAAAGAGTGTGAGAGAGAGAGAGAGAGAGCGTAGTGACATCACATGTAATCAACAAAACCAAATATCCTGACATGTCGTGGCTACCTTCAACGCTATCATGTTTCTTGCCTGTCGGGAGCTATTGTTGCTTCCACTGGTCTTAATGTTTACTTATCTATTCAAAATCTCATTATAGAATCCTTTTTTTTTTTTTAAAGTAGTTCACTATATTTGTGTATTCTTCATCTCTTAGCCTATATAGATATACTTCTGTAATTGTATTTCCAATGCACTCTCTACATATTATAATTTCGACCCTGGACACACTCTGACCACAACGCTGCTGTGATTTTACAAATCATTAATCTTTACCTCCTTAATACAAACTCATTTTATGCAGCACATTCAATCAATTTTGTATAAGTTCTCATATAATAACCAACACATTCAAAGTATTACAAACACATCAGTTTATATAACGAGTGAAAAAATACTGCTTTATGTTACTTTGTATGTTTTACACGTTCAATTCAGCTGGTTGACATTTGTTTCTGTTATTTCATGGAATTAATACAATTGTATACCTATTAAAATGGTGGAAATATAATTATTACGGTAAGTTTTGGCACAATATTATAAATATATTGTGCTTTATTATTATAAATATATAAGAAAAAGAACTTGTATGCTGACATCTCTTCAAGAGGTATTTATATCCTTGAAATATATATATAAGTAGCTGAAGCTTCTTGACCGTTTGTTTCTTATAATTTGAACAGACTGAAGGATGATTGAAAATGCTTGTGCTTCTAATAATTATATTTTACTTTTGTGTATTGAGTGCTTTTCTGGTCCGTTTGTAAACAAACGTTCACCACCAACCCAGTGTCTGTATCTATCTATCTATCTATCTATCTATCTGTCCATTTATCTATCTGTCCATTTATCTATCTGTCCATCTATCTATCCATTTATCTATCTATCCATCTATCTATCCATTTATCTATCCGTCCATCTATCTATCTATCCATTTATCTATCTATCCATCTATCTATCCATTTATCTATCCGTCCATCTATCTATCTATCCATTTATCTATCTATCTATCTATCTATCTATCTATCTATCCACCTATCTATCTTTCTATCTATCTATCTTTCTAGCTATCTATCCATCTATCTTTCTAGCTATCTAGCCATCTATCTATTTACCTATCTATCTATCTAAAATTATGCTGTTTATGCGAGTGGTCAGAATGTTTGAATTATATATATATATTTGTTAACGTGTGTGTGTGTATATATATATTGCTTTTTTACTGTTTTTTTTTAAAGTATATTTAAACACTTTTTGTGTGTGATAAGTTTCTTAAAAATATGTTGCATGCCTTTCAAGAATTGCAAGAAAGCTTGCCACAATATTTAGTTGTTTTCTTTTGGAATAATAGGATATTGCAAAAACAGAACAAGTCTTTGGAAACAGTTTCAGTAAAATGTTTGCAGATTTTCGTTTATTTATGGTATTCAAAATAAATTTTGTGTGTATTCATGTTTGGGTATTTACTTTACAAGATTATCTTATGTTAACATTTGTTGAAGTTCTTTTAAATTGTCCTTATTTACTTTTGGTAACTAGGATATTTCGGTGGAGATAACGAATACGCGATCTGACATGTTAACAATTAGTTTGGGGGTTATTTAACCCTTGGTTAACGTAGTTCGGTATTCAGGACTCTGTATTGAGTATTTCACCCGTGACCATCCTGTTTTTTTTTTTTTTTGTTTTTTTTTGCCTTGGCAGTAGTTTGTCTTAGATTACATTAATTAAAGGTGAAATTTGAAATCTCTATAATACTTGAGGCATGGTTTGAACAAGATTTGGCTGCTATTTATAACAGCTCGGGTGAATAGGTAGAAGCCTCGTAGGCTCGTGCACTTTAGAGTTATGAAAACATCCCTCTAAAAACGTAAAGCACGAAAAATAATCGTAAATAATAAAGAATCTTTAAAAATTGATGCAAGTTGATTGTAATGTCGAAAAGAAAGCGAGTAACTGAGATTTCGTTTCATATTCTTGATAAAATGAAAGCGTTTGTATTTCCCAATGAATCTATCAGAAATATTTATTGAAAGTTGATGGAATTCTATTGTTAACTTCCCATCATTGTAAATTTATGAGTGTTATCAAAACAATATTTCTCTTCATAGTGTCTCTCTCTCTCAATATGGGCGTTTATTAGTTTAACGTTAGCATATGCTTATCTTAGCAATATTTCAATAACGGCTATGACTAAGAAGCTAATTTTTAGATTTTAGTGGTTTAGAATGAATACAGACTATTTTCAGGATAATTATATTGTCTCATGCACCCTTTGTTCTGTCACCTTATAAAGATATAGACATAGGCATTCGTTACTGTCTGGGAAGGAAACAAAATATATTTGATGTAATCTCTGAATCAGAAGGAATGCTAATGATGAGGCTTAAACTTATTAACCCATTTGAATTATGTTTTCTTTTAGAAGAATGGTAATGGTACACGTGTGTGCAGCAGTGGTGTGTGGTTATCATAGTGTGTGCACTGAGCTATCTAGTACTCAACCTGACTCTGCTCTAACCTCCCCCACCAATAAAAACATTAGTCTTTTTCTATAAATAGCACAGATTGCAAATAGAATTGTCATGCATAAACTGAGCTTTTGGTTATGCATACATTTAAAAATAACGGAAACACTAAGATACCTTTTCCAAGGTGGTGCTCCAGCATGGCCACAGTCCAATTCCTGAACCAAGTAAAAAAGAAAAGGAATAAGTCACTTGTAATTCTTTGATTATATCACACACTGAGCCTCTTTGTTTCAATTGCATTAGTGCATTTTTTTATTCTGTAATTTTCATTGAAGAGGAAACAGAGGCTACTTTAATCAAGGAAATCATAAAACTGGGTGAGCAGTTCAACACAACTTACCAAGCTAAACTATTCCTGTTGGTTACTGAAAACAACAGCAGATAATTGTTACATCAACAGCCTCAAACTTCCCACTTAATCTTTATTTCTGAGTATCTCTGCTGGGTGGTTGGTGTTAGGAAGGGCATCCAACTGTAAAAACTGCCAAAACAGACACACAAGTCTGATGCATGCTCCTGCATGGTCAGCTCCTGTCAAATCGTCAACTCACGCCAGCATGGAAGGCAGATTGTTAAACAATGATGATGGTGTATCATATTAAATTAGAAAACAGATTATACAGCAAGAAAATCACTTAAAGAATTTTCAATGACTGTACATACATACATACATACTTACATACATTCATATCTATGTGGTTAAGAAACTCATTTCACAATCATGGGATTTCGGTTCAGTCCCTCTGCATGACATTTTGAGTGTCTTCTACTCCAACACAGGGCTACCCCAATGCTTTTGATTGAAGTTGGTAGATCAACTAAGCCCTTCAAGGTGGTGCTTCAACATAACAGCAATGACTGGAACAGGTAAAAGAATGAAAAGAAAAGAATGTGTCTCCCCATAAAAATAAAAACTGGGATATGCTGGTGGATTGTCACTGACCCTTAGGTCAGTTGTGATAGTACAAACAGGATAACTAGAACCCAAAACAAGTGTATGTGTATAGTAAAGACACAGGGCCTCATGGTTAGGGCATTGCATTCACAATTGCAAGATAATGGTTTCATTTCCTAGGCTGGCAGTACATTGTGTTCTTAAGCAAAACACTTCATTTCACATTGCTCCAGTCTACTCAGCTGTAACCCTGCAACAGACAGGCATTTTATTCAAAGGGGAATGTTGGCCTGCCCAGCAGGATGGCATCATTCAAAAGCTACTACAACACAAGGATGTGCATTGTGACCAGCGGTGTATAACAACATCTGGTAGTCTGGCTGATACAGTGCTACATTATTTTTAATCAGCAACAGTTAAAAAGTGACCCAAGGGCTAGGAGTTTGTTGCATGATACTTTATTTTGTCACTGTCCCATTTTCTGATAGTGCCAGGGCATGATACAACTAGGTGAGCAGTGCTATCTAAAAATTACTACCACAATATAAACAGGATTAGATCTTTCATTATAGTATTGAGTAAGCTTATTTATGGTAATATGGCTGTCTTCGGTGGATATACAGCACACCCAGAAATATGTCCCTGATGTGTAGTCACTTTATTTAACTATCTCAGTTATTTACTAATTATTAATTATGAAAACTAATAACAGAGAATGTGAAGATGGTTCAGATCAATTTGAATTTTGTTGTTTAACCCCAGGCTACATCTGATTGAGCAGATGGTCCAGCCAATATTATTTTGTCTTGATTTAAAGTGTATAAGGGGCTGCATTTTCCATTGTGTTTTCAAAACATTAAAATATTATGAACTAATTGTTATTGTTGATTAACCCCATCTCAACCCAGATTGTGTAAACCTCTGATCAAAGGTATTTCATGTCTTTCTTTCAGAGAGTTGGATTGGATTTGAGGGTATTTGACTGTTATTTCTAACAGATCGATTGTTCACATAGAGGCTTCCTCTTCAGCTCTAGCATTAGGAAAATATATTTGGTTCCTGTTATTTTTTAACCCCGGGTTGTTGTTTATCCCCAATAAAAGGCATTTCAGTCATGATCATTTTTAGTGGTATTTGGCCTAACATTATTCAAAGTAATGGGTAAAATGGACAGTTTGAGGGAAACTTGGTTAATATTTCTGATAGGTTGAGCAATCCTGGTTCATTTTATAACTGATGTGACTCATATCCTTTTGAGCTATAGGAAGTGAATATCTGAATTCTGTTAAAGTTTTACATTCAGATTACTTGAATGCTGTTTGCATTTAAAATACTCATGAACTTAAATTCAACAAAATGTTGAACATAAACCGTTGTGTACTATAAAATGTATCTGTTAATAGAAAGATATTTTTTACACACTACAATTTACAAGTTTTTTTATTCTATTTAATGATATCTTAAATACAAGTTACAACTGTTCTTTATATATATATCATCATCATCATCATCGTTTAACGTCCGTTCTCCATGCTAGCAAGGGTTGGACGGTTCGACCGGGGATCTGGGAAGCCAGAAGGCTGCACCAGGCTCCAGTCTTATCTGGCAATGTTTCTACAGCTGGATGCCCTTCCTAACGCCAACCACTCCGTGAGTGTAGTGGGTGCTTTTTACGTGCCACCTGCACAGGTGCCAGGCGAGGCTGGCAACAGCCACAGTCGGATTGGTGTATTTTACGTGCCACCGGCACGGAAGCCAGTCAAAGCGGCGCTGGCATCGGCCACGAGTCGGATAGTGCTTTTTACGTAATATATATATATATATATATATATTCCTCTGTTTATGTCAACTGATTCCAAATAACTTTAGATAAACAAGTGTAAGCACAAAGTTTAAATGAAATGTATTTGGGCAAAACCATATTGGTGTTTTCTGTTTTATTAGTTACAGGAAAGAGGATAGTGGTCATAAACTTTATTACTCCTCTTAGTTTAAAGTGTTTGATGTTTTGTTAGAAAATCTGTAGGTCAGCATCTACAGCAAAGGCAAGGAAGGCATTCCAGTTTTCTGTAAGAATGCCTAGAGTGAGATCTGGGAGAGCATTCCAGTTTTCTGTGAGAATGTCTAGAGTGAGATCTGAGATATGAGATATGAGAAGTGGAGGTGGTTTGTGGTTTTCAAGTTTAGAGTAGTAGAGGCCAGTGTAGTAACAATAGATGCAGAGAGAGAAGAAACAGCTTATCTGCGAGTCAGTATGTGTAATTAAGTTGGTGAGCAGCTTTTTTAATTTATATATATATGTATGTATAAAGAGAGAGAGAGAATATGAAGAAAGTCGGAAGGTATGAGATGAATGTTTATTTCACCAGTAGATATTCATAACACTGATTTGATTTACTGGATTTCAACTGCATAGAACTCTACATTACACTACTATGTATCAGTTGACTGTGGTTTGTTGCCTGGTCTACTAAAGGAGCTTTTTTTGTGATTACCACTGGATTAGATAAATCCATATATTGTGTATTAAATTTGTGTGTGTATAGCACAATACTCTTGTTTGCCAGCTCCTGCATCCAAAAGAAAGCTATCCTTTGCCAGCATGGAAAACAGACATTAAATGATGATAATTTTGTTTTAATGTCCACTTTTCCATGCTTGCATGGATCATATGGGATTTGTTGATAAACTGTCTTTCCTGTCACTGACCCTCACCTGTTTCCAAGCAAGGTAATGTTTCCCCATGACCAGGCAACTTTTCAAGAACGATTGGAAACAAAAGACACTACTTGTATGGTGGTGATGTTCATTTACATCATGTGAAGTGAAGGCCAGGAGACAGTAAAACATATGGCTTAGTCAGGAAGAAAAACAGTTTCTTAAAATTTTGCAGGCTCTGTATGATTGATGTGATTGATACAGCTAATGTTCATCTTGAATGGGCAGGAAAGGAACTTCAGAAGGAGCAGAGACTGTTGTGATAGCAATAGATTACACAAGGTGAGGAGACCAGAATGGCTGTAGGTTATAAATTGTATGTTAGCAAAAGGGTTATTGCTAATCAGTTAGATAGCCTTCTTTTGGATGCAGTCTAGATAGTTGGTATGTTTTGATAGTAGAGTCCCAGATATGGGAGCTGTATAACATTGTAAGTCTTACTGAGCTTTGAAAGAGGTGTCAGCAACTGATCAAAGTTGAAACATATGTTCTGACCTTAATGAAGCAATTTTTGCTATTATATTTGTAGGGTTGTTTGGAAAGTTTGTTTTTGCCCTTTATCCAATCTAAATAGCCTTATAGAGATGCTTTCTAGGATGTTTGTGTGTGTGTGTGTAAAGCAGCAGCTATTGTGGGAGAGTGGGGTGCAGAAGTTACATGGAGTATTTCTGAGAAAAGATTTTTGTTGCTGTTTAGTCCCAGCTCAGCTGTCATTGTATTTTTCTAGGATGGTGGGTGAGATTTGAAGGTTTAGCTGCTATTTTTAGCAGTTTGAGTTATAGGTGCTACCTAAGCTCTCTTAGTGAAAAGTAAAATGTGAGTGTATATTGTTAGAAGTCACTGTGAGATCTTAATTTACTGGTGGAAAAGCCTATGGACATAACTGAATTATGTATGCACTACAGTTGATACAGGATGAGTTGCAGTTATCCCCATCAGAGCATAGTGTGATGTATCAGACAGACAGTGCATGAAATAAGGGAGTGATAGTTCATATGCAGGCAACTTTACCAAGATGTTCTCATGACTGCTCTTGTAATTGATTTTTAAGGGCAAAATTGACTGCTGCTAGGTGGTGTGGTTGAGCAAGTCCCACTCTCACTCTGAAACTATATGTAGTTGCTGAAGAGAGAGATAGACAGAGACATCATCATCATCATCGTCGTTTAACGTCCGTTCTCCATGTTAGCATGGGTTGGACGGTTCGACCGGGGTTCTGGGAAGCCAGAAGGCTGCACCAGGCTCCAGTCTAATTTGGCAATGTTTCTACAGCTGGATGCCCTTCCTAACGCCAACCACTCCGTGAGTGTAGTGGGTGCTTTTTACGTGCCACCTGCACAGGTGCCAGGCGGGGCTGGCAACGGCCACGGTCAGATTGGTGTATTTTATGTGCCACCGGCACGGAAGCCAGTCGAGGCGGTGCTGGCATCGGCCACGAGATAGTGCTTTTTACGTACCACCAGACCAGGGATCCTGGCTGGTTCAATTCGATTTCGATTTCGCTTGCCCCAACAGTCTTCACAAGCAAAGGGGGTTGGCAAGGGTGCCTGTCGTACGGTCGCATTGGAGTATTTTACGTGCCACGGCCACGAGTCGGATAGTGCTTTTTACGTACCACCAGACCAGGGATCCTGGCTGGTTCAATTCGATTTCGATTTCGCTTGCCCCAACATGTCTTCACAAGCAAAGGGGGTTGGCATGGGTGCCTGTCGTACGGTCGCATTGGAGTATTTTACGTGCCACGGCCACGAGTCGGATAGTGCTTTTTACGTACCACCAGGCCAGGGATCCTGGCTGGTTCAATTCGGTTTCGATTTCGATTTCGCTTGCCCCAACATGTCTTCGCAAGCATGGGGGGTTAGCATGGGTGTCTGTCGTCGGATGAGGTTCTATATCGACTTCGCTTGCCTCAACCGGTCTTTGTGTCCAAGGGAGGAAAGGCATTCATAAGTGGGCTGGGCTCATTGTCCTGCCTGGTCTTCTCACGTACAGAATATTTCCAAAGGTCTCGGTCTCTGGTCATTTCCTCAGTGAGGCCTAAAGTTCGAAGGTCGTGCTTCACCACCTCGTCCCAGGTTTTCCTGGGTCTACCTCTTCCACGGGTTCCCTCAACTGCTAGGGATTGGCACTTTCTCACACACCTATCTTCATCCATTCTCGCCACATGACCATACCAGCGCAATCGTCTCTCTTGCACACCACAACTGATGCTTCTTAGGTACAACATTTCTCTCAAGGTGCTAACGCTCTGTCGAGTATGTACACTGACATTACACATCCATCGGAGCATACTGGCTTCATTCCTCACGAGCTTACGCATGTCCTCGGCAGTCACGGCCCATGTTTCGCTGCCATGTAGCATGGCTGTTCGTACACACGCATCATACAGTCTGCCTTTTACTCTGAGCGAGAGGCCTTTAGTCACCAGCAGAGGTAAGAGCTCCCTAAACTTTGCCCAGGCTTCTTATTCTAGCAGTTACACTTTCAGCGCACCCACCCCCACTACTGACTTGGTCACCTAGATAACGGAAGCTATCAACACTTCTAGTTTTTCCCCCTGGAAAGTGACGGAAGTTGTTTTCTGCAGATTTTCGGAGGTTAATGCTCCCGAGCATCTGCCACATACAAAAACTATCTTCCCAGTTAGCCTACCTTTGACATTGCTGCACCTCTTATGTGTCCATAGCTTACACTGGGTACATCTTATAGAGTTTCTACCTACACCTTTTCTACAGATCGAGCAGGGCCATCTTCCTGAAGATATTTGTGGATTGTCTACCTTTCTACTTATTAGTACTTTGGTTTTAGCTAGGTTGACTCTAAGGCCCCTTGATTCTAAACCCTCCTTCCACACCTGGAACTTCTCCTCCAGTTCTGATAGTGACTCAGCAATAAGAGCAAGGTCGTCAGCGTAGAGGAGCTCCCAGGACAGCCTGTCTTGAATTCCTCCATAATTGCCTGGAGTACTATGATAAATAGGAGGGGGCTGAGTACTGAACCCTGGTGGACCCCAACCTCTACTTTGAATTCTTCTGTGTACATGTTGCCAACCCTAACCTTACTTACGGCATCTCTGTACATGGCTTGCACAGTCCTCACCAGCCATTCATCTATCCCTAGTTTCCTCATTGACCACCAGATAAGGGATCGGGGGACCCTATCAAAAGCTTTCTCCATGTCAACGAAAGCCAGGTACAGGGGCTTATCTTTGGCTAGGTATTTCTCCTGCAGCTGCCTTACCAGGAATATAGCATCAGTGGTACTTTTCCCTGGCACGAACCCAAACTGCATCTCATCTAAACTAACTCTCTCTCTAATTAGTTGGGCTATGACCCTCTCCGTAACCTTCATTACTTGATCCAACAGCTTGATACCTCTGTAATTATTTGTATCTAGGGCATCACCTTTACCTTTGTAGCAGTTGACTAGTATGCTGCTGCACAGTCATTGGGTATGACTCCTTCGTGTATCACCTGGTTGACTATACGGGTGACTAGGTTATAGCCGACACTGCAGATATTTTGAGCATCTCTGCAGTAATTCCTGATGGGCCTGGGGCTTTCCCTGTCTTCATGCTTCTAATTGCCTTAGCTACCACGAAACTATCAACTCGGATAGCTGGTCCCTCTGTAGGGTCAACATTCGGCAGACTCTCTTTATCCCATTCATTTTCTCATTCAGTAACCTTTCATAGTGGCGTCTCCAAGCTTCTCTCTTTGCATCTCATTTAGCGCAAGTGAACCATCCTCCATGCAAACACATTTCTCTCCTACCACATCACGATTCTCTCTCACACACTGTCTTGCAACACGAAATACCTCAAGTCTTTCATCCTCACGGCGCAGGACATTGGAAAATTTTCTCTTATCTGCTTCCCCTCTGGCTAGATAGACCTGTCTCCTAGCTTCCCTTCTGGCAGTCTGATACCCTTCCTGCTACCACCGTTCTTCCAGGCCTTCCAAGCCTGTTTCTTTTGTCTAATAGCCCTGTCAACAATATTGTTCCACCACCACGTTATTTTGGGTCTTAAGGGGACTTTGCACCAGCCACAGATCTGGTCAGCGGCTTTCAGCAGGTTGTCCCTTCAGAAACGTCCAGTTGTCTTCTACCCCATGTGTAGCTATACCCCCTTCCACTTCGTCAAGGCTTCAAGTAACATATCTCTAAATCTCTGTCCATTCGCAGGGGCTTTAAGCTTCCAGACCCTTCTTCTCCATGTTGGTCGTCTTCTAGTCGCCCTCTTAGTCCTGATCCTAAAGTCACTAACTACCAGTCTATGTTGTGGGTTGCATTCTTCGCCTGGGAAGGTTTTGGCATTTTTAAGCAGACATCTTTCTTTTTCTGGCAAGGATGTAGTCGATTTGGCTAGTATGCCGGCGCCGATCGGTAGGTGACCAGGTGGCTTGTGGTTTCCTGAAGTTAGTGTTGCAGACTATAAGACTATTCGCATCGCAGAACTCAGCAGCCTGGTTCCCTCCTCGTTGCGGGAACCATAACCGTAGCCTCCATGCACGCCATGGAAGCCCCCAGCATGTCGTCCAACATGCCCATTGAAATCACCAGCCACAAAGAGAAGGTCCCTGTCGTTCGTCGATGAGGTGGTCTGCAGTAGGTGTCATAGAAACTGTCTTTCTGTCCATCGGGTAGCCCTGGCTGAGGGGCATAGGCCGATATAATGGTTGCTAATCTATTATGAAGCACTATTCTAATCTTAAGTATTCTGTCACTTACTCTGATTACCTCAATTACTCTATCTATCCATTTCTCAGCGATAAGTATACCCACGCCACCAACCCCGTCAGTGTTCCCTGCCCAGAAAATCTTGTGTACTGTGTTCCTTGCCTGTGAGGACCCTAGCAGATCCTCCTCTCCACCTTATTCTTGATACAACACATACATCAACACGTCTCCGTTCAAGCATTCTCGACTATCTCGCCAGACCTACCTTTCAATTGCCAACGTGAGGGTGCCCACCCTGAGAGTGTGGGAGGTGTGGGCCTCTGAGACCCTGGGATGAGGGCCGCAGTGTTCTGTACCTGAAAAGAAAGCTTGCATTTGCCAGATATCATACTGAGACTCTAGACTACAACCTGCATAAATTTCAAAGTTTTTGCGCTATATGATCACAATAAACCCTACAGGGGTGCGGGGGGGGGGGTCAAGAAAGATAGAAAACAGAAACTTCGGTTCTGGTGGATGGGTGGGAGGGCGGGGTCACCTCCAAGGAACAACAGGTTTAAGTTAATACGTAGGGAATTTTCTGCGACAGAAATACTGAACATCTAGAACTTCGGGGTTCGAGAAGAACGTAATATATAAATAGAGAGAGAGAGAAAATATTTCGTAGGGAATTTAGGGTATTTTGGGGAAAGGAATACGACGAAGGAACAACAGGTTTAAGTTAATACGTAGGGAATTTTCTGCAACAGAAATTACTGAACATCTAGGAACTTCGGGGTTCGAGGAGAACGTAATATAAATAAGAGAGAGAGAAAATATTTCGTAGGGAATTTAGGGTATCTTTGGGGAAAGGAATAACGACGAAGGAACAACAGGTTTTAAGTTATCGTAGGGAATTTTCTGCAACAGAAATTACTGAACCTCTAGGAACTTCGGGGTTCGAGAAGAACCGTAATATAAATAGAGGAGAGAGAGGATGGTGATAAAGAGGTGGTTGTTTGCAGTGGTTTCCAACACCTTTGATAAGCTGGAAGTGTTGGTGGTTTTCTTCTCTTGGGAATAAGACAGTGCAGTGTGATTTAATATTGTGATAAATCTTT
Organism: Octopus sinensis; assembly: GCF_006345805.1. Lineage (NCBI taxonomy): Eukaryota > Metazoa > Mollusca > Cephalopoda > Octopoda > Octopodidae > Octopus > Octopus sinensis. Next base: position 101,888,969 of record NC_042997.1, on the reverse strand, counting down.
GTAGAAGGAAACAGATTGAAGAGGAGTGTAGTGAGGCTTGGAGATAACCTCTAGCATCTACTTTGAACATGATAGAAAGGATACTCAGCATAATGAATAAACAGATAAATATTTGCCCACTTTATGATGTGTATGTGTGAAGTTTGAAGCAAATGAAGTGGCTTTATCGGCAGATATATTACAAAGCCGTTTTTGTTGAGGAGTAGCAGATAGGAAGGGGCTTGTTGACTGGGTGATATAGCAAAGCATCTTCTGCTTTTCCTGATGGTCCTAGCAATGCTATGCATTAAAGCTTCATTTTCTTGGTGGTCCTCTTCAGGTGTTTTAGGTAGCACTCATTCAATTGAAAGCATGAGATGAAACTTTCCTTTTGTAATGGAGCATGAAATGAAATAGAAAAATATAAAGTGTATGAAAAACCTGTTGTGATGTTTAGGATATTTCATCATTTAAGGTTGATATTAGTTAACTGAGCTAAGGGAATGAGCTTGCTAGGAACAAAGGTTGTGATTGATGCAACAAATAATAAAAATTATATTTGGATCATTGATTTAGAAGTACAGTTCACAAAGACATTTTTGAAACTCTTACTTCCTTCAACTGAGAAGTTCATTCCTACTGAAACTGACATTAGCAGGTTAGAGATTTTTTTCTTGTTTCCTCATATTTCATAAGGCTTTCTTTGACTGTTTATCCTGTAAAATATGCTATGTTGTATGTTACTGAAATTTGGAAGATATGGCCTATTCAAACAAGAATGTGTAACCAACTGTTGGAAGATGTGAGATTAGACCTAGAATGTTGAAGTCAAGTACTAAATAACAAAAGATGACAGTAAGTGGAATCATTCTTGTAAAGCAGACCTGGCTGTCCCTTATCAGCATATCAAACTGAATCATTAAGATGATTACATTTGAATAAATAAATGTGTAAATGATAGACTCATGACTAGCTGAAACTAATACTGCTTTATATATATATATATACATAGGGAGAGAGAGAGAGAGAATATGAGGGGGTTTAGTTTACTTGTGACGTGATTAAAACGAATAGGTACACTGAGTAAGTGCTATAGTTGGTTGTCCATTTGGTTCCAAGTTCACAACTGAGGCTGGATCTAGGGATCTGTATTAGGGTTCCATTATAGCAGGTATATATATTAGAGGAAAAAGCAAAACTAAGGCAGAACAAGTATCTCAAGTCATTTAGAATAAATAGGTGAATTGTGAAGTCTTAAAACCATTTCTGGGATAAATCAAGTGGTAGGTTAGCATCTCCACACATTGGTTATTCCATCATTAAAGACAAGGTATGAATGTTTTAGACATGGAAAATTTAGTTTACAAGGAATAAAATATATTCACAGTTTATAAGGAATAACATAGAAGAATAAAGAGTAAAGGTAGAAAACAGGTGGGAGAATAATGTTCACCACTCCTCTTTTTCCAGAGGATACCCATATTCTCTGGATATTCCTTATAAACTGAATATATTTTATTCCTTGTAAACTGTAAATTTTCCCTGTGTAAAATATTCATACCTTGTCTCTGATGACGGAATACCCAGCACATGGACATGCTAATCCACCACTTAGGTTATCCCAGAAATGGGTGTAAGACTTCAAATTCACCTTAATTTAATTAAATTATTATGAATAACCTGAGATACTCATTCTGCTTCAGTTTTGCTTTTTCCTATAATATATATATATATATATATATATATGTGCACATACATACATACCTGTCCGGTACAAGGCCAACAGTTTTAAAGGATGAGGTTTAAGTTGATACTATCAATCCCACTATTTGACTCTTGCTGTTTTTCATTGATGCTGAATGTATGAAAGATAAAGTCATCTTGGGCAGGACTTGAACTTAGAATGTAAAAAGCCAGAACAAAGTTCTACCAATTCTCTGAGGAGTTCATCACCCTTTTGTTTTGTATATATTGCTATGCCTCAATTAAATGCATAACAATATATAAACCTACATCAGAGATCACAAGTTTCCAAGGAAACAATCAGCTGTGTGTATTTATTTACTGAAGTATTTAAAGTTTATTTTTGATTTAAGGATGCAAATGAAAATTTTTTTTCTTTCATAATGTACTATTTATTTATTGAATACATTAACTTAAATAATGATTTCACATTGTTACTAAATTCATATCAGTGAGCGGGGTGGCTGGTGCACATTGATGCCTTCGAGAGGTAGGCCCCAAAACGGTGCGCATTCTCACCTGATGACCCCAGACACTTGCTGGCTTCCGATATGTGGAGTTCTCAACTGGTAGCACTAGCATGTGCAAGTTGTTTGTAAAATATCTTTGTTTTTTAAAAAAAATTTTGAAGAATCTTAAAAGTAATGGTTTATATTGATAGCTGTTATTTTATCACTGATAAATATTTATAATAGTCGTGTCATTTATTCATTAGAAAGTGGCACATATTTACACGAATTTACTCTTTTTGTATCCACTTCATGGTAATGGTTTACACATAAACAAAAGCAATTAGCATATTTCTCAATAGCAATTGGGTCATTGCATTGTACAAATGTCACACATATGAATTCTGTTATTATTCTAGAGCTATTAGATAGCATGGCATTAATTGATATCAATTTGGTAAAGTTTTCCATTATTACTATTGATAATTGCAAGAAACATTCAATTATGAGTGGTTAGGTTTTTTTTTGCATAGTATTTAGTTAATAATGAAATTGATATTATATACAAAATATTTATTTAACACTAGAAGTTCCAGATACGTTTTTACTATCTAGAGGAACCAAGGAGCCACTCCTAACCTCTTAAAATATATTTTTTCCATATAATCCTTAATCCTTCAGCATTTAAACTGGCCATATCTGGCCCAAATATGTTGCCTGTTTTATGTTCAAACTGCCCAGATCTAGACTCTCACTCCTACCCTGCTACAATATCATTCTAAATATAGACAATAACATCATCAAGATCTCAAATTTATGAGATGATACATGACTAATTCAAAACAATATGAATAAATAAGCTTTACATTCAACAGTAATTTGAACACTAAAGGGTTAAGATTTTTCTTTTTTACCATGGGATTGTTATCCTTCAATTCTACCTTATTATTTTACAGTTTGCTGTCATTTGGCATTATAATTCATGACTACTTAAATTCAAGGAAGCAGCTTGCACTCATGAAAAAAATCTCACATGAAATTTATTCTGAATGTATGGTGTAAACATTGTAACTTCTTAAAATCAATAAAAATCTGTTCAAGGCATTCACTATTCATGTGCATTTGATGCACTTTTTATTAGTTCAATTTTCACTCTTATGTGAGCACAAAAACATGCTTTATTGAATGTCTGACAAATGAAGTGAGACTTATTCCTACACTTGTCCATCTGGCAATGTTACTGTTGTTTTAGGAGAGGGCCAGTTATGGAGTGTCTGTCCTTGTCATTTTCTTGCAGTCATTCTGATTTCCAGAAGCTATCTTAGGAAGAGTTTGAAATATGCTTCATAATCACATTTTCTATAAGTGACTCGACACAGGCATTCACATTAGGGACCATTTTTAACTGCATGGTTTTTCTAGATAGGTGTGCAAATCCTAAAAAAAACTACATGAAATATCAAATAATAAAATTCATCAAAGGAACAGTTCCAAAAGTCAGGAAAGCCCCACTTGCTAACTTTTGTGTGCTTATGTATGCTTTTTTATGCTTTGTGTATTGATAATTGAAATGGATCAAAAATGACTGCTTGGTATTCTAATGTTGATAGTGAAGAATAATAAATATTTGATGATTTAAACAAAAATGCTGTCTTGTACAAAGCTCTTTCTGCCTACTCTTGTACAAATGTTACCTTTAGAAGTTTTGTTTGTAATATATCGAACAAGGTTTTTTTTTTTATTTCAGCCTTTGCTGTTATTTACATAATATGCATGCATGGCTTCCCAGTCACAAAGTTTCAGGTTCAGTTCTACTATATAGCATCTTTGTTGAGTGTCTTTTACTGTAGCTCTGGGATAACCACAGCCTTGTGAGTGGATTTCGTAGATGGAAACTGAAAGAAGCCCATCATATGTATGCTGTATGTTTGTGTCTCTTTGTCTTGACATTGTGTGATAGTTATGAGTGTCCCTGTGATACAAGTAGTGCCATTCATTTCCAGTGTTCTACAAAAACATGTCTGACTATGGGGAAATATACCTTGCTTGGAAACAGGTAGAGCATCCAGCCATAGAAGTTCTGCCTCAATAAAGTCTGTCCAACCCATGCAAACGTAGAGAAGTGAATGTTATGATAGTGAATATAATTTAATGCAAAGCCTTTCCATCCCTAGCCACTCTCAAGATCTATTTCTATTGTTCAACCCCTCTCATTATGTCAAACACTGCCTCCTGGCTTACGTTAATTTAGTGTAGTCTACTCTGTTGCAAACATTTAAAGTATATTATTGTTCTGAGAATAAGTTCCTTCTTCAACCAGTCTTGAAGGCCATGTAAAAAGTCATGAGCACCACCTTTCTTTCTTTGATTAAAACATAAAAGCCCTGCAAGAACTGAACTTCATAATTTTTCATCCACCTTGTGTCAGTTTTTTGCTTTGTCCCAAATTGTCTCTAGTTGAGCAGACCTGTGATCAAAAGGCATTCAATTGCTGAAGCACTTGGAATTAACAGAAAAAACTCCCTCATGGAATGTGTAAAATCTATAAACAAAATAGTTCACTCAGACTAGCTTTACTCATTATGATCCAGTTATTAAAATAGTGGAGTACAGATTGAAAAAACAATTAGATACTATTTCTTGTAGGTTTGCTCACTGCTGCAATACATAAATCCACAGTGGTATCAAAGCATTTCACAGCACTTGAGATATTTCTGTTGCTAATATTATCTATCTTCATGTGTGTAAGCATGGTTGTGTGGCTAAGAGGCTTGCTTTCCAACTGTGCAGCACCTTGGGTGTCTTCTACTATAGACCCATGCAGACAGAATCTGAAAGAAGCCCACTGTATATAGGTATTTGTGTATGTTTTTATATATACCCTTGTCTTGATATTACATGATGGTTGTAGATTAGTGTGTTGTTCATTTCCAGTCCTTCATATAAAACAAATCTGACCATAGGAAATATTACCTTGCTTGGCAACTGGTGAGGGTTGGCGACAGGAAGGGCATTGGGCCATAGAAAATCTGCCTCAATAAATTTCATTTGACCCGTGCAAGCATGGGAAAGTGGATGTCAAATGTTGATGAATATGTCATGCCTACAGACTGCCATCATAAACCTCCATGCCAAAACCTGCAAAGTCAGCATTTTTCATAGGAAAGCTACAGCTGTGGTTTCTATGTGTCTTCTGTCTGATTATGTAAGTTTCTTTATTAGCCTCCTGCTCTCTCAAGCATATCCTTGAGAATCAAGGCTTACTTTATCCTATCCTTAGGCAAGGAGACAGATTCATGTGATATTGTGAGTACACAAAATAGACCTGTGTGAAACATGACTAGAGGCCAGACCTCTTCTGAGTTCTGGCTGCTTTAGCCACGGAACTACCTTCTGTTTTATCCTTAACTGGGGCCCTTGACATGTACTACCACCCCGTGGCAGAGCATAACTGAGTAGTGGTGACTAAAGCGTAACTCCATACTTGCCAAAACTGAACTCCCAAACCAGAGCCTCACCAAATGTGGCTTAATGTTTTTGCTCAGGACAATAACACTTTTTCACTTTTTTTTTTCTATGCTATTGCTTTAAACTGAAAGCAATATTAGAAGTGCAGGCAAAGTTGTGTGTCTGAGAAGTGTGATTCCTGTCCATGTGGTTTTAGGTTCAGTCTCACTGTGCAGCACCTTGGGTTAGTGTCTTCTACTATAGTCCCTGGCCTTTTGAGTGAATTTGGTAGAATGAACTGAAGGAAGCCCATAGTGTGTATGTGTGTGAGTGAGAGAGTATGGGGGGTGCTGAAAAGTTCCTGGCTTTAAGGGTATCGCAAAAGGCCTGGTTGGAGGCTTAAAACAAACAGGACTGCTGCAATAGCTGTGTGATTGTGAGAGGGGAATATGTCGAATAAAATCATAAATAACTAATCCTCATCTATTTTCTTTTACCCAGAGCCAGGAACTTTTCAGCACCCCCTCATATATATGTCCTTAAATCCTTAAAAATGTTTCAGCCCGAAGGCTGCGGCCATGCTGGGGCACCACTGCTGATGTATGTGTTTGCATTTGTCCTTATCTAGATATCATGTGATGCTTGTGTAAGTGAGCACCATCATCATACTGGTGAGATAGTTCCTTTTCAGTCCTCTGTGAAAAACATGCCCAGCTATGGGAAAATATTACCTTGCATGGAAACAGGTGCAGGTTGACAAGAAGGGCATCTGGTTCTAGAAAATATGTCTCAACAAATTCTGTCTGAACCATGCAAACATGGAAATCTTAATATTAAATGATTACAACCTTTTATTTATTTATTTTTTGTACATATTATTCACTTGTACATAGTATGTTAGAGGCTTCTGTTGAAAAATGTTTTTGAAAACCAAACAATCTGTATTATTCAGGTCTCGTATTTGAAAGCAATGAATCAAAATGTTTTGAATATTGTTGAAAGGTTTTCATGTTTCACATGCTAACCTAGCATGCTAAGACAAGTGTTTTTACAGTTAAGTGTGTTTTTGCTTATCTCAAGTTGTTAGACAATTTATCTCCCGAAATGGCCTGATATAGTTGGCTCTAGCAAAGTTTAAACTTTGATATTATTGGAGTAGCATCTTAACCACATGACTAGTCACTCCCTATTTCTATTTATTTATACAAAATGGAATATATATTTATATATACGTAAATACACACACATATGTATATTTATATTCATGTGTGTATGTATCATATATATGTCATGGGGAGGGGTAGTAATGTATCAACAAACTTAACTGAGTAATTAATACTGCAGATCAGGTACAAGGAACTTGTTTTTGTTTGGGTTTTTTTGGTGTTTTTTTTATGTATTTGATGGCTACATTGAATTAAGTACAATTCAATAAAATTGCATGAAGGAAAAAAATGTCATATGGAAAGTGTGATTTCATTTATTGTGAAAATATAGATAGTTAATTAAACTGTTAACTAATTTAGTTCTATATTTAAGAGATGAGGAATTATGTACATTATTTGCATTTGATGGATATTTGTCCTCATCTTGTTTGTTGTTAACATGACATTTCGGCTGATATACCCTCCAGCCTTCTTCAGATGTGTTGGGGAAATTTCGAACCTGGGTTCTCATTCCTAAGGTCTTTTTCGATGTTGTTCAGGTCACTGCTTGGAATTGAACTCGGAATCTTGGGGTTAGTAGCCCGCGCTCTTAACCACTACGCCATATGCCTGTGGGCACATGGTGTAGTGGTTAAGAGTGCAGGCTACTAACCCCAAGATTCCGAGTTCGATTCCAAGCAGTGACCTGAACAATACTAATAATAATATCAAAAAAGACCTTAGGAATGAGAACCCAGGTTCGAAATTTCCCCAACACACCTGAAAAAGGCTGGATGGTATATCAGCTGAAACGTTATGTTAACAACAAACAAGATGAGGACAAATATCCAACGAATGTAAATACTGTTAACTAATTTTTTTAAACATGTTTTTTAAAAATAATTTAAGAGCATTAAATATCATATGTACTCAATAAAGATGTATTCATTAATACAAAATCCAGATTTCTTTTTGGAAGGCTGCATCCCCCCCACACACACAGTCCCCATTCTAAATATTTTAACTGGATACATATGTAAATTAAGCACATATGTGCTTACCAAAGTTTTTCCCTAAGAAGGAAGGCATTAACTGTTAAAATAGTTTGAAAATAAAATATAAAAGCTGTATATTTTTGTAATTTTACTTGAGTCTTCTGAGAATCACTAAATATACTTTTTATATTAATAGAATGTTTTGGTATGTAAATAACATGAAGAATATTTTAAGATTGTGTTATCTCCTTATTACTTGGGCTGAAACCATTATTCATATACTGATTATATTTCACTATTCTCAGTCTCATATCATCATCATCATTGTTTAACGTTTGCTTTCCATGCTAGCATGGGTTGGACAATTTTGACTGAGGTCTGGCGAACCAGATGGCTGCACCAGGCTCCAATCTTGATCTGACAGTTTTTACAGCTCGATGCCCTTCCTAATGCCAACCACTCCGAGAGTGTAGTGGGTGCTTTTTACATGCCACCAGCATAGGAGCCAGTCAGGCGGTACTGGCAATGACCTCACTTGAATCTTTTTTTACATGCCACCAGCACAGAAGCCAGTTAGCTGCTCTGGCAATGATCACGCTCAGATGGTGCTCTTGGCACTCTACTAGCATGGGCACAAGTGCCAGTAAGGCGACGCTGGTAACGATCACACTTGAATGGTGCCTTTTATGTGCCATGAATATATAATGGTAATATTTTATTACTTGGAAATTGCCATTAGTGTTTAATTTCTCTGGTGTTGATCTAGCACAGTGGATTTTCTTTATGTTCAGTTTTTAATCATCATCAGCATCATTTTAGCATCCACTTTTCCATACTTGCATAGGTCAGATGGAGTTTATTGAGAGGGGTTTTCTTTCGTTGGGTGCCCTGCCAGTCGTGAATTGTCACTTGTTTCAAGGCAAATTTAATTTCCCCATTCTCAGACATGTTCTAGTTGAATATTGCAAATGAATGACACTGCTTGTATGACAGTGACACTCATTTTACAACTATCACATTATGTCAAGATGAGGAGACACAAACATACTCACAGACACACTCACACATGTATACAATGGGCTTCTTTCAGTTTCCATCTACCAAATCCATTTACAAGGCTTTGGTCAGCATGGGGCTATAGTAGAAGACACTTGCCTAAGGTGCCACACAGATGTTCTGAATCTGGAGCCATGTGGTTAGGAAGCTAACTTCTTACCATGCAGCTATTCCTGGGTCTCTTATTATTTGAAAATTGACTTTAATATTTAATTTCTCTCGTGTTGGACTAGTTTAATGGACTTTATCCTGTTTGCTTTCTGTTTAAGCTTTGCTTAATATTCATGAAATAATGTTTAATAATGTTTGCTTTGATGTATGAGAAAGAACAATTGGTCTTTATTGAGGAAAATGCTTTGTGATTTTGTTGTTGTAGGGTTCCTTTGTTTCTCTCTGCTTGCATCATTTCCAAAGTATTACTCTGTAGGATGGGTCATTCAACTTAAAAGATGTTGACACTGGAAATTTAAAAGATAATAGTAATATTGTTATAGGTACAGGCATGGGTGTGTGGTAAGAAGTTTACTTCCCAATCACATGATTCTGGTTCAATCCTACTGCATAGCGACTTTGTGCAGGTGTCTTCTGTTACAGCCCCAGGCTGACCAAAGCCTTGCAAATGAATTCGGTAGACAGGAACTGAAAGAAGTCCATCGTGTATAGATATATGTGTGTGTTTGTGTGTCACTATTTCCTTGCTTTGATGTGGCGTGATAGTTGTGAACAAATGACATCATCATGCAACATTGTTCTTCATTCCTAGCATTCCATGAAAACATATCTGGTTATGAGGAAATATCTTACTTGTAAACAAATAACAGTCAGCAACAGGAAGGATATCTGGCTATAGAAAATCCATCTCAGAAATATCAATCTGACCTATGTAAGCATGGGAAAGTGTGATAAGAAGCTTCCTTCCCAACCACATGGTTCCAGGTTCAGTCTCACTATGACACCTTGGGCAAGTGTCTTCTACTATAGTCTGAGGCTGACGAATTCTTTGAGAGGGATTTGGTAGATGGAAACTGAAGGAAGCCCATCATATGTGTGTGTCTTTGTGTCTGTGTTTATTCCCCATCTTTTGACAACTAGTGTTAGTGTGTTTACATCCCTTTAACTTAGCAGTTTAGCAAAAGAGACCAATAGATTAAGTACCAGGTTAAAAAAAAACAAAAAACAGTATTGATGTCAATTTGTTCAACTAAGATTTTCAAGCTGGTGCCCCAGCATGGCTGCAGTCACATAACTGAAACAAGTGTAAAGACAAAAGATAAATAAACCCAATGCTCCTTCGGACATGTTTTACAATATTGCTTCTTGAGTTATCCCAAGGCATTCTAATGGATGGCACCTATTTGAAAAATACTGATTTAATTATTTAATCCAATACCAAATTTTCTTGTTGATAGGATTTCATTTTATATTATCAGTTGCTTTTGAATCTTTCATGCGTGATTAATTAATTTACTGCTTCATCTGAAAAATTAGCATTAGTTTCACTTGAGTGACTAGCATTAAGAGCACTCAACTATAAAGATGCACATTATGTAAATATGTGCATTGGCAGAATAAACCATTAAGGAAATTTGTGTTTAATAAATTTTATATATATATATAGGCGCAGGAGTGGCTGTGTGGTAATTAGCTTGTTTACCAACCACATGGTTCCGGGTTCAGTCCCACTGCATGGAACCTTGGGCAAGTTTCTTCTACTATAGCCTTGGGCTGACCAAAGCCTTGTGAGTGGATTTGGTAGACAGAAACTGAAAGAAGCCCGTCGTATTTATGTATATATATATATGTGTGTGCGTGTATGTTTGTGTGTCTGTGTTTGTCCCCCTAGCATTGCTTGACAACCGATGCTGGTGTGTTTATGTTCCTGTCACTTAGCGGTTCGGCAAAAGAGACCGATAGAATAAGTACTGGGCTTACAAAGAATAAATCCCGGGGTCAAGTTGCTCGATTAAAGGTGGTGCTCCAGCATGGCCACAGTCAAATGACTGAAACAAGTAAAAGAGAGTATGAGGAGATGCTGAAAAGTTCCTGGCTTTAAGGGTATTGTGAAAGGCCTGGGTTGGAGGCCCAACCTTCCGAGTTCTTTTACTGGGCTTAGAAAAATTGAAGGACCACTGCAATAAGTGTGTGAATCTGAGAGGGGATTATGTTGAATAACATCATAATTAACTGATCCTTCTGTGGTTTCTATTACCCAAAGCGAGGAACTTTTCAGCACTCCCTCATAGATGTAGGCATGGTTATATGGTTAAGAAACTTGCTTTGCAACTGCATGGCTTTTGAGTTCTGGGCCAGCTGCCTTGTGAGAAAATTTGGTGGACAGAAGCTATGCGGAAGGCCATCATATAGATATATATATATATATATATATATACACACATATACATAATGATGAAGTTGATTTTACACACATTTGTGTGTCTGTGTTTTTCTCCTCCACATCACTTGACATGTGTTGGTTTGTTTTCAGCCCATGACTTTGTGGTTTGGCAAAAGAGTTTGATAGAATAAGTACCAGACTTTAAAAAAAAAAAGTACTTGGGTTGATTTGTTCAACTGAAACATTTCAAGACAGTGCCCCCGGCATAGCCGCAGCCCAATGGCTGAAACAGATAAAAGAAAGATAGCTCTATCTTAATCAGTTATTACAATTTAGAATGTAGTTTGTGTTTTTCAGTAAAATGCCCTAGAAATTTTGATAAATTGTCATATTTTAGTTAGGTTTGGTTTGATGACTTGTGCACTTCAGGACTTTACTTTTCATCATGAAATGTGTTTAATGAAGTAAGTCATCATCATCGTTATCATCATTTAACGACCATTTTCCATGCTGGTATGGGTTGGCCAGTTTGACTGGGGACTCGTGAGCCAGATGGCTGCACCAGGCTCCAATCTGATCTGGCAGAGTTTCTACAGCTGGATGCCCTTCCTAATGCCAACCACTCCGAGAGTGTAGTGGGTACTTTTACATGCCACTGACATGAGGGCCAGTCAGGCAGTACTAGCGACAGCCAAAATCCATCATATGCAGTGTCCTATTTATTTTTATCTCTTAATGAACTGGCTTTTGTTGTCATAAACTATTACTAGTTTCCTTAAATCCTAGTGTTGTTGTTTAGCCCCAGGTTATCCCTAATCAGCAGAACTGTGATCAAAGGCATTACAGTAATGACCTTCTCACCTTTCAAAATGGTAGGGTGTTTTTGAGGAAGACATGACTACCATTTCTAGCAAGTTGAAACACTACCTAGAGTCTTCCTCATTGGCTTGTGAATTTTATTTTTAAATTCAGAGCAAATCTAATTTACTAACTCAGGCTTTTCTTTCAGCTATATTTTGTTGTTCACTCTGTTTTAGCCTGCCTATTCTCCCAATAATTGTAAATATAATGGAAATCTAGACTTCAGCTTCAGAAGTGTTGCTCTATTTACTTATTCATAATTAATATATTCAGTCTATCAAAACTGATAACTATAGGTCAGTCAGCTTCAATCTTTTTTGTGTCATCACTTTTTGATCTCTCTCTGTAGTTGGTCTTAGAAAGTTTATAACACAGTACAGCTGCTTTGCTCACATGTGGCCAGACAGACATGTATAAAAAGTAGGTGTTAGCTAAACGAGTAATTTAGGTTGTTTGTTTGAAACTAATTTAACAATAACAGTAAGTTTTTTTTTTGTTTTTTTTTTAATGCATTTCACATTTAAGTTGCTTATTGCTTCATAGTTAGGGAGTTTGCTTCCTAGCCATGTGGTTTGCAGTTCATTGCATGGCGCCTTGGGCAATTGTCTTCTACTACATTCCTGGGCCAACCAAAGCTGTGTGAGTGATTTGTTTGATAGAAACTGAAAGAAGCCCATTGTAGGTGCAAGCATAGCTGTTTGGTTAAGAAGTTTGCTTTACTATCTTGTGGTTTCAGGTTCAGTCCCACTACATGGCACTTTGAGCTATTGTCTTCTACTATAGCCCTGGGCCAACTAATGCCTTGTGAGTGAAATTGGTAGACAGCAGCTGCATGGAAGCTCATACATGTATATATGTTTGTATTTGTCTCCCACTCTCACCACTTGATAATTGGTATTGGTTTGTTTACATCCCTCATAATTTAGCAGAATAAGTATCAGACTTTAAATAAAATACTGGGGTCAATTTGTTCACCTTAACTCTTTAAGGTGGTGCCCTAGCGTGGCTGCTGTCCAGTGACTGAAACAAGTAAAACAAAAGATATGTGTGTATTTGTCTCCTTGTCTTGACATTGCACAGTAGTTGTAAACAAACATTACTATCATACAAGCTGTGGTGTTCATTTCTAATCTTCCATAGAAGCATGTTAGGTTTGGTAACAAGAAGGACCTCTGGTTGTAGAAAATCAGCCTCATCAACTTCCACTTGACCCATACAATCATGGAAAAGTTAGCATTAAATGATGATGATGATGATGAATTTTAGACAACCTTATCTGCATAGATCTAACTGCATGTCATATAAAGGCAAAATGTATGCATTCATCTGTACCAATGGTTCTCAATCATTTTTTAACTATTTTATTCTGGTAACACCTCCATAGCCATTCAATGTTTAAAAACTTGTTTTATACATACTTCTTTCAAAACTCCTATTTTGCTTTTTATACATTAACTTGTGTAGGTTGTACCATGTAAAACATTAGAGAAACAAACTGAGCTGTTTCTTGCAATAAATACAGCTAAAGCAAAACTTTTCATGAACCTTTAAAATACTACTGTGGATCCCCAGTTGGCTATTTTATTTGCGTAGACCCACCAAAATCTTATATGGACTACCAGGGACCATGTGGACCCTGGTTGAGAACCACTGATCTAGATGTATAAGGTTGTCTAAAATTCCACAGCCTAGCATAACCATTGTCAAAACATTATTTACATTAAAGTTTTTTCAATGTCTTACCTTGATTCTTTTTCTGTAGTGGACATTTTTATACATTATTAACTATATCAGAATTATTATGACTTGGTAAGTTTGAAATGGCCAAAAATAAAGCTTATATTGAGGTGATTTCATAGCCCATGAATCAAATTTGTTGTTGGTATTTCAGTATGTTTCTGTCTTTGGACAGAACATTTTTTTTTTTTAAATTGCCTCAGTTAAACTGTCTGTCAAAATAGGTTTCTGGTCATTTGGGAATTTTCACTCTGAAGACCAAGTTCCACAAGTCATATTAGTTCACTCTGCCATTGAATTTGATTATGAAAGCTAGCCAATGTATCATTTAACTACAATGAATTCCTCTCGCATGGAATGTACTGAAGTTTGCTTTCACCCTTTTGATACCAACTCACCTGAGACTGCCCCTGGTTCTACGATACAAACTTCTTGTTTTAAAGTGATCTAATTGTAAACCAATGGAAATTTCACATTCAATTTATGATCCAAACACCAGTTTAATAATGATAGTTATTTTACTAAACTCATCATTAATTTGAAAATTTACTAATACAAAAGTAATATATTTCAGTAAAAATATAGCAAAAGGATTAATAAGAATTTACTGAAATATTTTTAAATAACACCATTGTCTATATTTAATAAATTTAAGATTTGAACTTGCTTTCATTTTTTGTACTCATGTTCATTCCCCTAATATCCTTTCATCATTTTGTTTTTTTACATAAGCACCTAGTATACTCTGTAAAGTGGTTGGTATTAGGAAGGGCATCCAGCTGTAGAAACCAAGCCAAAACAGACTATGGAACCAGGTGCAGCCCTCTAGCCTTGACAGTTCCTGTCAAGTTGTCCAGTCCATGCCAAGCATGGAAAATGGACATTAAATATTGATGCTGCTAATCATAATCCCATGACATTATCTGGAATCCTAACATAAATCAGTACTCTGTTATATACATCTTAATAAAAATTAGAAGTAGATTTCCTGTTTATTGATGAAAGGCAATTGAATGATAGTTATAATTACTAAACACATGGTATTATACTAACATCTCAGAATTGATTAATTACTCTATCACGGGTATGTTAGATCTGTTATTTCTAAATTAAATTAAATCAATATATGAATTAGTTTGGATAAAACAGATTATATTAATTTTTTTTCTTTTCATTACTATATAGTAGATAATAGAATTAGATCAGTTAATATTTTAGTGTTTTTAACTGATGCAGCTATGTGTGTAATTACTATAGTTTGTTGACATTCTCTTGAGTTTCTACTTAGTCATTCAGTCAGCAGAAAATTATCGCTCTAATGTATCAGACCTAATTTTCAAAAATATTTCTTAAAATAGCCCAAGTTTTGTAAGCAGCTTCCAAAACCTAACACGACATACACTGCAAGGTTCCTTGATTTCTTTTACTAGCATGTGTCTTAATTTTTGAATTTATTTACTTTTCCTCATTTAGTTTATGTGACTGAGGTTGTTTGTAAGCTTTCTTCTCTAATTTAAAAGCATGTCAGACAAAAATTATTTCCAATCCCACTTCACTAGTATTAAGATAAATTTTCAGAATAAATTACTCAGTGCCACACCCTGTAACAACTTCAGTTTGTGTCCTATTTCTTTTTTCCTTCTGCGTTTTATTATTGTTGGACATGCTTAGCAAATCTGTGGTATTGAAATGCCCTTGATACAAGGTGCTATAGTCTGATCTAAGATTAATGGTGCATTTTCTTATCATTAGGTTGCTGCATGTATCCTTGTAATTTTTGTTCTGTTTCTTAGAATAATAATTGTATGAAGGAAGTTGATTATTAAGAACCATATACTTGTTGATTCCAATATGTGGCATTTATATTAAAGACAAATTGGAAATAATGCATAAAACTCTTGTTATACCTCAAGTCTATCCTGATCAAGTGGCTCTGTGATCAGAGGCATTCCAGAATTGACTAGCCTGTCATTTTTTATATCTATAATTACATTTTGTGTGTAAGACAATAGGATGTGACTTGAGGGAGATTTTGTTGCTATCTCTAGCAGGTTGAATGACTGTATTGAGGTTCCTTTATTGACTCATAAATTGTTAGTACTTGTAGATGTAATCAGGCCTGGTTATATTTGAATCATTAGCCAAACATTGTAACTAATACTTAATTTAGTATTAATTCATAATGCAAGGAGTATTAAAAAGCTGACTATAGAAATCATGCAGTGAAGAAAAAACAAATTTTAATCAATGACTGATTGAATTATTTTGGCAACTATCTAGGCAAAACTGGTTTTAATCTTATGATTTCACCAGCAAAACAAAGATTTCACCATACTGGCCAAAGTAGTGATGGGAGAATTGCAGTGTAAGTGTATGAAATTGTACACTGGCTGGAATAGAAATGAATGGATTGTCAGCTCCACTTATAAAACTCTTATCATAAGTTATTTCATAGGCATTTATATACATATGGCTCCTTAACTCCAGTTGATAAGCAATGGATGAGCTTTCATATTGTCAAACATCTGTGGTAAAAGGGAAGGAAGTGTTTTAATCTAAGCCAACATATAGGATATATATATATACACATACACTCAAACCTTCATATATACACACATACTCACACATATAATATATATATATATATATATATATATATATAAGTTCATCATCATTTAATGGCTGTTTTCTATGCTGGCATGGGTTGGATGGTTTGGCAGGAGCTGACCAGTTGAAGAGTTGCAGCAGGTTCCATTTGTCTGTTTTGGTATGGTTTCTATGGCTAGATGCCCTTTCTAACACCAACCACTTTACAATGTGTACAGAGTGTTTTTATGTGGCACCAGCATGGGTGCTTTTTACATGACACCAACATAGGTGCTGTTTACATGGCACCAGCCCTGGTGCTTTTTATGATACATCAGCACCAGTGAGGTTGCCAAGTAATTTGCATGTCGGAGTGGAACCAAGGGAAGTGGCTGTGTGTCAGGTGAGAAGTTAGAGTATAATAGAGGGACAAAGATAGTTATGCTATAGGGGTGAAATTTGGCTACCCTAATAGGACAAGGGAGGAGAAAGTTAGAGAGAGAAAAAGAAAGAAATAGGTGGTGTTGGAACAGTAGGGTGTGTAGTATGTAAGGACATGAAGTGTATGTGGACAGACACACGAGTGCTGTGAGTGGTGAGATGGAGGGATGTTAGGAAGATGGGTTGTGGAGGAGTTTTAAGAGAAGAGAAATTTTGTATGAGAGAGAGAGGGTGGGGGTGAAATGACAATAATGGACAGCCATAATGTTACTTAGCTTGTGTTTTGTATATATAAAAGGATAAAAGGTAAAGACCCATCAGTCATGAATGACCATGGGATTACACCTAGAAAGTTCCCCTCCTAGACACAAGTCCAGGCAAGGTTGTTTATGGAAGACCAGCAGTTGCCCATGCATACCAGCCTCCCCTCTCAACACTACCAATGTTACCCAAGGGGAAGACAAAGACTGATACAGCTTGGCACCAGTGATGTCGCAGCTCATTTATACAGCTCAGTGAACTAGAGCAGCATGAAATAAAGTGTCTTGCTCATGAGCACAACACACATGCGTGAAAACAAAAGATCTACAGCAAACAGTGTTAACAGAACTGCATGAATTCTCACTGAATTCTTTAAATCTCAGTAAGGAGTGTTACCATAATCCTTTGGCTGTGAACAGCTGACAGTTACATTCTCTAGCAAAGTAACTGTTTAGCCCTTTAGCATTTAAATCAGCTATATCTGGCCAAAATATTCTATCTGTTTTATGCTGAAGCCAGCTAAATTCAGTTTCTCACACCTACCCTAAAATGTTAATCTAAACATAAACAATCACATCTTCAAAATTTCAAAGCTACAAGATAATACATGACTAAATTTTTTAAATGTGAGCAAGCATGGCAGTGTGGTAAGAAGCTTGCTTCCCAACCACATGGTTCTGGGTTCAGTCCCACTGTGTGACACCTTGGGCAAGTGTCTTCTACTATACCCTCAGATCAGTCAAAGCCTTGTAAGTGGATTTGGTAGACAAAAACTGAGAGAAGCCCGTCACACATACACACTCATATATATATATATAGGCATGGCTGTGTAGTAAGAAGCTTCTTTCCCAACCACATGATTCCAGGTTCAGTCCCACCATGTGGTACCTGGGAAAGTGTCTTCTACTGTAGCCTCAGGCCAACAAAAGCCTTGTGAGTAGATTTCTAGGTGTAAACTGAAAGAAACTCATCACACACACACATATATATGTATTTATATGTGTCTGTGTTTGTCCCCATAACCTAGCAGTTCGGCAAAAGAGACCAATAGAATAAGTACTAGGCTTACAAAGAGTAAGTCCTGGGGTTGATTTTTTTTTGACTAAAACCCTTTAAGGTGTTCATCCGGCATAGCTGCAGTCAAATGACTGAAACAAGTTAAAGAAAAAATAAACATCACTCTTGATAAAGTAATCTGAATGCTAAGGAGTTAAACAAGATGATAGTAAATATATATGTATTAGATTTAGGTTGTTATATGAATACTGGTGGAGGGGATGATTCAATACTAAAAGTAGGTTTTAGATTTATTATAAAATTCATTTAAGCTGGTATTTAAAGTGTCACCTGATGTTATATGAAAACTGGTTGCATAAGCTGTCAGGTGGAACTTAGTCACAGGCAAAAGGAATTTTGGGTGGGTGTGTATATGGTATGTGTATAGATATGTATGTGTATGTTACCTTCAACTGAAAGCTTATTATATAAAAAAAACTAATTTTAATTAATATTTTGTCTGCTGCTTATCTGGCTTGAATGAAAACCACAGTAACATAGCTACTTGTCTGAATTTTTGATAGGGTGTTTGATTAGTAAACTGTTAAATATCATCTTAGACATATAGTGAAAGTGACCAAACTACTTATGTAATTGGCTACCAGCTCAATGCTGAGTCACTATTTTTGGTTACCCATGTTAAAGCCTTGCTATTGTTATTCAGGCTGATAATTGATTTTGATAATATGTAGTGTCTTTTTACTTTGAAATGTTCAGAGGGAAAAGAACAACTTTCTTTTTTTATTTTTATTTATTTTTTTTTTAATTTGAGTAATCTGATAATCTGAATTTATTTATTTATTTTTTGACTTAGAGTAAAGGTTATATTAAATTTTTGACAAAACTATTAAAATGTCAATATTCTGAAAAATGAAGTGCAAAAATACCTTTGTGGCTCTGCACCGACCAAAACCTTGTGAGTGGATTTTGTAGATAGAAACTGAAAGAAGTCTATCATGTATGTGTGTGTATATCTCTCTGTGTTTGCCTCCATTACTTGACAACTGGTGTTGGTTTGTTTATGTCCCCATAACAGTAGTTCTGCAAAAGAGACTGATAGAATAAGCACCAGGCTTAGAAATACTGTACTTAGAAGTACTGTAGTTGATTTGGTTGACTAAACCATTCCCTTCCAATGTGGTATTCTAGCATGGCCCTGGTCCAATGACTGAAACAGCTCTTTAGCTCTCAAGCTGCAGCGACTAAAGAAAAAAGAAATATAACTATGAGGTCTTCAGCATCTTTTATATTCATCTGTTTCATCGACTTTCTTCTCTAGTGTCTATCCATTGTGAATTGTATAACTGATAGTTTTGTTGGAGCAATAGTTCTTAATGTCAGTGGCACTTTCCTGATCTTTTTTGGGGTGTTGTGAATTCAAAAGGGTGCAATAAATGTCAAGATGGCACTGGGTGTTTAGAGAGTTTTTGAGTTTAGTTAGTAATACAATATTTAGACTAAGTACAAATGTTACATTTAAACCCTTTTCTTATATAATTATGTTGAAATATAATGCCTTTGCTTCAGTTAAATTTTAGAATAATGAAAAATTTATCAAAATGACTTTGTCATTATTATGCTGGTATTTGGAATATGATTTGATATGGAATTTTAATGGGAGGTTTAAATTTGTTAGGTTGAGTGAAAGGTAAGCAATGTTTTGAACCATGAAGAATTTGTACCAGATTTTTGCAGTGTTTTGAATTTTTTTAAACATTTAAAAAAAAATTGTCTGATAATACAGACACAGACTTGTCCAAATGCATCACTAAATTAACTGATATTTTTTTTACCGTTGTTACAATCATATGAAATGGAACTGCCAAAGCGCAATATTCTAGCAGTTTTGCTATTCAACTTCAAAATTGGATGTAACTGCTTGTGATATCAACGAAACATCTGGTGAGGAAATGACCAGTGAGTGGTCAGCTCAAAAATGGTTTAAACGATTTTGTAGTGGAGACCTGAGCGTTGAAGATCATGAGCATAGTGGATGGCTATCTATCATTGATGACCGTCATTGAGAAAGATCCACATAGAACCACTCAAGAACTGGCAAAAGAATTTCAAGTTAGCCGGAAAACTGCATGCGACTATTTGCATATGATCGGAAAATCAAAAATGTTTGACAAATGGGTACCACACAATTTGAATGAAAATCAGAAAATGCGCAGATATGAAATTTGTTCATCTCTTCTTTTCCATAACCAAACCAATTCATTTATCAATTGTATTGTAACTTGCGATGAAAAGTGGATTCTGTACAATAATAAAAATTTTTCACAGTGGCTAGACCAAAATGAAGCACCGAAAGCCTTCCTTAAACCTGAACTCTTCAAAAAGAAGGTTATGGTGACTGTTTGGTGGTGTACTGCCGGACTCATCCACTATAACTTCTTAAAACCCAGAAAAACCAATACTGCAGAAACATATTGCCATGAGATAGCCAAAATGAGTGAAAGATTGCTACTCTTCCATCTCAGACTGGTCAACAGAAGAGGGCTGATAATTCTTCATGACAATGTTTGACCACACGTTTCACTAATGACTCTCCAGAAGTTGAGAGAACTTGGCGATGAAGTTCTCCTCCACCCATCTTATTCCCCAGACCTTTCTCCTACTGACTACCACTTTTTCAAGCAGCTTGATGGTTTCCTGGGAGAGAAAGAGTTCAAAAAATCAAACTGATGCTGAAAGTGCGTTCAGAGTTCATCAGCTCCAGAACTCCAGAGTTTTATGTTACCAGAATAAACAGACTTGTAACTCATTGGCAAAAATGTGTTGATTGTAATGGTACTTACTTTGATGGATCAAATTTCCACATTGTTGAAATATATTACGATGAATTTCATGTTTCAAAACATTGCTTACTTTTTACTGACCCTGATAGATCACTTTACAAACAGGGACTTTGTATATAGGATCAGGAATGGTTTCAGGTGATTGATATCAAAAGAGTCAAACATTTTCAGAGCAAGCTTCATTGGGATTAAAATGTGAGTTTGACATTGTCCTATCAATGAGCAGAAACCCAACTTATGGTGTGCCAGGGTATAATATAATTTTGTTAAGTAAGCCCTTGCTATCTTTCATAGTTTCTATGAGAATTTAATTTAGAGGGCACTAGTCCATGTAAATATCTTAAAAGGGGTACATAATGGATATGACAGGATGAGAAAATGAGTATAAAATGTTTTGGCAGTGTCTATATGGCATTGTTGATTCAATACTGATTTAACATCAGGTATTTTAATATTTCTCTTGTCCCCCTCTCTCTGTTTATGTGTGTGAGCTTCAATTTATGTTTGTAGGTACATGCATTCTCTCTCTCTCTCTTTATATATATATATATATATATATATATATATATATTTCTGCATACATGTGCATGCATTGTCCTCCAGTGCCAAAACTTATGGTCACCAAAACTGGTTGACTGTCCAGTCAACCGTACCAAACATAAGCATCCAACAGCAGCACATTATCATTTCATTCTGTGAGAAAATATGGATAATAAAACCCTGTGTAAAATTAACCTCTATTTGTTTTTTCCTACAAAATGTAGGAAGAAGCATTTGTAAAATACCATTCGATAAAAGGGGTTGTTGAACTACAAAAGATTGAGAACCACTGTGTTAAATTTGTGTCTATACATTATATTTAATGCCTTTATTTGCCAGTCCCTTTGCTAACTTATTAGATTGTTTACTAAATATATAACACCCTTTGTTGCCACCTGTTGAAATTGCTTAAACAAGATTATAACAGTGTCAATACTTCCAGAATAGATATCAGCCTCCCTTCAACAGACATTATTCATCCATCATATTTAGTTTTTCTTTCATTCTGCTGCTGTTCTTCATTGTCCACATTTCACCACCATATAATATGATATTTATGACATGCATTATCAATGTTTCCTAATGTGAAAGAATTCTTTTCTATATAAAAACTAATTCTAACTGAGCAGTATATATGTATATCACATATTTTATTATTATTATTATTACTATTATTCATTGATTATATAAACATACAGAATAATTTTTCTTATCATAAACATAAGGAAAGATAATATTAAGTACATTTTATTTTGTATATTGAGTACTTTTGTTTCTTATATATTTTATTAAAAAAAAAAAAGCAAATAAAATTTATTCAATTATCTGTGTTTTCAAGTTTTGTGATGCTTGGTGAGAAAGTAGAACTTTGCAGTATTTAGGTTTGTTTCATTTGGCTTAGAGTTCAAATACTGCCAAACTTGACCATTTATTCTGTTATTTTTAATAAAAATAGTGTTGATGCAAAGTACTTCAGCTATTCCTAAGAAACTTCAGTCTTATAGATAAGGTGGTGCAAGATTCAGATTGTGTTACGTAGATATTTACAAACCCATAACAACCTGAAAGGAAATGTGATAAAAATGTTATATTCACACTGTGCAAAATGCTTAGCAGTATTTTGTTTGTCTTTACATTCCAAGTTCAAATTCCACCAAGGTCACCATTGCCTTTCATTATTTCAGGGTTAATAAAATCGACTTACCCCTTCCTCTGAAATTGCTGGCCTTATGCCAAAATTTGAAATCATCATTATTATTATTATTATTTAAAAATCTGTTTCTTGATAGTAATCTGGGTTTGGATTTGGTAGATGGAAACTGAAGGAAGCTCTATGATGATAAAATCCGTTCTGTCTGTTTGTGCACTTATAACTTGAGTATTGTTCATCTGATTGCACTGAAATTTTATAGATGGATTCATGAGAGAGTGAGGCATTAAGATTTTCAAAATTGTTAGTTTCAAAGTGAGAATCGCTATTTTTGTAATCTTTTTGTCCTGTTTGTTCCACCATTAAAATCAGCCAGTTGCTCTGACAGCCAGCATATACCATTTTGCTAGCAACAAGGGGAAGAACAGGATGACAGTCAGCCAAAACCGTTGCTATGCTGTCTCTCTTATGATGTCCAATTCCACTTGAAGTTGTATATATATTGTGTTAAGATTCGTTATCAATCAATTATCCTTATTGAGAAGAAACAGTCAAAAGTACCCACCACATACAATCACCAACATCTCCACTACTTAACACCATCCAAGTTAACCCTCTTCACCTTTACATCTGACATGAAATACTATTAATTAAGCAAAAAAGAGAAAAAAATTGATTGCTATTAAAACTCGTAAAATTTTGGGATTAATAATCTTAATCTTTGGTTACAATTTCTCATTCAAACTACATGATAGGCAAAATTATCAGATTAAGACAGTAGGGTGTTTGGAGGGAGTTTTGGCTGCTATTTCTACCAGATCTAGCTACCGTGTAGGGGTCTCCCTTATTGGCTTATTATACATACATAAAATTGAAATAAAATACTTAAAGCAACAGGCATCAAATACAAAAGCCAAGATCCATGCAGTGTGATGGGCCCAAAAAATTTCCAACTTCTTGCCTAATGCAAGCCCAGACCAATCTCTTATCTCTTACACTATTTCAGTATTACATCTCTATTGTAATGTGAGATACTGTCCTCTATATATATATATATATATATATATATATATATATATATCCATATCCTATATGCATTCCAAAACCGAGTTACAGATTTTGACGTATGGGGTATTAAAAGATTCAGTACTATTTCGGCTACAAATTAAACTTAATTTCCATTCACATACTCACATTTCAAAAATTTAACAATCGTTTCCATAAATCCACTATCATAAACATTTTATATGATGACATCACATTTTCTATATATGTGTGTGTACCTTAAAAGACATCAATCATCATGGCACACACCTTCACTCACTCACTCTATCTCTGTTTCTCAGCCTCTTTCTCTCACACATGCGCATGCACGCACACACATACATCCATTTCATATAGATGTACATTCATCTTTCACTTTCTTTCTCTGTTCTTTTTGCTTTCTCTTTAAGTTTCTGCTCTCTTCAAACAAATTTTTATAGATACAACTGCTTACAAAAATGAGGATTAATGTATAATTTCTTTCTATGTTCATCATTTTTTGTTTACAATATAGGAAAAAATATGCCACCAAAGAAAGACGTAATCTCTCTAGAAACAAGTATAAGGCAAGGAGGATTGTAGAAAACTGAAGGCGAGACTCTGAAGAGAGAAGCTATATGAGATTATCTCAAGATCAGCAAATGCATGATTAGATAGAGGTCCAATAGAATAGCTCTCAGAAACAGACTATGTACAAATTCATTCTTCATAACTCCTGAAGCTGTTTTTAGATATGATCCATCCCATTCTTGTAAAAATGATAACTCTGTCCAAATTGGTGTGCTAAACACAAATTGCCATTTCTGTAGAGTTTTCAAATGAAACTAATGGTATGCGCTGCTCAAGCGGTCAGGTAACATTGCCAGCACTACCAGCTCCTTCTCAACCTCTTATGGCTCTTCTAGAAAGCATTTCCATCTAGTCAAAGGATTTTCTGAACAATATCAGACAATACAACTCTGCAAATGACATTGTTTGGTGCATCTAAGAAGATAGATAAACCTGAATTTACGCCGACGTCAAAGTTCAAAGGCAAGCCTGTCACCTCATTGGTTCCCTGTTACCCACAAATGAACAACCACAGTTTCTCCAAATTTACTTAATGAGCGATGTAGGACAACAAACCTGAAGGAGGTGTCAACATTTCAGATGATGGGTCATGTTAGACACAGCCCTGACTGGACAGCTTTTCAGTGCGTTCAAAAATCACATAACCCCCACAGGTTACATACATATATTACATACATATATACATACATAAATATATACATATGTATATTCATACATATATATATAAATACATACATACATACATACATACACACACACATATATATATATATATATATATATATATATATCTACTGGGGTTGGACAAAATAATGGAAACATCTTAAAATTTCAAACAAATTTATTTTAATATGGTATAAGAGCACCTTTGGCAGTAATTACAGTTTGAATTCAACGAGGTATGGACTCATACAAAGTTTGAATTGTTTCCAAAGGAATTTTTATCCATTCTTCAGCTAAAACCGTCTCCAGTTCTTGTAGTGATGATGATGGAGGATATCGACTCCTTACTTGTTTTTCTAAATGCACCATAAATGTGAACCTCAAGACAAGAAAGAGTACAATAATCACCCATGTCCAATTTATATAATAGATATTCATATACATTATATATATATATAATAATTATTTGATGGAATATTAATCCTAACTTAAAGGGAAAAAAATTTTTATATACAAGCAGAGATACCCGGCGTTGCTCGGGATTAAATTGGCATAGTTTGTATATAATACAGATATGGGAAAGTACAGCACTGACAACAAAATATTTGTGGAATAAATGATGGGCTAATTTGACTAAGCAACATGCTATGCGTCCGTTTGGTGTATCTCAGAGTTATTGCTCTTCACGGGGCTAAATAGTAGTAGCATCCTTCCCTTTTCTGGGACTGCCACATTAAGTTGGCCACAAACCATCACTTTATCATACTGCTACTGTATAAGTCTCTCAGAGATTTAGAAATGCAATATTTCTAATTTTGTAGGTCAGTGGATTTATTTCACTTGAAATTCTATGTTTTCAAAGGTGAATAAGCATCAACTGTTAGCAAACCAAGCTACTTCAGACAGATGAAGAGCAATAACTCTGAAACTTGTCTCTGGGTGCTGGGTGGAGGTGCTTATCTTTCCTGTTTGAAAATTAACAACACAATGCTTGTGTCACATAGCCAACCGGAAACGATGTTTCCTGGGGCTAAATAGCAGTAGCATTCTTCCCTTTTCTGGGACTGCCACATTAAGTTGGCAACAAACCATCACCTATATATATATCTATATATATATATATATATATAAGAAAATAACAAAGGAATAAATGATTATCTGATGAACTTCATTAGCTTACAGCTGTTTCAGCTATAAGATGCAGTGGACTCATAGTTGAGCGTCTGAGTAACACCTTATAGTTTCATTGAAGCCTTGAATATGAAGTTCAATTTATTTATGTACTATATATATAATTATTAATTAATAAATTGCTGACAAAAGAGCAGGAGTTACAGAATCACTTTTATTAGCTAACAGCTGTTTCTGTAACTGGATTGAGTGCAACATCTTATAATGTCCTCAGCGCTGTTAGAATGAAGTGTTGCTTTAGTGCAGGAAACATTTAAATATATAGTTGGCTACATTAAGGCACATATGATGCATTTAGTAGGGGTGAGGATATGACCCGTTCATTTAACCCTTTAGTATTCAGATTACTAATTTATTCACATTGTTTTGAATTAATTATGCATTATTTTGCTGCTTCAAGATTTTGATGATATGATTTTCTTGAGATTGACATTGCAGGGCAGGTGTGAGAGGCCAGATTAAACATAAAACAGGTTGAATATTTGTGCCAGATATGGCCAGTTTAAATGCTAAGGGGTGAAATTGATGTATAACTATACTGAATTCTAACAACTATTTATTGGGTTGTTATGCTATGGCGAAGCAGAATCATAAAAAAACCCAAAAAAACGTGTTTTTTCTCTCCTATTCTCCGTTTCCTTCTTTCTTTCACTCCATTTCCTTTTCACTCTTTAACTCTAAGCATTAATCTAAATGCCTCTCTCATTACAAAAATACTCCACTAATTTATAATTCTAAGTTGAATTATCAGTACATGTTTTATTTGATATAGGACCAGGGATTTTGTAAAATATGTTTTTGAGGGAAAAAAAAAAAAGTATAATCAATAACAGCTGCTGCATCTTTAAACATTAACCCAATTCACCAAAGACACAATTGTATTATTCTTCTTATCAGTCTTCACTCTGTCTAAATCTATAATTTTTAAAGTATTTATTCTGTTTACACTTTTTATGTGTGCATGCATGTGTGTGTGTGCATGGTAATCTTAGGAAAATGATTCTGCTAAAAACCTATTTAGTAAAAACTATATATTGAGAGTAATATTGATGTGAAATAAGAATCTAAGAATAAATTAAATGGAAAATTATAGTAGGTAGTTAAAATGAATAACTGCAATTTGGTGTCATTTTATGTAAGATCTTGTCTAATATAGGACAACCTTCTTGATGTTTACAATGTTGAATATTTACAAGACATATTAGTCTGCTGTTTGACAACTATCTATTTATTATCCATTATTTTTTGGCCTTTGGTAAGATAGAGGAAGCAGATTAAACATTTTTGTTTAGCATGGGTTAGCTCTACCCAGACCTTTAACATGAAGATAGTCAAATAACTAAGCATGATCGAATAATAAATCTATTGTTCTTGATAAGCTATGTCTCCTCCCATTTAATGACTTGCAGTGATGAACTGTAATAGGTGGAGTGTTGCAATCTTGACTTATTGCTTTTTGTCCACTGTCCCATCCATTTCTATAAGCTTGTAGATTCTACTAGTGGCTACAGTAAATCAGAGAAGACAAATTCAGTCAGAGTGTGAGAGTTGCCATTCCTTTTCGCATATCGCTGTTGCTAGACATTCATCCACAATGTTTGTGGCCATTGAGGCTATTGATGTTACTGCTGTAATTTTGTCACTGGCATTGTTGTCATCATGATTTTGCACTTTTCCATGATGGTGTAAGTGGGATGGTTCATATTGTTGGTTTCTATTTGGAGTTACTGCACTCTTAGTTGAGTTAGAGACCACCTTTTACTCATACAGCTCATTTTAGGACTGTTTTCTATAGCTGGGTGCCTTCCTAATGTCAATCATTTTATTGTGGCACAAACACTTGAAGGATTTCCATCCTCAGTAAGAGTCCTTTCTGCATTGTTTCCACTCATTCAAAGTAAGATGGGATTAATGAGAATGAAAGAGAGAGAGGGTGATCAGTAGCAGTAAAGATGGATGATGATAAAAGACAAAGTGAATGGTAATAGGAAGCGTAATGGCAAAAGACAGAGAGAGAGAGAGTGATGGATGTCTATTATGAATTATAGAGGAGGGAGTATTGTGAGTGAGTGACAGTTAGCAAGAAAGAAGGGTATGGTAGGAAGGGATTGAATACACATGGATCCAGTGTCATCCATTTTTACTGAGGCAGAGAAGAATGGTTGGCACAATAATTGGAGAAAGATTGGGTAATAGATGAGATGGTAATGAAGAGAAGGAGTGAGTGGTGTACTAGAGATAGGTGAAGGTAAAAAAGTGACATCATCACCACCTTCATTTTAACGTTCATTTTTCCATGTCTGCATGGGTCAGATGTTAACAATGAATGATAAGAGAATGATTAATGGAAAAGAGAGAGAGAGAGAGATTAAAGGCTAACAAAAAAAAAGAAGGGTGACAGTAGGTAGATTGAATACGAACAGGTCCAGTACTTATCCCTCATTACACATATAGTGTGATGGAAAATAGGAGACAATAATAGGAGAGCTGAGTGAACTTTTGTTCTGAAAAACATTAATAACCTCTGGTCACTCTCAAAAGAAATCTACTGTAAACAGTAATTTGGTACCATGATCTTTGTGTACACAACTCCAGTGATCTAAATCCCTGATCCAATAAAGCTTGTTCTTTTGACAACTTTTTCAGTACCACATGTTTATACCCATGAATAGCCAGGCCAAGATACTTCAAGACTTAGGCAGTTGTGTGTAGCAATAAAGCTATAATGGATATTATTATGAACACTTTTAATGATTTAATTGCTAGATACTTCAGGCAGAACATTATGATTACCATTACCAATAAGACTGTTTTCCAGTTAATCAATGTTTGATATTCTTACAAGGTCTTCCATCAGTGAAACAGTTATTTTAAACATTCTTTCCTTTCCCTCTGGAAAGGATTTTGCCTAGTGTTGCATCATGCATGTGTTAAGCAAGATTGTTGAAAATACAACACATCAGTTCTTATTTTGTCTATTAATTAATTGACATTATCTAAGCTAGTTTCCTGTGGTTGTCGGCTAAAATATACCTAGAAGACACATCAGCTTTCCCTTGACATACATAGTATCGAAATCAAATGTTATTAATTGTTTGGCTCACCTTAGTATTCTCATAGATGTAGCCTTTAGGTGTTCAACCTCAAGCACAATGGAGTTGATTAGACACGTGCAATCCATATTTAGTATTGCAGTGACCATGACTTTTATCCTTTATCTTAGTCTACACTGATGATTGATATGGTCTCAGATCTCTTGTATGAAGTCCACATGTCGAGTAACATTTTCCACCTGCAACTATTCTAACATGTTTGATATGTGGGTTAGAGGGCCCATTTGTAACAATTCTTCTTTAGTACATAGGTAACCTTGATCAAACTCAATGAGTGCACAATTTCAAGACTCCTTAATGAAGACAAAAATTTTTACAATGGTCTCAGACAAGTTTTTGACACAAAGACTAAATTCATTTGGTTTTGACCAATTTCTTCTCATTCATTTTAGTCTCACACATCACATATTGTGACACTAATGCAATGTAACAGATGCAGCACAGGCACTGATGTGATGAAACAATGATACAACTTGTAAACCACTACATGACACAATACAACACAACATGCACACAGCAGCACAATGCTTACACAGTATTTATGCAGTGCAGCTGTCATACAATGCAATATGCTCAATATATAAAAGGATATACATAATATATATATGTATACATATATATGAGTGAAGGTGCATGGCTTAGTGGCTAGGGTATTCAGCTTATAATCATAAGATCATGAGTTCGATTTCCAGCAACAGATTGTGTCCTTGAGCAATACACTTTATTTCACATTGCTCTAGTCCACTCAGATGGCAAAAATGAGTAGTACCTATATTTCAAAGGGCTAGCCTGGCCACACTCTGTGTCATGCTGAATCTCCCTAAAGAACTACATTAAGGGTACACATATTTGTGGTGTGCTCAACCATTTGCATGTTTATTTCACAAGCAGGCTGTTCCATTGGTCGGATCAACTGGAACCCTTGTCATCATAAGCAACACAGTGCCAGTACTCAGTATTCACTCAGCACAATGCTCATGTGCACACGCAAAGCCCTTGCCCTCCTCTCTCTCTCTCTCTCTCTCAGTTCATACATTACATGTGTGACTATTAACTTGACAAAACCCTTGATAAATCTACTAATGTTGTTACAAATATTGGTTTCAGATTTTGGCACAAGGCCAGCAACTTTGGGGGTAGGATTAAATTGATTACATTGACTCCAGTACTCAACTCGTACTTATTTTATTGATCTTGAATGGATGAAAAGTAAATTTAACCTCAACAAAATTTGAACACAGAATGTAAGATGAAATGATGCTAAGCATTTTGCCTGACTTGTTAATGAGTCTGTCAGCTCGCCATCTTAATGTTATTATGAATATTAACCCAACTTTGCTACAATCTGTTAGATCCTTCCTTTGACAAGTGTGTTTCATAAAATTACTTTAACCACTTCATTTATCATCAGTTTATATAGAATATGTTCTTCAGTTCCAGAGTTTTAAATTATTATTCTTGTGGCAATAATGGAAAGCCACCTGGGATTAGTGTATTTTTATAACTGTTTTCCTCTTGCTTTCCTTGTTATTGTTATTCTGTGTCCATTGTGTGTGTGTGTAGTTAGTATGTAGTTCTTTACATTGTTAACATGTCAGTGTTTAACAGTTTGTGTGTTAGTGAGTTTGTAAGAATCTGTTCTTTGGTTGTAGCCTATTAAAAATGAAATTAAGCTTCCAGCAACTCTGGGTACAACATTCTGTTGTAACATTTATATTCTGGACGAAATCTTTTTGCTATGTAATTGATTACAACTATTATCTGACACCCGCCTTTGTAAAGTTGACTACTTTAAATTAGTTGATGATAAAAAAATATTTTTTTTATACATTTATATACTGACACAAGCATGTCTACACACTGACAGCCATTTACCTTGCTATCTCATTAATTGAAGTTACTTCCTCTCAATGAATGTTTCTTGTACACCAGTCTTGTAATGTCTACATCAGACAGATCATCTTCAGTTGTATGTAGTTGCTGAAATATGCAAGTGGCTGCTCTGTTCATTGTATTCACCCCTTGTGTCTGAATACTTACCTTTGTGGTGAATAACCACTTCAAATCAGTACATTACAAGATAGAACATTGAAAGAACCCCAACTTACCTGCAGTAATCCAGATAGGCAAAATGAGGTATATTGCAACATTCTTGTCTTAGATGATCCAGGAGTATAAGCAAAGTAATGATACCTGTCCAGTCTATGAATAGCTTTTCTTTTTTTTTTGTTAATTACTGTATTTTTAATACATGCAATTCAATTTTTATTTTCATTTTTGCTAATAGTTGTAGAAGTATTTTTTTGTTTTTGATTGTGATTGTTACTTTCTGCTTATTTTCATGACTTAAATCAAAGTAACACCCTCAGAAGTTTCTACTTGCATCAAAAGTCAAGCTGTCCCTATCCAGTGAATTTTAATCACTAAAGAATTGAAGTATTTTAGGAGTTCAAGCTGCATGAACTGATATATGCTCCCAAATGTATTACAACAAGAAACAGAAACAAGCTTCATTTGTGAAAATCTTTATGAGCACATTTTCAAGAATACATGATATTGTTTGTAGTTATAGACCCACTTATCGTTATTGATCACAATTTATTTGGTCTCTTGCATAAGATATTTTCTTTTTTTTTTTTTTCCAGCTTTCATTACTGAAATGGGAAAATCACTTGATTTTTATGCCCTGGTGAACTTGTTAATGCTGTAATGAAACTGAAATTCTCAAGCAATCGAGACCATGACTGTACTTGCATATTCCTTTGGATATTTTGGTAATTAATTGTTTTATGTATTTTATGTTTTCAACAAAATCCTTAAAAAAATACAAAATACTTTCAAATGCAATCCTATCAAATGATAAAATGAAAGGAAAGGATATTTCATTGTTACTTTAACAAACTTCATCTATTGTCTCAATCATTTTAATTCATTTGGTTAACTACAGAAGTATTCCACCATTCTGAAATTGTATACTGCTTCAACTGAATATTGATTTTATACAGATATACACAATACTGTTGAAACGAGGGACCTGTAAGCATAAGAGCAAATTTTAAAAAATCTAGATCTCTTGAAAATAGCAATCTATATTAAATAATGCTTTAATCCACTTTTAAATTTTGTACTGTTATATTTTTATTATAAATTTCTAATGCATATGCTGTTCCTCCTTCAGTTATTGTTATCATTTGGTCAGTTCTGATCAAGCAGATTTATAATTAATTAAAAGTATTCCAATCATGATGACTCTTTTTTTTTTTCCTTTTCTCTGAGACAGTGTATCTTAGGATCAGTGTATCTTAGGATCATGTTATCTAGTCTGCTTATTTTCTTTATGAGAATTTAGAGAGATATGATTGCTAACAGACCAAGCAATTGTGTGGCCAACACACTTATTTTAATAATGAGCTAGAGAACAATGAGAGATAAAAGTATGTTCATCTGTGGTAAATACATGTAAAATAAATTACAAGCCTCTGCTTCTAATTTAGCTAATTATTATAGTATTGTTTTTTTAAGACCTTATTTTAGCTACTAATGTAACTCATGAAAAGTGATCTTAAAAACGGCATTACTATAAGAAGCTAAAGTATATAAATATTTTAAAAGTAATTTGTGTATGTATATATATATATATATATATATATATATATATATATAAAATCATCATTTAATGTCTGTCTTCTATGCATGCATAGGTAGGACAATTGACAAGAGCTGGCCAGGTAGACGACTACCCCAAGCTACTGTGTCTGCTTTGGTAGGGGCTTTATGGTTGGATGCCCTTCCTAAAACCAACCACTCTGCAGAGTGGACTCAATGCTTTTTACATAGCACTGGCACAGGTGAGGTTAGTTTTGGCATGATTTTTACAGCTGGATGCCCTTCCAGATATCAACCACTTTACAGTGTGGACTGAATGCTTTTTACATGGCGCCAGCACTGGCAGGGTCACTAAGTAAAGACAAGGAGTTTTGAGAGGGGCAGTAGCATTTGAGGAGGGGAACTTGTGTCAGATGATGAAAGGTTAGTGTAACAGAGAGACCAAGAGGCAGAAACAGGTTTCTTGCTATAGAAGAGGTATGTGAGAAGAGAGAGAGAGGGGGGGTACAAGAAAGAAGACAGAAACAAGCATGCTGATGCAAAGGAGCGTGTAAGCAATAATTACTTTAACCTTTTTGCTACCATATTTCTGTTGAAATAGTCTGCTTTGTTTTAATTAATTTTGAAAATAACGAAGAATTTAGCAAAATAGCTTTGTCATTATGAAGCTGGTGTTTGGAACAGAAGTTAACATGAAATTTTGAAGGAAGGTTTTAACTAATTTCAAGGGCAATCTCAGGTGGATTAGTAACAAAAAAGTTGAGATAGATAACTGAATTTTAGACTTACTTCTAAATTTATTAAGGCATCATTCACAAGTCTCTTTATATAATTATGAAATTTAGAGAAAAAGTGGGATTTTTTTTATGCCTGCTTTGTAAATCTGATTGAGTCCAACAAGGATTATTATGTAACAATGATGAGTTATTTGTTCAGTGTATTTATTGAATTAATGAAACAGAGTTAGCAGACTGTATATTTGATTGATGTTAAAGAAAATTATGATTATTAGGAGTTGTGTTCAATCATTACACCGAAGATCTAAACCAGTGATCTATGATTTATAACATTCTAGATATTATCAATAGAATCACAAGTTGGGGAGTATCTATCAACTTGATGTTTATGAGTTTGATGTTAGTAATTATGTTGTGTATAATATAATTTAGGTTTTTCTATAATGAGTTTGCCAAGCATAAAACAGAATAAACTTATGTTGATGAACTAATTAAAATGAAATTTGATGTAACAAATGCACTATTGTTTGCAAGTAAAATGCTATTTCCAATTTAATTAATATGAATAACAAGCTTTTTAATTGGTTCAATCCGTTTTTGTTTTCCAACATGATAGACTAATAACTGGTCTACATTTTGTTTCATTTAGTGTTTACATTGTATTAATGTTTTCAGTGTTTGTGGATATATATTTGAAGTTGATGTATCTGTAAGTAGTAGAGAGGAGGTCTGGTCTTTACAGATTATATAGCCTGATGGAAATGGAGATGGGGGAGACTTATGAAGGTGATATTTAAATCTTCAACTGGTACCATCATCATGTTGCTGATTTTTTTAGGGAAAAAATATTATACTGGTGTCTGCTGAAAGTAAGACTATTGTTATATAATGTTGTTACTTGATTATAAGTTGATGAGACTTGACAATATCTTCCTGTTCTTTAATTTATAATGATATATAAATCAGAATTTGACAGTTTGCTCTCAAGAAGTTTCCATATAGAGATGAAAGGTGTAATTTAAACAGTATTTCAAGGTCTGGAGTAATTCGCTGTAGTTAAGATTTTAAAATGAAATTACGTTTATGGTGAAAAATTTTATTAGTCTTTCTAGTAGAAATATCATCATTTGAGTATGTTTTATTTTTATTTGCTGACATAGCTTAAACAGTTTGACAGGATTGGCAGGGTTGGAAGACCACATACCAGAATCTGTAGGGATAGTCCTAGTCAATCTAGTGTCATTCTACAGAACTAGGAGTGAGGAAACTAGGTGCAGTTAAATGTTGTACTCAGGATCTTTATAGTAAGATATGAATGGTGAAATGACCAAGACAATCAAAGCCATGATCTACTATCACAGCCTTTGTAAATATATGACATATTTTTCTTTGTTCCTCTAGACTTTGTACTTCACCATACCCCCTGATATAGTAGTCTAGAGAGGTTAAAACTTGTATAAGGTACACAAGACTCTAGAGGGAAGAGGTTACTATAATGTCTTTTTACAGATCAACCCCAAAAGTTATCCTACATTATATCTATAAAATTTGTTTGTTTTTCATAAAACACATTTTATTTGATGAAAACAAATATTTAATATTAAATTTCAGAAACCTCAGATCAGGAATATTAATACTTACCAAGTAAATTAATTTATATTTGTAGAATATTGAAAGAAACCAAAAAAAGTCAAAATGAGTATGCTTACTGTGGAGGAGTGTGAGCTCCTCGGAGACTCTAAGTATCGCTCGTACATATCGCAAGTCGAAAAGGCTCTGAAATACTTTGAAACAACCAGTGAATGGGCTGATTTAATATCAGCCCTGGGAAAACTCAATAAGGTAAGAGAGTTGTAATTTTTTTCTTTTATAAATGCACAATTGTAGGTGCAGGCATGGCTGTGTGGTTAGAAGCTTGCTTCCCAACCACATGATTCCAGGCTCAGTTCCACTGCATGGCACCTTGGGCAAGTGTCTTCTACTATAACCTCAGGCTGACTAAAGCCTTGTGGTAGATGGAAACTGAAAGAAGCCCACCATATATATATATATATATATATATATATATATATATATATATATAAAGTAAGTGCTGAAAAGTTCCTGGCTCTGGGTAAAAGAAAATACAGGAGGATCAGTTAATTATGATTTTATTCAACATATTCCCCTCTCAGATTCACACACTTATTGCAGCAATCCTTCAGTTTTTCTAAGCCTTGTAAAAAAAAAAAACTCAGAAGGTTGGGCCTCCAACCACACCTTTCGCAAGACCCTTAAAACCAAGAACTTTTCAGTACTCCCTTGTGTGTGTGTGTGTGTGTGTGTGTATATATATATATGTGTGTGTGTGTGTGTGTGTGTGTGTGTCTTTATCTTCCACACCACTGTTTGACAGCCATTGCTGGTGTGTTTACATCCCTGTAATCTAGTGGTTTAGCAAAAGAGATCAGTAGTACCAGGCTTAAAACAAAAGTACTGGGGTCTATTCATTTGACCAAAAATTTCTTCAAGGCAGTGCCCCAGCATAACCACAGTCAAATGACTGAAACGAGTAAAAAATAAAACATAATTATCCATCTTTCATATTTGTGGCTATTAGTTTTATTTTTTTCGTGTAATTGTTATAAAGTTCTATATTTTGAAAAAAAGAAAATAGATTGTACAAATACTAATCATCATCATCATCAACCACCTGTCATCACCATTATTTATGTCTACTTTCCTTAGTGAAACAAGTTGAATGCATTGTGATCTGAGTTGTTTATTATTGCGCCCATTAGCTGGTTCTCATATGTGTTATTCAACTAATCTTCTACAGCTGAATGCTTTTCTTACCACTAATCAATTCATAATGTGTACTAGGTACAGTTTCTTGTCATGCCTACACTTTCTCTGCTAATTTGCCAATTATTTATACAGTGTGTACTGGGTGCATCTTTTCATAATACAAGCACTAACAAGGTTACTTTGCTGACTAATCATGTTATATATAAGCAGTTTTAATATTTCACTTAGGTATTGCATGACTAATAACCCTGGTGTAGAATTCAATATACGCATGCTTCAGAGTGAAGCGTTAATCGCATACAGAGTGGTAATAAGAAAATGAGATGACTGCACTTCATATTCAAGGCTCTGATAAAGCTATAAGTTGTCACTCAATCACTCTACTATGAGTCCACAGCATCTTATAACAGAAATAGCTGTAAGCTAATGAAGTTCATATGATAATTGTTTATTCCTTTATCAGCTTGTTTTCTGAAGCAGTTTTAATATATCAAATGAAATTTAAGTTGATAAAAATCTAGATAAAACTAGTTAAGATGAATTTCAGGAAATATTAATAAGGATGTTTTAACCCTTTAGCATTTAAACTGGCCATATCCAACCCCCAAAACTCTGTTTTATGTTTAAACTGGCCAGATCTGGCCTCTTACACCTTCCCAGCCATGTCATTCCAAAAATAAGCAGCTACATCATCAACATCATGGAGCTATGAAATAATGCAGGATTAATTCAAAACAATGTGAATAAATGAGCATTACATTTGACAGAGTAATCTGAACACTAAAGGGTTAAACACGAAGCCACTTGTGTTTAGCCCCAGATAAGCCCTAATCAAGCAAGCTTATGATAAAAGGCATTCCAGCATGATATGAAGTTATTTTTACACAGTATATCAAGGGCTACATTATATAGTGTGCTTCCCCTTTTTTATGATGACAGAATGTGATTTTAAGGAAACCAGGTGGGTATTTCTTGCAGGCC
>NC_042997.1:101776695-101846695 GCF_006345805.1 Octopus sinensis | reverse complement strand
TTACCTATCGCACCATATGTTTGTGTGTGTGTATGTGTATACACACACACACGTTTCAGTCCCTCCCCCCCGAGCATGGTCAATACCAGTGCCGCCTGACTGACTCCCATGTTGGCGGCTGTAA
The DNA here is from genome assembly GCF_006345805.1 of Octopus sinensis. Classification (NCBI taxonomy): domain Eukaryota; kingdom Metazoa; phylum Mollusca; class Cephalopoda; order Octopoda; family Octopodidae; genus Octopus; species Octopus sinensis. The sequence continues at coordinate 101,846,571 of NC_042997.1, read as the reverse complement.
AAAGCACCCACTACATTCTTGGAGTGGTTGGCGTTAGGAAGGGCATCCAGCTGTAGAAACCTTGCCAGATTAGATTGGAGCTAGGTGCAGCCAACTGGCTTGCCAGTCCCCAGGCAAACCATCGAACCCATGCCAGCATGGAAAACGGACATTAAACGATGATGATGATGAAGAAACAACTTAAAATAATGGTCATATAATTCCTTTATTAGAACAATTTCAGCTGATTAATCTTGAGATTGCTCCAATCTGGCCAGCCCCAAGGAAAAACTAAGCTAAGAGCATTAGATTCCTTGGAAAAAAAGCTTTGAATGTATACAAAACAAGGACGGAAAAACAGACGATATTACATGAATATAAATACAGAAATAATATGAAAAAACAATAATAATAACAACAGGACATCACAACAGGCGTCTTTGGACACACACACACACACACACACACACACATATATATGAAAGAGAGAGAGATATGCACATGTGTGAGTGTGTATATGTGTGTGCCTTTGCCTTGACATTGCATGATTGTTGTAAATGGGTGTCACAGTCATGCAAGCTGAGTCATTCATTTCCAATATTCTGCAAAAAACATGTCTGGTCTGACAATGAGGAATATTACTTCGCTTGAAAATAGGTATGGGTTGAAAACAGGTAAGGGCATCCAACCATAGGAAATCTGCCTCAATAAACTCTATCTGATCCATGCATACATGGAAAAGTAGATGTCACAAAGTTGATGATGTATCATGTTGCATATATGTGTGTGTGTGTGTATGTATGCATTTATGTATACCTACATCAATATGTGTGTATGTATTTCCTTTTACTTTTCCCCTTTTCTTTTGTTGCCTTTTTCATGTAACCTTCCACCATTCTCTCTGCTGTTCTTCTTACATAATTTTTGTATTACCCTTATTTCCAGTTTTTCCAATGCACTTCTCATTACTTCTCCATTAATCATAGAGCCTCGCCCAAACTGTTGTGAAATTTATTGAATTGATTTTTGTCAATGCATACTGATATTGATGTTTGTTGCTTAGTATCAGCTCAGTTTTGATCAAGTAGATCTATAATCAAATGGATGTCAGTCACGATCCTATTGTTTGTATTTCAGCTACAGTATACTTAGACCAGTATAACCCTTTCTTTTTTAAGATGGAAGCATGTGATTTAAGGGTAATTTGACTGTTCTTTGCAGCAGATTAAGCAACCAACACCAGTTTCCTTGTACTTGTAATCTCTTTAGTTATTCAGAGAAATAGTTCAATGTGATTTTTTGAAGTACATAATGCAATGTCATTGATAACCTTTTGACTCATGGTTACTACCAGTACGGTAAATAGGATAATAAAATTAGTACTATTAATAATAATTCTTTCTGCTTTGGTCACAAGGCCTGAAATTTTTGGGGAGGGGGCTAGTTAACAACCCCAGTGCTCAACTGGTATTTATTTTATTGACCCCAAAAGGGATGAGTGGTAAAGTTGGCCTTTGCAGAATTTGAACTCAGACTGTGAAGAACTGAAAGGAATGCTGTAAAGCAGTTCATCTGATGTACTAACAATTCTGCCAGCTTGCAATAATAAAATCTAAGTTGATTCCAAATTCTTTTATGCATTCAGAGTGGTTGTTGACTTTTCATAGGACGTCAGCACTCTGAACTTTATTTACATTATTATCTATAGACACTTCATTAATTCTACAGAAAAAAATTTCTATACTTAGTAAATGCTGTCATTCATTATATTGTTCCAAAATATAAGTGTCATATGATTTATTTCTTGTTTTCTTTGTATGAAAGAGACATCATTATATGCAGTGATACAACTGCTAATTTGAAAATAAAAGAACTCACTTTAAACTGAATGTAGCTGTGCATAATACATAGTATAGAAGATAGAAATTCCTCACCAGACATGGTCATGTGGAAAGAAGTTTACTTTTTTCACATATGGTTCTAGGTTTGATCCCAGTGTGCAGTACTTTGGGCAAGTGTCTTTTACCAGACAGAAACCAAAGCAGCAACCCATTGGACTATATTTGGTCTTGAATGGTAAACTTTATCTGTCATCTTGTTTGGCCTTAGGTCTTGGATGTATGAATCCTTTAGCATTCAAACTGGCCATATCCACTTCAAATATTCTACCTATTTTATATTTCAAATCACCCAGATCTGTCCTCTCACGCTTAACCCTACAATGTCATTCTAAAAGTAAACAATCACATCATTGAAATCTTGAAGCTTTGAGATAATTTATGATTAATTCAAAACAATGTGAGTAAATAAGCATTACATTTGACAAGAGTAATCAGAATACTAAAGGATTAAACAAACATCACTATCGTACAGATAGTGTCAGTCATCTACAATCTTTAAAAATATGTCTGACCATTGTGCTGTCCATGTTCAAAGGGCTAGAGCAAATATTACCTTTATTGACAAGAGAAAGAGCATCTCATTTGGCTGTAGAAAATCTGCCTCATTGTATTTCCCAAAACGGACGTTAAACAATGATGATGATATATACATATATATAAAATGATCATGAATTTAGATTGATTTTATAAAACAACCATACTTGTTTTGTTTAGTGAAGATATTAAGAGGAGTTTGCGATGCTCCTTAACAAAAAAGTTCCAAGATTGATGATATAATTTTATCTTCTGAAATCCATTGGAGTGACGTGTGTAATTATTAAAATTTTGTTTAACCTTTTAGCATTTAAACTGGCTACATCCAGCCCAAATATTCTATCTGTTTTATGTTCAAACTGGCCAGATCTGGCCTCTCACACCTACCCTACAGAGTCATTCTAAGAATAAACAATGGTATCATTGAAATCTCAAAGCTACAAGATAATGCATGAATAATTCAAAATGTGACTAAATAAGCATTACATTTCACAGAATAATATGAACCGCTAAAAGGTTAAATATCAGTTTTAAAATGTGCTTATTAGCCAAAATTCACTTGAGATCAATAATGGAATTGTATTTTTAAAAAGTTATGCATAATATAGCTCTTTTATGTGAACTGTGATGCATATGAAATTGGTTATAAATAGAAGTAAAAAGCATAAAATATTGAAATTTATCAATACTTGAAATACTACAAAATTAAATAAATTTGCACCCACATTTATTAACAGATTTTCTGGCTGAGGAATAATTATACTCCTTCCTACATGAATCATGGGAGCTGTCCTTTCTCTGAGTGTGTTATCTTTTACTTGTTTCAGTCATTGACTTTGCCAAGCTGGAACACTGTCTCAAAGGGTTTACTCAAACAAATCAACTCCAGTACTTATTTTTAAGTATTGTCGGTGTCTTTTGCTGAACTGCTAAGTTAAAGAGATATGAGCAAACCTGTACCAATTGTCAAGCAGCGGTAGAGGACAAAGATACATATGTACATGAACTCACACACACACACTTTTATATAGTTGAGTAGTATATTCCTGGTTACGGCATATAACTGATCAGGAAATTACCATGTAAAAAACACCCACTACACTCGCGGAGTGGTTGGCGTTAGGAAGGGCATCCAGCCGTAGAAACACTGCCAGATCTGACTGGGCCTGACGAAGCCTTCCAGCTTCACAGACCCCAGTTGACCCGTCCAACCCATGCTAGCATGGAAAACGGACGCTAAACGATGATGATGATGATTAACATCCACTATTGCACTTGGCAGTACAATACATATGTAAACAACAGTAATCAGAAAGAAATGGCAAGGCAAGGCAATCATGCTCATTCATCTGTATGATCCACATAGACCAAGAAGATCAAACATTTCCACAGAAATGAAAGCAGAAGCCTCCATATTGTTGCCTGACTTGCTAGAAATAGTAGCTATCACTCCTTATTACTTCCTTGCCTCTGAAAAATGGAAATTTTAAAATGTTAAGGTGCAAATACACCAGATTTTGTAATCTTTGATATACCGTCTAAGCAAATATGAAATTGTCATTGCTGGAAAAGCTTTGATTGTAGATTTACTTAAGAACATAGTGTGTAACATAACTACAACACCTAAATATATGCATGCAATGCACACACACACACACACACACACACATGTCTATTATGTATAAATAATAGCTTGTTAGGGAATTTATATCCTCTCTACTGTCCTTCATTTAGCATACATAGGTACATTTTATTTGGTCTTTTTACTACTTAACAGTTTTACTGAACAATATAACAATAATATTGTCCATCACATGCAGTGATGATTTTGATTGTTAGTGCTTATTAAAGACAATATGTACAAGTCATACTTACATAAGTATACAGAGTACATATTTTGTTACCCAAGATTAGATTTAATAAAAAAATTGCTACTATAAAGTTTGATAAAAAAAGAAAAGAAATTATGGTGCTTTGTTATTGCTAGTTAATAAAGAGTTGTAACTTTGATACAAGGTTGCTAATTTTCAGAAAGTGTGTAGTTATTTGAACCAGTCCCAAATATATTACAGTTGCATGTAGTAATAACTCCAGAGGAATGAGGTGAATGTCAACTGGTGTATGTTCTGAACTTGTGACATGAATGAATGTAACTAAACAGCATAAAGCATTTATTCCAACCTGATACAGTTCTTCACTTTCACTTATTAGTTCATATTCTAATCTTTACAGGTATTGCTGTCACATATGAAATACCCTGTCATCCCCAAAAGAGTGATAATCGGTAAACGATTAGCCCAGTGTCTTCATCCAGCTTTACCAAGTGGTGTCCATCTGAAAGCTCTTGAAACCTATGATATCATCTTCAAAAGTATTGGTCTTGAGCGTTTGTCCCAAGATCTCTTTATCTACACTGCAGGTCTTTTCCCCCTCATGAGTTATGCTGCCATGAATGTGAAGCCAGTTCTTTTAGATCTCTATGAGTGCCATTTTGTACCTTTAGGAAAACATATAAAACCAGGTCTAAATGGACTTCTACTTGGATTGTTACCTGGCATGGAAGAGGGTTCAGAACTATCCTACAGGTAATATAGGATTTTTATTTTCTGTCAAATATCTTATTTGTTTATTATTCATTGTCACTGATTTAAATCATTAGGTTAAGAAGCTTACATTATTAGTCTAATGGTTTCTAATATTTTAAACGTTTTAACCTCTAACCCAGCATTTCCCAGTGTCTTTACTTTGTGAGGAACCTTTGAAATAAATTACCTGTTTCATGGAATCCCTACATGAAAACTACATATCTTGATTTCTCTTTGTCTTTCTCTTTCAAAAAGGTAAATTTCATGAAACTGCTTTTGAAAGGTTTCACTCTGCTAAATCTATTAAAGAAGGTTTAAGAAATTCTGTCTTAATGAAGACTTGTCTTAACCAAATTCCCCTTCAATTTCCTCTTAAGAATTCATTTTTCCAAGGGATCTCCTTACTACCTACAGATACCAAGATTTCTCTACCTTTAATAGTATGCCAGAAATGTATAATAAAATTACAAATAAAGAATTAAATACAAAAAAAAGTATGCGTATAATTAGTGTATATTTTGCTAAGTCTTGTGGGACTCCTAGTGACCTCTTACTGAACAATATCATCCTGAGGGACCCTGGTTGAGAAAGTTCCTCTAACTTTCTTCTCCAACTTATTTTACAGTTTAGTTTTTTTGGCATTTTTTAAACCTCTGCAATCTATTAACTGGATGCTCTCTATAGATATCAACATTTTATTATTTAAGCTAATGTTTTCTTTCAATGCCTTTTTCTTCAAAATCATATTATTTCTATATTTTGTATTTCATACCTGATACATATAAAGATAATGTGACCTGACAAATGACAGGGACCTTCTCTTTGTGGCTGGTGACTTCAATGAGCATGTTGGACATCTGGAGAGCTTCCATGGTGTACATGGCGGCAACAGATTTGGTTTCCGCAATGAGAAGGGACCAGGCTGCTGGAGTTCTGTGATGCAAATGATCTTATGATCTGTAATACTAACTTCAGGAAACCGGCCAGTCACCTGTTCACCTACCAGTCTGGTTGGTACACTAGTCAGATTGATTACATTCTCCCCAGGAAACAAGAAAGATTGCTGCTTATAAATGCCAAAACTTACCCACAACACAGGTTAGTTAGTCACTTCAGGATCAGGGCTAAATGGCTACCCAGAAGATGACCAGTGTGGAAAAGAAGGGTCTGGAAGCTTAAGGATCCTCTGAATAGACAGAGATTTAGAGACATATTACTTGAAGCTTTTGATGAAATAAAGGAGGATATGGCATCACATAATGTAGAGAACAAGGAAGGTTCCTATGGAACAACTTGTTGAGGGCTACTGACCAGATTTGTGGCTGGTGCAAAGTTCCCTCTTCACCTAAGGCGACATGGTGGTGGAACAATGTAGTTGACAGGGCCATTAGGGATAAGAAACAAGCCTGAAAAGACTGGAAGTATAGTGGTAACAGGAAATTATATCAGATAGACAGAGAGAAAAGTTGGACATAAGAAACATCAAATGTGGGGTGCAAGAGAGATGACTGTGCTGGTATGGTCATGTGATGCTTGTGGATGAGGACAGGTGTGTGAAGAAGTGTTGCATTCTAATGGTGGAGGGAACCTGTGGAAGAGATAGACCTAAGAAGACATGGGATGAGGTGGTGAAGCATGATCTTCGAATGTTGGTCCTCATAGATGCAATGATAAACAACTGAGACCTTTGGAGATATGCTGTGCTTGAGAAGGCCCATCAAGCCAAGTGAGATCATAGTCATTGCCAATGCCAGTGTCGTGTAACTAGCCCACCTGTTAAATGCAACCTTCAGTTGAGCGATATGCTGTGCTTGTGAAGACCTTCTGTACCAAGTGAAATCATAGTCATGGATGATACCAGTGCTGATACCCATGCTGGTGGCATGTAAAAAGCACCATTCGAGCAATAAGCCTCATGATGGCAGTGACAGATGACCAAAACCCTTGGCAATATACCCATCAAGCCAAGTGTGGCTATAGTTGTGGCCAATGCCAATGTTAGGTCAATGGCTCCTGTGCCAGTGGAACATAAAGAGCACCCACTGCACTCTTGGAGTGGTTGGTATTAGGAAGGGCATCCAGCAATAGAAACCTTGCCAACCCAGATTTGAACCTGGTACAGCGTGCTTACCAGTTTTCAGTCAAACTGTCCAGCCAATGCCAGCATGGAAAGTGGACATTAAATGATGATGATGAAAGTAAATTTGGACACACTAACTTTTGCTGTCTTTATAGTTTTATATTTCTAATTGCAGGTGTGATAAATTGCTGGTGGATTTCAGTCAGGTGACTGATGAGAGTTACTTCTACAGTTGTATGTGGCAGTGTATCTACACCTTCCCTGCTGCTAGACTTCAGGCAATCACTTTCTTATTGACACACTACAATAAAAAGCAGAGCATGGAAGATCAGCTGTATATGATGGGCCTTAATATCGACCTCATGGTAATTCATTTTGGTGATGTTTATTGCAGTGAAGGATAGTTAACATTTCCTTTTTTTTTTTCCTTAGCCTCTCATATATGAGAGAGTGTTCAATGTTAAAGAACATTTTTAAAGAAATTTTTCTCCACAACTTTAAAAAAAAAAAAGCAACAATGTGTCACACAGGTATAATGAGAATTACACATTTAGAAAATACATTTTATTACAAACTTGATTAATTAGTATGTGGGGGAAAAAAAAAAGGACTGGAAATTTTTTGATGTGAATGTATTTTACTTTTAAATATCCTCATATTTAAAAAATAATTATTGTTTTCTGTTAAAATTTTCCAAAAAATGTTTTTTCACATTTTAGTATGAGTTACAAATGATATATATGGGTAAATGTTGCAAATCTGTTCGTTTTTCATTATTTACATAAAATTGCTTAATGACTAATTTTTTGAAAGATGTTTTTGAAGTTTCTATGAGGCAGTGCAAGTTTGTCACAAGGCATCTAGCTTGTGTATAATTGATGCCTGTGTAAAAAAAGTTGGTATCATGTGTACATTGTTAGAAGTGATAGCATGTTGAGTGCTAATGTACAGGATGTAAAGCTTGAGAAATGACTAAACCTTGGAATAAACTAGAGTTAATAGTCAGAAAGACCCCCATCAGCATACACTTCTGAGGAACACTTTGAATGGAATCCAGAGCTACATATTTAAATAGTTTATCCAAATCTGTATCCCTAGAACTTTCAAACCTTCAGGAACTTACCGTAAATCCTCAAGTATAGTCTGCCTTTGTGTAAAATACGCAGGGGGTTTTTAGGAGGCTGTACCTCTGAAAAACCTAAACCTTGTGTATATGGTAACATCCTTTATTATCATTGTGTATATAACACAATGCAAACGTGTAGCTTTTTTGTGCATTTTGTTTGCAGAAAATAAAGAAATAACAGTAATAACGCTTAATAAATGTTGCTTACTGCAAGTTATAGATGATTCTTTTATGACTTCATTGCTTTCAGGCTTAACTTAAGGTATTTTCGCATCTGAATAAACATTGCCGGACAGCAAATTGAGACTCAGACATTGCTTAGAAAATATTTTTCATTTTTAACCTTGTATATAGTACACACTAGGGATTTTGACCTTTAAATTTTGGGGGGGAAATGTGGATTATACTCGAGGATTTTCGGTAATATTCGCAGCCATTTTCTATACCGGCTTGGTAGGCCTGCATAGACTATAAGTGTATACTTTCCTCTCTTAAAAAAAAAAAAATTAGTGATATCAAGGCATATTTTTTTATTAGGTATTTTCAGAAATATTTTTGATATTTCCATCAATATCCACAGCTAGAATGATAGCTATATTTACTCCTCAGTACATAACATCTTTTTCTAAAGAGTATCTAAATATAGAAAGATGTGTCTGCTGAAGTCATACATGTTTTGATAGTCATAACATTACTAACTTTTGCAAAGTTGTCATAATGACATATTGTTAGGTAAATACACTTTACAAATGTTTCATAAAGTGGTTACAGAGATATATACTGAGTTGTATATATGTTTGTATTTTGTTTCTTCTGCTTCTCTTGTGAAAGTTTGATGCATGAAGGACAAATTATTTGTTTTCCCTTTTTTCTTGTTCTGCAGTGTCACTTTCTAGGACCCTTTTACTCCTGCTGTCATCGTTTTTTTCCCTTAGCTTCTGATGTAAACTAGAAGCCCCTTTTGTTACCAACCCGGCTGAAACCGGCTCTGGCTCTGAGTGCAAATGTCTTGTTTTCATAAGTTTTGAATTAAAATCTTCCACTAAGCCTTAGTCACAATTTATGTTCCTAACACTAGCTTAATGATAACCAAGTTATTTTACTAAATTTTTTGTTATATTTAAAGTAATTGAAAGAAACACAGAGCATCTCAAAATAAATGCAGTAACGAAAGGGTTAATTTATAGAGTTAGGGATGAGACAGGAGGTAACCAAGAGATTAATGAAATTAAATGTGTTGCATAGATAATGAGAATTACACATATAGAAAAGACATTACAAACTTAATTAGTATATGGAAAAGCAAAAAAAGAACTGGAAATCTTTTAATGTGAGTGTATTTTTCTTTTAAAAAAAAAAATCATTGTTTTCTGTTAGAATTTTCCAAAAAGAGTTGTTTTCACTTTTTAGTATCAGTTACAATGTGTATCAAATGGAATAATATACACTGGTAGATGTTGCAAATCTGTTAGTTTTTCATTATTTACATAAAATTGCTTAATGTCAGCCATTTATTATTTTTCATTTTGTATTCCATCTCATAGGTACAAGCAGCATGTACAGCTGTTCAAGATAGCATTGTCCTAGTTCAGAGAAGTCTGTTAGATTTTCTCTTGATAGCATTCCCCATGCATAATGCTCAGTTGACCAAAGCTGATATGTTGAAGATTCTGAAAGCTTCTGTTACTGTAATACTACGCAGGGACATGTCTTTAAATCGAAGATTGTATGCTTGGTTGTTGGGGACTGATTGTAATGGAGTCCCTTTAGCAGGTGAGATATATTCAAGAGATATTTGTTGATGAAAATAATGGAAATTCTGTTAACTTATGATTGTAACCATAACCAGCAAAATTCTTCTGGTTATTTCTTTGGTTATTTAGCATATTTTTGATTGAGTGAATATTTTTTCATTTTAAAGAATTAAATTTTTTTTTATTAATCTTACCCCACCCACCCACCCACCCACATAATCACACACAGCTACTCTTTTAGTCACAATTTTGACTTGGTACTTATAGTCTCTTATTTGATAAAAAATATAATGAAGTTTCAATACTTTTGGTCACATTCAGGTATAAAATCAAATTTACAGTTTAATTATGATTATGCAAAAGCAAATGAATTAAAGCTTTGTTTAAATACTAAAATAAATTTATTATAATTAACTAATTTTATGCTTAGTCAAATTTGATAAGAGAAAGCTTAGTAAAAGCAAGAAATATGCATATGTATGTGTGTGTAAATGATTAAATATAAAATTGCATATATCTAATTCTAGTCAAAACAAAAATATACAATTGTATATTGAAACCATCAACTGACTGATTAATGAAACTATGTATAGTAATGAAGTCCATCTTGTGACAGATGTAACATTGTAATATAAATAGAAAGTTTTGTTGGAAATAAATACTTGCAAGAAACAAGAAAAAAGCCATTGCTAGTATTACAATGATCACATGACAAATTTCTTTTGATGCGGTAATGATTATAATTGTTTGATAATTTAGATAATGTTGGGAAAGCAGTTACAGAAATAACAACATATAAATTCAAAATGCTTATCAAGTGAAAAATTTTTTAAATTGTCCCTTGCTGATTTTTTTACCTGAATAGTTAAGGATATTTTGAGAAGAATGGACTATTAGTGCAAGGACCTGGGAAGAGGAGAGATACGTGACTTTAGAGCATTGAGCAGAGGTGGTATGAGACAGCTCAGTCAGCTGCAAGGAGTAGAAATCAGTTATAATAGAAGAAATAGCTGAGCGACTCCATTCCTATCTGTCAGATAGGATGCACTCAAGTTTCCTATATACATAACTGCAACGACTTTCTAGATGTAAGTGCAGTATATTATTGTGGGTCTCACTGGAGCTTTGTAGAGGGTTAGTTGTTGTTTCTTCTTCCTCTGAAGTCTTTTGCTTCCTATGGAGCATAAGCCATCAACAGCTTTCCCCCCCCCCCCCCCACCCACTTTTCTTGACTCTGGGCTGCCTTCTGCTTCTCTCCAGTTGGAACACTACTTTTTCAGCTCTGCTTCAGTATTCCACTTCCAGCTATTTTTATGGCATCCTTTGAGATTTTGCTGCACTGTGTCATATGTTTCCCTGAGGGAAGGCCTTCCTCTCCCAGGTCTTATTGGTTTTAAATTGCCATGTGTAACTTGCTTTTTTTTTTGTTTGCAAGATAAGGGTGTTGGCCCTATGCAAACCCATTTTCATCTCTAGGAAGAGGTGGTCTATATTAGTCTGCCCTCTATCCTTTGATCTGCCCCATATGGGAGACTCTCCCAGGAGACACACAAGCCACCACATTTCAACAGGTACTGAATATTGAGATGGAGTAGGTGCTAGGGGCTGTCGTACTTTGACTCTGAAGAGGAAAGCCAGTCCTTGTGATGCAGTCTCTAATAAGTAGAGAATGTGTAATCACTAGGTGAGAAGGGGTGAGAGGACCTAGAAGAGATGGGACTGTTGAAGTCGCTAAGGGTGATAATTTCAGAGTGGTGAGATGTCTTTTCTATTATTAAACATATTCCTTTCCCCTGCCCTCCAGCCAAATTTTAATGTTCAGATGTATGTAACTTCAACATTTGAAAACATTGGTCCATAACTGGGGTTTTTTGGGTTTTTTTTTCCAAATATGCAGTATTTGACTTTCAGAAATTTCCAAGTTATTAAGAATATATATAAAAATAAAAATTAAATAAAATCACTTTTCAAATTGAGTTTAAGAGTAAACCACTTGAATTGACTGAAAAGCAAAAACATAACCTCCATTTTTCTTGATCTTTATTTATGTTAATTCAAATTAAATACAAATATCCTAATAGTATTTTAGAATATTTTTCTTCCTTTTTTTTTCTCATTAGGTGCAATTGATGCTCGGCAACGTCACTCTACTATGTCTAATGATTCAGTTGAGAATAATACTGCTTCCAGTGAAGGAGAAAAGGACCAATCTTACTTTCATACTTTTTCAAAAGACTTACTTGTCTTAGCTCTGAAAGCACGACTTTATGAAAGTTCTTGCACACCAGATAATCCTAATGATGAGTCATCTGCAAAAGCTTCCATTTTACAGCCATTCCGAATTCTCATCAGTCTTTTGGATAAACCTGAAATTGGACCGGTGATCTTAGAAAATGTGCTATGGGCTATTTTCCGAAGTCTTTATAAAGAGTGTAAAGTTCCTTCATCAAATTCTAAGACAGCTTCCCCACAACGTGATGAGAAAGTTATTACTGAACTTCTGAAGACTGCTAATTTGCTTTTTAACTCTTTTGAACCTTTTTATATTTGGGATTTTATTGGAAGAATGTTTGAATTGGCCTGCCAGAAGAGTTCTATGCAGGTTCAGACAGCAAAAGTTAACCATTCTGATTTAGAATCTTCCTCTGACATGCCTGATTTCATCGAACTTTGTGAATTGTGTAACTTCCTTCTTGATGTTATTTCATTAGTAAGTAAAGCAATATTATTAAAATATTATTCAAAAGTAATTTCTTAAAACTTTGTATTTTCTAGGTTCTCACAATTACTTTATATATATGTATATATATATATATATATATATATATATTATATATATATATATATATATATAATATGGTAAATGCGAATGTCAGTGTGTCACACTGTTTTTACTTTACTTCTAGAGGTCGTAGCCCAACATATACCATTTTGGAATTAGGCCACCACTGTGAATAAATTGAAAGCATTCTGGCCCAAATCTGGACCGGCAATCCTGAAATTTTGGATTCCCAAGTTTTCTGTACTGTGATTGTTTACAACAGATTTTTATGTGATTTTTTGTGACAAATTTTTTTGTATGATCACAATTTTTATAACTTGGAAATAAACTTTGGGAATGATTGAAATTAATTGCAAAATCTAGCAATTATTTTGAGGTTTTTTCCTTGCGTGATTTTTTGCAACGAATATGATCGTCATTGAGATATGATTCTGGAGGAATCAATTGCAACAAATTCTCCAAATCAAGTCAGAGATCTGTTTGCAGATCTTCCCATTTGGAGTCAGTGGCTTAAAAGCTGCCCTATCAGGCTATAAGTAGATAGATGAAGCAAATGCCCTTTACTTGAAAAATGGGTAAGGACTAGAGACAGGAAGGGCATCTGCTTGTGAAACAGTACTTCAACAATATATTTGTTTAATCCATGCTAGCATTAAAAAATGAATGGAAAAGAAAGGTTGAGCAGACTTCTTGGAATTATCTTCTTTATTAACAACTGCCACTAGAAGTTTGTTTACTCCAACTAAGAAGGGAATTTATATTGAGAAGTTTTGCATATAACTTTCAGTTCATCTCCATTTAACCTATTTATCTATATCTAATTTACTCAGCATGGGCTTGACAATAGAAAGTGGGCTCCTGGCAAAAGCTTTTTCTATTTTGTCAATGTAGTTTGTTTTGGTTATCAACATCTGTTGCAATTGCTTTGCTAGATATATGATGTAAGGGATTCCTTGCACATGTACAAACTTAAGCTGCATTATACCAAACTTTATTGTGTCTTATACTAATTTTGCTACAAATCACTTTATCTCTTTCATCAATTGATTCATCAGCTTAAGAGATCTTAAGCTGAGGTCTCCTTCTTTTCATTGTCACTAAATGTTGTCTTGTGATTTCAAATACTTAACACATAAAGCGCGATGGGCCACGATCATGGCCCAGATAGATACATTTAATTTAACTGGATCCACTCAGTTGCAAGCATTTTAGTTAGGTCTTCAGTCTGAGGATAACTTCCTCCTACTCAGTCACAGAGGTTTTGAAAAGGGCTATGGACTCTACCTTTTCTCTTTTTACTTTAGCCATTAAACACACACACAAATAGAAACAACAGCTAAACATTCAATTAATTCTCCCATGTTAACATAAGTGTTTTTATATAAATATAATGACTGAATAAGTAAAGCATAGAGAACTCTACAATCTTTTGGTGATTTAAGTTGGGAAGCAGTTTGAATTTGAATATAATTGACTTACTTAATCAGAATCAAATGGTATTTTTTTCGTCTACTTTTCCAGTATTATCAGTACAGTGTTTCCCAAAATTATGATTAATATCTGTTACATCTATTTCCAGATAGTTTCTTTTGGTTCTAGAACATAATCTATATAATTTATGTAACATATGTTTATCTTAATGTCAAATTTCCATGTAATTTTATGAGTACATTATTACGTAGTAGAAAGAGAAAATCTTGTGTCTGAATACAAATCTTACATTGAAAATTACAAATGTGGAATAGTAAGTAATAAAATTAGAATTGAGAAAATTTTCACAAGTTTCAAATTTTCATTCAAGTAATGATAAAGGTTTAGAAAAAAGTTTTTTATTTTTCATTTTTACGGCAACATATAAAAAATCATGAATAATACTGATTGGAGATTTTGTTGGAATAAGTGATAAATATTTTTTATGAGTTTTGTCTTTTTTTTTTCTTCTCTAAAATATAAATTTATCATTGGTTTTGCTCAGATAATAATCCTATAAACTGTTTGCTAGAATAATTACATTGCCTTTTGTTATTGTTATTTTTTACTCATGACTTTTACATTTTATTTTGCAGGAAACATATTTGGAAACACAGACAGAGTTTCTTCCAAATCTTCTTCGGAGAATGATAACATCATTGATACATTGCAGTGATAAGCTACATAGCAATCAGATAATGTATAGTCTTAAGTTGTGTGATAAAATTTTAACTCGTGCCCAACCATCCATGACAGTCATTGAGACTGGGGATCAAGAAGAGGTTGTAAATAATGTATTTTCTGTGGACAACTACTCAAATGAAAGACAAAAATCAGAAAGTTCAGCAAGTTCAACTAGTGAAGATCTTACTATTGAAAGTACTGATTCAGGTGCCTTAAATGATTTTGAAACTCTTTCAAGTCCTCAGATTCTAAAATGTGACACTGAATCAGTCACTCAGAATTCACAAATTGAGATGACTGAACGTACACCTATAAACCATGTAGCAAATCTGAGGGCAACATTCTACAGGATGACCAATTCTCCAATAAAATCTGCTGACAAAATAGTCAGTGCTCCATTGACTCTAATGCAAGCTTGTGTTCAGTGTTTCCAAGATTTTTTTCATACTTTTGTATCTCATAGAATATTCAATGAAGACACTTCTGTTAACAATCTCCTAGACTCAATCACTTTACCTGTGGATTCAATACGCTGTTCAGATAAAGATTCTGTGATTGGTAGCTCCTCTTCTGTCTACAGCCAAGATGAAACTTTACGCAAGCAAAGTATGGAAAGCAGATTACCTCAGAAGATATCCGTAAAATCAGATTCAGATTTTTGTGAGGCGTTTACATGGGCATGTCGTCTACTCGTTGAATTTGCCAGTTTCCCTATTTATTGTACAGATTATCACAAAATATTAGAACAGTCTTTCCAACAAGGTACATTTATTGACATTTTTACTTGGATTTTTTTTTTTCAGATTCTATTTCTGCCCTCATTCTTTATCACTCTCTCTCTCCTTCTCTTGCTCTTCTTTCTGGCTAGGTAACCATGTATCTCCTTTACAACAGCACACCTATTTTGCCCTCTTTCTTGTTAACTATCTCTCTTTCTCTCCCTCTAGCTTGGTACCCATGTACCGAGACATCTGTCTCTGTCTCTCTGTCACCCTCTAATTTTTCATCTAACACAAGAGCACTTCCTCCAATGCCCCCTCCTCTCTGAAAGATTCCTTGTCTTGCAAGTCATTTGGTGACCCTGCCAATGCTAGTGCCACATTAAAAGCATCTAGTCCACACTGTAACGTGGTTGGCATTTGGAAGAATATCCAGCTGTAAAAACCATGTCAAAACTGACTTTGCCTGTACTTGTGCCACATAAACAGCATTCAGCCCACTCTGCAGGGTAGTTGGTGTTAGGAATGGCATCCAGCTGTGAAAACCATGCCAAAACAGACACAGAAGTATGGTGCAGTCTTCTGCCTGGCCAGCTCCTGTCAAACCATTCAACCCATGCCAGCATGGAAAGAGGATGTTAAACAATGATGATAAGGATTCTTGATCAAACTTCAAACTTGATGTAAAAGTAGACAAAATGCTGTTCTACCTTCACAATTGTTTCTAATTATAGATACGAAACCGGAAATTTTGGAGGGAGAGAGTTAGTCAAACTATTTCTAGTAATTGACTGACATTTTATTTTATCAACCCTGGAAGGATTAAAGCCAAAGTTGACCTTGGCAGGGTCTAAGACATTTCAGCCAGTGCTCTAGTGATTCTGCCATTCCACTAGACACAAAGCCAGAAATTTTGTGGGTAGGGTTTCTTGATTATATTGACCCAGTCATTGGTTGTAACTTTATTTTATCAACATGGGAAGAATGAAAGGCAAAGTTGGAACTCAAAATTTAAAGAGCCAGAGCATATATGACAAAGCATTTTGTCTGACACTTCAATGACTCTGCCAATGCACTACCCTCTTGATGATAATAATAATAACTACCAGGACCCGTGAATATTTCACAGAATTAATAGTAAACCTATTGGGTTATTCCTGTAAACTTTATCCAAAATCCCTGAAAGTGTAGCCTGTGTTGTGTCTATCAGAAGATAGTCGCTCATTTGCTATTCATTGAAAAGTGAAGGAAATTGGAATACAATGATTAGTTAATACATTATATATATACTTTATATATTAAAGAAAATTATTTTATATGTAAAATATAGGGGTCACAATTTCATGGGGTAAAAATTTAATGCAACATGGCAAATTCTAAAAACCACATTGTTTGTAACTTATAAGCCAAGGTCAGACCCAATACACATTTCAATTTGCATATACTTTTCAATCCAATACTTCTTTGCAGACTGTGTTCTTCATGTAAGTTCCCCCTCTTCTTTTCCCTTGTTTGTCAGTGTTGATAACTTTAACTCTAACATCAGATAATTTGCAAATCCTTGAAATTGCAACATGTAGCTGACCATGGCCGAATACAGGTTCAAGCAAGAACAGACCCACTTTATCAAATGTCTGCCCTTGTGCTTTATTGATAGTCATTGCATATGACAGGCTAATGGGAAACTGGTTTATTTATGTGAATGGCAAGTTTGAGATGCATATGCATTAAGTGATAGGTGATATAAAACAGTTCAATTTTTAAAAAATTACTTTTCAATATGCACTCACCATTTCCACCACCACCATCATCTCTCATTGCCTTTCTTTAATTTCACCATCAGAACATCACCCCTCTGCTAAAATTATATTCCTAACTCTCCTCAATATCACTACATTCAACTAATTTTTGTTAACCACATAATAAGTATTACGTTCCCCCACCACATGTCATGGACACTTTTCTCTCTTTTTTTTCCCCTCTCTTTCTGCCTCACTCTTCACCTTATCCTCTTTTTCTTTCTCTTGTTCTCTCTTTCCCTTCAACTAATCATGTGAAAGTGTTACAATTATGTTCCTCACATCATGAGCACTTCTCTCACTCTCTTTTTTCTCTCCCTCTTTTTCTCTAATCATGCGAAAGTGTTGACGGGCTATGTAACATAATGACAAGCAGAATTATTATAATAATAACAGTAGTAGTTGTAGTTGTAGTAGGAGGAGGAGGAGGGAAAATGTTTACTTCCAAAAGCCTATTGCTATCGTGGGTTACCATTATTTGAAAAAAGCCACCATCATTTTAATGTCTACTTTTCCATGCTTAATACATCAAATGGAATTTGTTGAGGCAAATCTTTGCCTCAATGATTGCCAAATGATTGCTCTTCCTGTTTCCAAGTAAGATTTCCCTACCACCAGACATGTTCCTGTAGAGTATTGGAAATGAATGACAATGCTTGCATGATGGTGACACTTACATACAACTGCAACATGAAATCAAGGAAAGGTGAAAGTAACACACGCACACACACACACAAATACACATGATGGATTTCTCTTAGTTTCTGTCTTCCAAGTCTCCTTACAATGTTTTGGTTGACCTGGGACTTTAGTAAAAGACACTTTTCCAAGGTGCCATGCAGTGCCTATTTATTGATATTATTTGAAGGAGTGGCAAAAGAGAGAAATGAAACAGTTTCCATAGAGGAAAAAACATTACCCTAATATCTGCAGCTAATTATCAAGAAAAAGCCTACAAGATCCACTGTAGTTCATACAAGTAATATCTGGTGTCTACATGTGGTGTTCACTTCAGCTGTTGTTTAACCCCAGATTTACACGTATGGCTGTGAGGTTAAGAAGTTTGCTTTCCAAGTAGATAGTTCCAGGTTTATTCCCACCACACTGAACCATGGCCAAGTGTCTCCTACCATAACTTCAGTCAATCAAAGCCTTGTGTGTGAAATTTGGAAGATGGAAATTGTGTGGGAGTTTGTCGAAGGGACTGTTTCTGTTTTTAGATAAGTAGACTTAACCTATCACCTGATGTAACACCACCCATCTAACTTCTGAGTGCTTTATGTGAATCTTCCTCTGTAGCAATTATCCAGGTCAGCTCTCTGGCTTGAGGATATCTCTTTTCTTCTTTGTACCAGTCTCAGTCTCAAAGGACCTGTAAAACTGTCATGAGCATTGTTCTTCCCCTTTCAACTAAGCTGTAGGAAAAATATAATTCTAATTCTAATTGAGCAGACCTTTAGTTAACCCCAGCTTTGACCATCCCATTTTCTTTTCACTCAGTCACCATGTATCTGTATAACTTTATTGAATATCATGTTTGTCATTTAATATCCTTTTTTTCCATGTTTGCATTGGTTAGATGGAATTTGTTTGAAGCAGATTTCCTATGGCCAAATGTTCTTACTGTCGCCAACCCTCACCTGTTTCCAAGCAAGAAAATAATTTTCTTGCAATTAGATATGATTTCCATGGCAGACTGGAAATGTGCAACTTCACTTTTATGACGATGATGCTCATTTCCTTTTTTTAACAGAGTATGATGTGATTTGAGTGAGATTTAGCTGCTTTTTCTAGCAAATCAAATGACCTGACCACTTAGAGGCTTTTTCTCATATGTTATTGACATATGGGCATTGAGAAAAATTGCAAGCATAAATAAGAAAACTTTTATTTATTTATTGAACAAAAATCAATCTGTTCACCTAACCTTTATAACTACCCCAATATTTCCTGTGAATTTACACACTCAACACATCATCATCGTTTCACGTCAGTTTTCCATGCTAGCATGGGTTGCTCCATAGCAATCATGTTTTGTAAGAAATTTTCAAGTTTCCTGTTTCCTTAGTAATATTCTCTTTGTGTTTTTTTTTTTTTTTCACATAAAAGAATTAGTAATAAATAATCAGGAAATCTCTAAACACTGTTAGTTTCATTGGTGGGACTGTTCTTCATTCTAAAACAACTTATACTCTTATTATAAAATTTCTTTAGTAAATTCAGCAATTTTATCTCACAATTCTTTGAAAAAATTATATTCTCTCATATTTTAGCACTTAGAATTGAACAGCTGTTCTAAATTAAACTAGTGTCGACAACCATAAATTAACTTTTTATTTATCTTTCCCCTCTGTTGACTGGGTTGAGGTCAGCTTAGAATTATATAAGGAAAATAAAAAATAGAGGAAAAAACTCTACAGACATCTCTTATGATTTAAATGACATGGTTTATTTTCTGTAACTGAAATTGTTTTAAGCCCTATTGCAAGGATATTTTACAGGCTTTCAATGTACCCTTCATCTGTTAAGCTATGTTGATTCTATCAAAAATAATGCAAATGTGGACATAACTTTTTTTTAACTGATATAGGTTGTTAAAATTACACATGTTTATAGAATAACTCTTTCTCTATACATTGGTTAACCTCAACATAGACTCCATCATAAGCAATGCATTTGCCTCATTGTGAAAACAAAGTTTGAATCCTCTTTGAAAAAATTCAGTTATGCACTGTTTTTATCCACTTTTTCTCAGCCATTTTCACTGTCTCACTCAATTGTTGTCCTTGAAGGCTATACTTCATTGGACTGAATAGGTGGAAATCAGTGAGCACCAGATCCGAATGTATTGTGGACAGGTGACCAGTGATCTAGCCCAATTTACTGATTGTCCAATTTGTTGCCAAAGATGTGCGTGCTTGCACACATTTTGTACATCTAGATCATTTTTTAACTGTCTCAATGTACCTCTCACAGTTAACAGTATAGCCACATTCCAGAAAATCAAGGAGAATGCTTTCATCATCCCCCAAAACAGAAACCATGATTTTCTGTGTTGAATACTAGGTCTTGAACCTGTATAGGTCTTGGAGGTGTGATACCATTCCATGAACTGAGTCTTTGTTTCTGAATCACAAAGATGCACCCTGATCTCATCTCCTGTCACCAGATTGGAATAAAATGTCTTCCAAATCAGCACCGACTTCCATCCTTCTCTCCTTCAAATCGGATGTCAGCTGTTGAGGTACCCACTTTGCACATAATTTCTAATACTCAAAAGTCTTCCACCACCTTCTCTAATGCATTGTGACTACAATCCAGTTGTGCAATAAGCTCATGAACTGTGATGTGTCTGTCTGCATGAATCAGTTCATTCACTCACTAGCGATTCATGTTAGTGATTGCAATTGATGGTTTCCAACTACATGCTTGGCTTCCCCTTCTTTAAACTTCATCCATCTCTGTGCACACTACTCTTGTCAGTGGTGTCATCTCCTTTAACTAACTTGTAACTTTCTTCAGACATTGAACGACCAAAGTTCTTCCTTCATCAAGAATTTAGTAATAACACATTGCCTGGAATTCTGCCTGGAATCCATTATTTGCATGCAATGAAGAACAGGAGGAAAAGTTACTCTGCAAACATGTTCAGTTTGAGTGATCTATATTTTTTAATAATAAATTTATAGCCCATTTTTACATTATTTTTGGTACAGCCTTTGTATTTGAAAATGGTGCTTTCACTAACGTCAGCATTTGCAGCTACACTTCTTATATGCATATAAATATATATATATATATATATATATATATATATATATATATCTATATATATATATATATATAAAACAGTAAATCCAGCTGTAACATACTGGTAGTTTTCACTTATATATATATATATATATATTACGTATTTATATATATATTTATCTTTTCTTATAAGATAATATACGTACATTTATTTAATTATTTTATTGTTTTTATCTTAGACCTGATGAGTGACTATATTTAAATTGAATTGATTTTATTGTTATCAATTTGAAAATATAGCCACGAAACATGTGTAGTTTATTTACTAACTATATACTATTTATTTATTATTTAGTACCTTATTTAGTTCTAGGTAAATGTTTTATCATATCTTTAATTTTTTTCTATATGGTATGATTTCAGTATATCATTGTTGAATTGCTTCATGGTGGCTCTTCTCTAATTTATATACATATATATATATATGTGTGTGTGTGTGTATATATATATTATATATATATATATATAGAGAGAGAGAGAGAGTGCACAAACATATGTAAATATACATGAAAGCTCCTGAAGTCAGTGTTGACATATGAGTTTTCACCTGCATATTTAAAACAATGTTTCTGGGAAATATGTTTTGTTTCATAGTGTCAGTGTTGGAACTACCACCCACTGTGTTTACGATCAACAGGTGTACTATATTCAGTGCTGCATGAATTCATTTTTCATCTATGCTCTACACTCTGTTCTCTATAAATGAGAGTATTACAGACACCTACATACATATAGGGATTTCAATTAATCTTTGCCTTAGGTTGTTCTATTTATTCTATTTCAGTTTGTAAACAAATTAATTCTATTCTACTTTATAAGTAGTAAAGAAAAGGTGATCAATCTAGGTTACTATTTTGATAAGACTGTGGCTATGTATATATAATATATATATGTGTGTGTGTGCATATACATACATGTGTATTTGAACCTAATATATAATGAAATTGACAAGGTTTTTAATAAAAGAATGTCCATGCACACATACATACACAATGTTTGCAAACTAGCCAATTTGATAAGATGCCAGGTTACCAGCTAAAGGTTTCAGTGTATTTATCTTTTGACTGGTTACTGCCCCGATTGTGGCTTAGGCACTTAACACACAACTGGCAAGTCAACCTAGCTGTAAATAGATCTCACTCTCTCTCCCTACCTCCCATGGCTTCAGATGTTAGCAATCATGAACTTCCATGCCTTCCTGTCCTACACAAAACTTAGCACATTAATGGGCTGGTCTCTCTGATGATATCTGGTAAGGCCTCTGAATAGCTATCTGTTAGTAAATGCAGTTCAATGCATTAAGCCATTGTTGCACCAGAATACTGATATGCGCAGGGTTGAGTTCAATATTTCAGTGATAGCCTTAAGATCTAATTAGAACCATGTGTATGTTGTTTTTATTTCTTGTATAGTCTTTATGAAGCAGACTTATGAACAAAATGTTCCAGCTATGATTAGCTCACTTTATTTTCAGATAGTGTCCTTTTCTTTTTAAGATAGACAGGTGTAATTTAAGGGGGATTTGGCCACTGTTTCTAGCATGGTTAGTGGACCACAGTAAGAGTTATTGTATAGTAACAGTAATGATTTCTAAAAGAGGTACAGAACTTAACTGGTAATTGTTTTATCAATTCCAAAAGATTAAAGGCTAAGTTGATTTGGGCAAGATTTGAACTGAGAACAAATACTGCAAGGCATTTTCTCCAATGCCCTAATCATTTTGCCTATCCACCACTCTAAATAATAATAATAGGGAGTGGGGCTAGTCAATTAACTCCACTCTAGTGCTCAAATGGTACTTGTTATATTGACCCTGAATGGATGAAAGGCAAAGTTGACTTTGATGGGATTTGAACTTAGAGTGTAAAGACCCAGAAAAAATACTAAGTAATTTACTGATGCCCTAACAATTCTACCAGCTTGCCTATTAGTAGTAGTAGTAGTAGTAAATTTAAGTACAAGGCTAACAGTTTTGAGTGAGAGGTTTAGTCAATTATATTAACCCCAGTACTTGACTGATTAATAACAGCTGCTAGCAGCAGCTTTGAAAAACATACAAACTCCTTTCTTCCTCGTATTACTATGCTTTGCTTGTTCAGATATATCAAATATGTCTCTTTGCTATATAAACTGTCTGTTATACAGAAATTTCATAACTTTGAAAACAAAAACTGTAGTACATTTTCACTTTATAGTATTTAAAAGATAGTGTAATTTATATATATTGTTACACTGCACGCAGCCTCCCGAAACCATGTACAATACAGCAATGTATGTCCAATAGCTCAGAAGACCGCATAGGTAAGCTCAACAAACCAACTTTCTTAGAGCAGAAGATGCAGTAGTCAAAGAAATCAGGAGAGTTGAAAATAACAAACAAAACCATTGAGTATAACCAATATACAAGAACTTTAATTAAGAGGCCATTAACATTTATGGAATAAATAGCCAGTTCTTTAAAGAGTTCTTTCATTTACCTCTGAAATATGTAGACTTCTTTTGGTGAGCTCTTCTTTTATTCACCAATCTAATGATTTATTTTCTATCTTTTTTATCTCTTTTTTTTTTTTCTGAATGAACTCTTGTTACTTCTGAATTTACTGTACCATTCCACCTTCCTTACGTTGCCAAGTTCACTATTTTCGCAGCCAGTTCAAAACCTTCCACTATTCATATTAACCACCAAAACCAACTTCATACTCAACACCTAATACTGTGTCAACTGTTCCACGTGAATTGCACCATTTTGCACATCAATCATGTGGCACTGGCTATTACATAAAAAACTGCTCATGTCAGCTTTCATCCTGTTGCACATCATCTTCCAGCATGAAGTAACTCACCACGTGGGCAATTGTAGTCTTTATACTACAACCACACTATAAAAGTGCGCCAAAATCATACCGCCTACACCTTAAACAGTCACATGACACCAAAGAATTCTTTTTCTGTTTTCACTTGCAAAACCAGAGAGCAGTGTTCTAATTCATGTTGTACAAATGAGAAATTATCTGAATATAATTTTTCCATTCGTTACAATACATACACACACACACACAATCATGATTCTTGTGACTATTTTCCAAAATGCATGCATTGAATATTTTGATAGACTCAATGCAATGGGTTGAAGGACCATGTCTTGCTCCAGTATCTCAGTTTTGACATGATTGCTATGACTAGATGTCTTTCCTAATGCCAGAGTATTGTGAGTGCTTCCCCTCTCTTAGTACTGGCACCATTGAGGTCACCTTGTAACTTACAAGACTAAAGAGCCTTCTTGACTGAAAGGGAAGATAGGAGATAAGGTCATTGCTTTATGCAAGGCATTGACCGATTAAAATATGATAGGTAGAGTAAGGACAAGAAGAGATTCATAACAATCTTGCATGTTACATAGGCAAATCTGGGAGTAGCTGGAGTAGTACCTGAGAAAAAGAGTAAATATGACAGTAATGAGATGTCAGAATGTATTCTTAAAGCAATATGTCCAAGAAATTTAGTAGAAGAGAGTATAGATAAAGAAGAATCAGGCAGTGTGATATGGTTGCAAGAGTGTTGGAGGAGTGTAAGAGATGGAGGTAGCCAGATGTATATGGGGGATGAATGTAGTGGAAGGTGAACAAAGGGGTAGGATAAATATGAGTTGAGATTACAATCATAAGAATGAGGGTTGGATGTGAATTGAGAGTAGCTCTCAAGAGCTGGCAGTTCAGAAATGGTAATATAATATAAGGTAACATTACTGACAGCCACAGAATAATACAGTAGATAGGAGATTGATGGAGGTATGAATGATAGGGAGTTAAGGATTTCATTTGAGTGGGGAGAGGGGGAGAGATGGATATAAACATAGGTGAGCAGGCTCATAGTAAGAATGAGGGATGGTTGTCAATAGAAACTAGCTCGGGAGAGTCTAAAGATATTTGCTAACTGTGACCTCAAATAGCAGTAAAAATTTTTCAGCTTATCAACAGGACAAAATTCAGCTATATGTTATATACTCTTTTTTTTTTCCCCCCTTTTCCTATTTGTGCATTATTTTGTGCAAGAACATGACACACACACACACACACACACACAAACATTGCATATTTGATGGCATATAAGATGCATTTTTTTTTTTTTTATGTCAAAGGGAAAAAAATCACTCTGGGTTCTATACATGAAGTTGGGTCTATAATGCATGCTTTAATGCACTAAAACTTTTTTTTCCCTGAATATGTGCTGCTGAAATTGGGGTTCTTCTAATAAGTCCAGGCATCTTTTATGCCATCAGATGTGGTAATATTATAAATAGTTAACTGTTTCTTTTAATCTTTTTATTTATTAATTTTTCTATTTATCTTTTTTTATTTATTTGTTGTTATTTACAGAAGAGGACTCTGCACTACCCCCATGGCTGCAAGATTTGATTCTTTGTAGTTGCTTTGTTGACAATTTCCATATTCAAGTAGCAGCAATTTCTACAATGCTGGATTTGGTTAGTCTGACTCAGTCAGTAGAATGTGAGTCTCGTAGCAAAGATGATGGAGGCAGTGAACGGAAGCCGTCATCTGGCAATGATGGTGGAACCATATCAGTAGTTATTTTGCCAGCACTGCTGCCCAGGCATCTCAAATATCTTAATAACAATACCCTTTTCTATCAGGTTTGTTTTGTTTGACTTTGAATATTTAAAAATGTTTTCAAGTAATAGTGGTTTTCATTTTTCAGCATCTTGGTCTATAGATTATATTGGGTTGAACATTGCTTCAAATTTAGATATTTGTACATGTTATTTAAATTGGTATGTTTCTGTGCTTTTGTAAAAGTCATGTGATGAATCTATTAGTTAGATGGAGCTGGACAAAAGGAATTGTCTATGGATTAGCTGTGTTTTCAGTGGGTGTAGTGCACAGACAGAATGATGGGACTCAGGGAGTGAGTGTTTATATGTTATTGCAGTGAGTTTTTATTTTGTTGATTTATTGAATTTATTGCTGTATTGTGTTGTATGTTGTGAGAATTCAATGTGTTTGAATGAGTGTGTGGTATGTATGGTTGTGTGCATGTATAAATGTGTGCTTAACTGTGTTTTGGTAACTGTAATGAGAAGTTGTTTGTGATATTATGGGGAATGTGTATATGTTTATGTCGTTGCTGTGTTATTGTGACTGTTGCTATGTTGTGTATGTTATGTAGTACATATGAGTTTATGTATTTGTTTAATGTGTGTAGGTGCCATGTAAGTGTATATGATTGTGTTTATGAAGTTATGGAAGTTATATGGAAGGTGAGTATGTGTATTCATGGGAAAGGTGATGCTTTTGTTACATGTGGGTTTGGATGTGTCTGAATGTGTGTGCTTGAGGAGTGATGTGTATGCTAAAGAGGTTTTAGTAGTGATTGAGTCCATAGAGAATGAAGATAAGTTCTCCATGTTGGAGGTAAAAGTTTGGAAAACTTCTGTGTAGGACTAGGTTGAACATTGAGACATGCCAAGTTTAGTGTTTAGCAGGACAGTAATGGCATGCAAAAAGAGAATCAATGCCATAATGTGGTTTTCTGTATTGTGAAACTTATTTTCTTATTCCATGACTTCCATGTTGCAAATTGAAACGTGTTCCTATAGAATTTTTCTAAAAAGAAAAGAAATTGTGCAGCCACTTTTATGCATGAAAGTATTTTTAACTATTCACAGTACTATATGCATAAACATTTGAAGAGAAATACATTAGGAAATAAATGAGAAACATTCAGCTTCCATTTTAGTGATCATTGTATTTCTTGACCTGTTACATACAGTCTGATTGTCAATCCACATAGTAGAGCAGTTCCATATTAAGCATCAGATCAGATTCATGAAGAAGCAATGCCCAGGCAAGTAATGAAATAACCATTGTAAATCATTATCCAGCTCATTATCCTTTTTTTTGCCTATTGCCTTCACTTACATCTGATAGCTTCTTTCAGTCATCTTGAATAAGTGTAATGTGCTACATTGCATATCTGTTAAAATTAAAATGTACAGAATCACACAGTGGTGACAGACAAATCCATTCCAAATATATATTACATCAGGAACTCACCTGTCATAGATGACAAATGAGTTTTCCACCATTTCTAGATGAATGATCTGCACAAATTATTTGTTTATATTAATCAAATGTATGTGCTGTACATTAGCTCATTCCCTCCAACTTGACATTGTCTGAACAGGTGCAAAGTGTGTCGCATGTCGGGTATGAAAGAGGATGCAGTGCAACATGATGTGAAGTGTTTTGCTGAAGAACACAAAGTACTGTCCAGTTGGGGAATTGAAGTCACAATCTCATGATCATGAATGCAACACCCTAACCACTAGGCCACTGCCCTCATATATATTACAAATATGCTTTGTGTGTGTATAAATGAAGTTTGTGATTTTTAGATTTTAAAATTTATCCAAGCTTTCTGTTTACCTTATAAATAGCAACATATATATGTGTGTGTGTGCATTTATATATTGAATCATATATCTGTATGCTTCTTGTAGATGGTTGCACAAAATTTATGGAATCATCTTGATGCATCTACTTCTAATAATCATCAAAGGAGTGTGGAATTATTCCAGCAACTGCACCAAGTAACACCAAACAGTTGGGTCTGTGAAGATGTGATTGGCAGTGCTCTTGTTGGAGATGAACCGGTAAGTTCTCACATTTCATGCCTTATGTTAGAGCAGGGATAAACTACTACCTTTTATCATGGCTCATTGTTGATTGTTTTTTTTTTTTTTTGGGGGGGGGGGGTTATTCATGGCCAACATGTATATCTTGTCTTACATATGAAAATATCTTTCATTTATACCCATCCATATTTCCATTACTGGCAATGTTTATGTAAGCAAAAATGAAACCGATCTGACACAAAAGACCATCTAAAAGTCATCAACTGCTCAATGGATTGCAAGTTCAATAAAATTGAGTGAAAAAACTTGTAGAAAAAGGCCCACATAGAAGAGCTCAGTGGCTTATTTTGACTCCTTCTTCAGAGATTGTTACACTTTTGTTAGGATTTCAAAGAAAATTATTTGCAATGATTTTTTTTCTTGCTTTTTATATTTTGAGTTCAAATTCCACCAAAATCAACTTTACTTTTTATTCCCTTGGATTTGATTAAAGTACCAGTCAAGTACTAGAGTTGAGTTAACCGACCACACCACTATACCAAAATATTCTGGTCTTTGTACCTATGTTAGAAACTTTTGATACTTTTTTTAACCATATTAAAGGTTGAAATAGTGATCATTTGGTTGTTAACATATTTGTTTCTTAAAAATTATTATTAATCATAAAAATAGATAACATTTGAATGTTAGAACAATAGGCATAGCAACACTTTCCAGTAATTATATTCCTGTATATTCTGAATTCAAATTTCACCACGGTAA
The DNA here is from genome assembly GCF_006345805.1 of Octopus sinensis. Classification (NCBI taxonomy): domain Eukaryota; kingdom Metazoa; phylum Mollusca; class Cephalopoda; order Octopoda; family Octopodidae; genus Octopus; species Octopus sinensis. The sequence goes on along the minus strand of NC_042997.1, from coordinate 101,817,934 downwards.
CATTGCCTTTATGCTTATGACAATCAGTGCAATCAACTGTCACCTTTTTTGTGTGTGTGTTTTCTTTTTCCCCAAAATGTGTAGCATTATGCCAAAGTTGGAGATCATCATTATCATTTTTATTATAAAAGGTTGTGAATTCCAGATTTGGTTAAAAACCAAACATGCCAAACTGCAATGCTGCTGTTCTGCACTATCAGACACCCGCTACTTTTCCACCCACCTCCTCTGCTCCACTCATTCCTACACACCTCATGCTTTGAAGGTCCACTCTGACACCTCATCACCATGCTTTTTTTCACTTTTCACCCCCATCCTATCATTTCCACCTTCTCTTCTAAAATGTGAGTCATGTAGCATCTCTACAGAGAAAAACCTGTTCTACTCTGAACCTTTTCTCTCATATTTTACTCCTTTCTAATTGTCATCTCCTGGCATGATCTTGTCCTCCGCAGAGTTTGTAATCTTGCAAGCAGCATGGCAACTTCACTAGTGTTAGTGGTATGAAAAAGGCACCCAGTGTATGCTGTAAAGTGGTTGACGTTAGGAAGGGTAACTTTGCCAATGAAGACAATGGCTTACAATGCAGCCCTTGGACCCATCAGATCCTGTCAGACTATCCCATGAAAGACAAATGTTAAATGACGGTGACATCTTGTGAGGAATTAGTTACATTCTTAGATGAAATTCAACCACAGTCATTTTTACCATTCATTATCCTGGAGTGCCAATCAAACATATTTAATCAAATATATCTCTCCCCCTATCCCATCCCCCGTATTCATGCCATTATACCACTCTTATTATTAGAAGCAATAATACATCATTACTCGTAGTAAATTACACAAAAATACTTCATTAAATTTCTTTGTTCTTCTAAGTATGTTTTCTTGTTTAATCCAATGAAACTATTGAGTATTTATGAATAATGTGTAACTTTTCTATCTTTTTTTTTTTTTTTTTTAGAATAAACGTATTGAAGCTTTCCGAAAATTTACTGTTCTCTGGCATTTAATCCGTGATAAGAAAACTAGTCGTGCCCCTGGAATGCCTCTCAGAACATTTGATCGGTAAATATCGACTTCAGATTTACTATTTAAATACAAATAAAGCACTTGCTATTCTCATACATTTCTTATTCCTTATAGCAAATGAATAAATGTATTTGTATATTTTCAGGTCAATGTTTGCAGTATTAGATAGTCTCCGTGAAGATACAAGTTCTGCGAAAACACTAGCTAGTACTTGGTTAATGCACACTATACAGCGTGGTGGCATTTACAGAATTCTAGAACCTACCCTTCTTATTCTCTTACATCCAGATACCGCCAGGTTTGTTATATTTCTATATAAGCATTTGTTACATTTTATATTTTACCTCACTAATCTTTCGATGTTAACCTACTATTAGATGATTAGACAGACTGACATACATATATGTCAACATATACATCAGATTCCAGCCAAAAGCAATTAATACTAAATTTGTAGAGAGATATGTCAAGGTGTGAAATCCAACCTAACTTACTACTTCAAGTTTCATATTGAGTGTAGTGTTTGTGTGTGTCAGGTACAACATCTACGAGGTCAAGGTACAAGAATAATAGCAACATAAGATCAAAGCATAATTCTGCTAACTTCCATGGTTGAGAAATTAATGATCAGAAAGATATTTAATCTAAAAAGGGGTTTGGTCTCAACAATATGCAAATATTCTGATTTTATAAATATTTTCTAAAATACACTTCAATGAAAAATAAATGTTAAATTAAACTATCAAAGACTATTCACTCCAACTCTTAACATTATATATTTTCTTTCTCTGGTTTAAGGAAGGATTACTGAATCTTTGGTCTATGACATGCATCTATACTGAAGTAGTAGATGGATTTGTTGACATAAAAGGTTTACTTATAATGATGAAGACTATTAGTTGCAGACACACATACAAACATGTATCACACTTATTCACATGAAGGCCACACTCTGTGAAGCTTGAAGTGGTAAATTAGGCTGGATTTCACAACTTGACATATCCCTCTTCTGAGTTTTGCTTAATCTCTTCATTGTACCAGAATCTGATATATGTGTTTGTATCTGTATGTCTGTCTATATATTTGTTTTAATCAATAATTAGTGTTTTAAGTAAAGATTTTGTCAAAATTTTATAACATTTGTGATGCTCTGATTATATCATTTAATGTTCAGCATCAGTTTGAAGTCATTATTTATTTGTATTTTTATTGCTCTTTCCAGAATATCCATACAACATGTAAATATCCATCAACCCCAAAAAGTGAAGCTATCAGATGTGGATGAGGATAAATCAGACACCAAAATCTTTGCCATCAGTAGCGAAGGGGGAAATGTTATTTATCATGTTAGTTCTAAGACCAAAAATATCTCAAAGAAGAATGTTGAAGAGCTGAAATCTTTTGCTCTAACTGTAATGAACGAAAAAGGATCTGGTGTTTTGACTGCTTCAACTAGAGCACAAATTGATATGCCCTTTGACAGGGTGAACCCAGAGAATCTCAAGCTCCGAATCAATCCCTTTGGTGGATCAGAAAATTCTCTTGATCGGCTTATATTTGATGGATTTGAGCTTCCACCACCTGCTCAAAATTTTGATCTAAGAAGCATCCGACGTTTAACAAAGGAAACTTGTTTAAAGGAAGGTATATATTTTGATGAGAAGGACCAACTGGATAATACTGATCCCATAGAAGATCAGACTACTGGGGTTAAGCAAGAGTTAGCTGGCACAGTCACTGATGATCCATCCAATAATGTGGTCACTGTTGAGGAACCTGCTGGTGAGACTAGTGAAAATATTGTCACTGGCATTCTGGATGATCTTGTTAACAAAGTAACAAGGGAGCCACTGCTTTTGAGCAAACAAGTCGATATTCCCGACGATTTCTCTCTTCCAGATGGTAAATCTGGCTCCATGTCTAAAGACAGTAGCGTCCTTGATGATGAGGATCTCCTGAATGCTATTGATAAGAGAGGATTAGAGATTGATTCTCCAACTGGCAGTGAATCCGATCTCTCTAGACCATTTGGTAGATCATCAAATAACATTAGCAACAATTTAGATGAAAATGAAGAAGAAGCTACAGGTATACACACATTGCATATGCATATACTTCTCTATGTGCAGAAATACGACTGTCAGCAAACTCTCTATGCGCTATCAACCCTCAAGTCTATGCTTGTAACATGTCCTCGGCTCATGGTTACTGCCATGGCAACAACCAGCATCAGTAACAACAGATTACAACAGTTGCCAAAATTGCAGATGCTTCTAGCAAGGCACCGAAAATCAGTTTTTGGAAATAACTTCTTTGGAGAATTACCATCGGATGTGATATCAAACTACCGGACAAATATGTACTTAGAAATTGTGATTTCTCTTTGTTTATACTTCATTCGATCATACTATCCAAATCTGATGATGAGCAAGTTATCACTTGAAGAACTTCATGGTAACAAAGAGGTTCACATACTCAGTGCTGAAATTCTAACCCATCTCGTATCAGAGTTAATCCATATAATGAAAGAAAGTGGTAAAAGTTTTGTCTCTTACATCAGTGATCTTTTGATGAAATGCAAGCTGCAGAAAGCTATTCTACACTCTGTTTTGGCAAGTGTCTACAATTCACGCCAGATATCAGACAGTGTCATGCATCGAGTGAGTTTCACTGAAACTATTATATCCTTTAACGAGGACAGCTTAGAACAAAGTGCTAATGAAACTTTTCAAATAAAGCTATTAAACCTGTTGCTTGTGATGATTATGTTGGAGGGTCATATTCAGTTAATTAAGGGAAGTCCTAATCAAACCAGTGGGGATTCAGCAAATAACGATAATACATCTTCATCCGTTGACTGGGATCGCACAAAAGTAAACTTTAATCCTTCTCTGTCACGTGTACGTTATAACTCAGGACGGCCCATTGTACAACAAGGCATGTTTTTGTCTGCAGTTCTTAGTGCGCTCAAGCAATCTCATAGAGCTCATATGCATCGTCACTGGATTTCCATGGTAACAGCTGCCCTGCCACATATGGGAAAGGCCATGGCTTTGGTTGTTATGAATGTTGTTTCACAGCTTTGCCGCAACCTTGAATCAATTTCATCTTTGTATACAACTCCAAAGGATGAAAGGTAAGCATCTGTTATAGTTCATAAATACTGTAAATATTCATAAATTGTGTGCTAATACATAAGTGTGCACACATATGCATGCACATACACATGTACACTGTATACTATGTGAATAGGAGATATGTTTATATATATATAAAAATAGATAGATATGTACTTTATGTATAATTACCTGCATTCTGAAGTGTAGGGTTACTGCAAACATAACTGCCAAACCTTGTGGAAATTTTGTTGATGGAATCACATCTACCTCCTCCAAAACTTATGTTTAAAGTTTTTGCAAGTTTCCTTACATTAAAAAAATTTGATTCTAACTAGTTGCCATACATACTCATGCACGTAGATATGCAGAAATATCTCATTTTATATACCACCATCATCATTTTACATCCACTTTTCCTTACTGGCATGGTTGGACTTGTTAAACCAATTTTTATTTGAATTTACTTCACTCTTAGATAGATTGGGGGACCAAGTCTTGTATGTTCAAGCTAAATAACCATCCTGATGTCAAACACTTTATAGAGTGTCCTAGTTGTGTTTCATGTTGCACCTGCACTAAAGAGGTTCTCTTGTCCCCAGTAAAATTAAAGTCCTCTTTGCTTTGTTTCCATTTGTTCAAGTCAATATGACTTAGAAGGTGATAGATGAGAGAGACAGAGAAAGAAATGAAGATACCAAGCAAGGGATGAAAAACAAAATGACAGACTAACATGTTAAGGACATTGACTAGAAAACACCAAGAGTAGCATGATGGGAAATGAGTGTGATAGAAGTGACAAGCTGAAATAAGTGAGAGTAAAAGAAATGATGAGTAAGAGAGAAAGAATAATGAATGGTAATGTTGAGAGAAACAGTGTGTTTGGAGCAAGAAGGTGTTAGAGAAAAAAGTAATAAAAAAAGCAGTGATGGCAACTACTGTTTGGTGTTATGATAGAGAGTGGGCAATGGCTAGTAACAGAGCCGGGTGATGGTTGTCTATTGACAACCTGGATGAGGAGAAGGAGTGATGGCTAGCTGAACAGAAGGGTCATGGTAATTGCACCACATACAGCCAACTCTAATGTAGACCCTTATTAAATAGATATTGTGATGGGAGTGGGTGCAGTAACTTAAGCAATTTATAATAAAACTGTTTCATTTAGACAATAATTACTTTCAGTTACATTCCTGCTTCATTCACATTTCCACCACTGAGACCTGCATATTAACATGATTCACTTATATTTTCAGGAAGCAACAGATGAAGAGTCTTCCTCCAGACCATGTGTTGACTATGTTAGAAGGATTGACCAGAATTTGTCACTATTGTCTTTTGGACAATAGTTCCCCTGTCTTAATCAATCAACACAGCCTGCCTAATCTGGGGATTCAATCTGCTGTGGATTCATATACTGCTGGCCAGATCCTCACCAATTTAATCCATGTATTCAATCCAGTCAGTGGTAGTCGGGTATGCATGCTGCTGAGTTGTATATTGTTTGCTCATAAATAGTATTTAGTGGAGGGGAGGATTTTATGATACATATTTGTTCTTTGATTTAAAGATAATAAATTTGAGGGTAGGAATGTAGTTTGCTAATTCAACTTGCAAATTCTCTCATCAGTCTACAATAATTTTGTTTTAAGAAAAAGTCTTTGCACTTTTAGTATCATTATTTCAAACAAATTGAAATCAGTTGCTTTTGCAGGATGCATAAAATAAATCGTATATAAATAGTTTGATATCAATTCTGCCCTTCAAGCATTTTAAAGATTTTAAACAACTTAAACCTGAAAGTACAAATTCAAAAAATATTTTGATTTTTAATATTTCATTATTTATGAATGGGTTTCAAAGAACATGTATTTAATATTCTATTGAGTCTGAAATATTAATATACATATATATATATATGATATATATAAATATATATATATCATGGACTGTGCAATTAAGGAAATCATCATTTGGGTGATAGCATGTATTTTATCCATCAATTTTTGTATAATTATATAAATTCAATATGATCAATGCATTTATAAATTTATGCTTTTAAAAATAAGTTATCCATAGTTAATTATCAAATTAGATTTATAACATTTGACTAGATTCTATAAAAGGGGGGTACATTTTGCTTTTTATATTTCAGTTTGGTGCTTTTTTTAATTGGGTTTGTTTGTTATTTTTATGTAAAAGAAATTAGCATCAGAATTCCAGTTTAATGATGTTCATTTACTTAAAAAAATTTTTCTTTTTGTTTCTTAAATTTATTTTTTTACCAGATTTTAAAATTCAGTAGAATCATAAGTTTTAGTATTAATAAAATTGTATAAATTAAATTTATACACTGATAATTATATCATATATCCTGTAAAATAGTAATTCTGATGATAATATAATTTACTTTTGTTCATTTGATAATCTGTCTGTTTTGTTTTTAACCTTTCTATTTTCTTAATTTTCTCTTTTTTTTTATTATTATAATAAACAACACTGATACAGTGAATTAGATACATCTCCATTTTAACAGTTAATCTGATTAAAACACTGGAGCTATCTTTCCTAATTGAAACCTATTTGTATTGCTATTTGGCTTATTAATTTTAACATCTTCAGTTGCTATTATTAACAAGCTATTTGCTCATTTGTAAGGCTTAAATTCTGCATGCTGCAATTTCACTACATGTAACCTTGTTTATCAATGATTCATTCACACCTGACCAAAGATTAAATGCTATGCTCAATTGTGGACCATGTTGTACTTATCACAAGTTGATCTGTGAGTGATAATACTGGTTGGTGATCAAAGATTCTGTTTGTACTGCTATAACGTACTCCAGCAACCACCCACATGCTCAGCTGCCCAGAATTCACTGTCTATCACTTGTGTTTACATGACTGTGCTGAAAGGTTACATATTCATATCCAACAATATGGGGCCAGTTATCAGAAAAAACACAAAGGCCCCTGGTCTTAACAAGCAATGCATATGAGTGTATTTTCTACAGAAAAAAGTAGAGATGATGAAGACAATACATGGCAGTAGAAGCTTCATTGTTATGGACCATGAGTTTGGTGCCAATGAAGCTACCATTTGTTCCATTTGCAAAATGCATAGAAACGATTCATTTATTACTGTAATTTTTCTTTTGGTAACCCCACCTCCTCCATAATAAGTGAGGATAGATGTTTTTACAATATAATTATTTTCTTTAATAAATGAAGTATTTTTTATTCATTTTCTAAATAAACATTTGAGCCTTTAAAACTATGACTAGAATTACACTGAGGCTATATTTAGTTCATCTTTATTGGTTCATCTTTAAACATTTTATTTTGTATATTTTTTTGTGTTTTTTTTCAGGAGGCCAATTCCCAAAGTGATGCTGCACTTTTAGTACCACTTTTGGAAGCCCGCACACACCTTTTAAGTATACTTCCACGTATAATTGGGTGTATGGCTACTTTATGGAAAGCTATCAATGAATCAGAAGAAAATTTAGCTCTTCAGCATAACTGGATTATAGGGGCACCCAAGGTATGAACTCTGTCAACTGAATAAATGTTCTACTGGTTTTAATATTTTAAAATTTTCTTTTGGTATATTGTAATTGCATGTAATATTTTTACTACTTAGTATGCAGTTCCCTTCATTCACCCAACTTAGTACACTCATCTCTCTATCTCTTTTCCCCGTTGTTGCATCGAAAACTTCCCCACTTCACCTTGCACTAACCTCTATTCCCACTTCTCCTTCCCTAGCAAATCAGCATTCTGGAATCTTCTTTCTGCTGATGCCTTTCCTGCAGGTGTTTGCCTCTGACAGGTTATATAGAACATTAATAGCATTAATCTTCCTGCAGCTTGAGGGTGCACTCTGATACATCTTCATCTTCTCTGTTTTCTAACAGGTAACCTTGCATCTTCCCTACAGCATGGCACTTGTTCCTGTTCCCTCTATCATATTTTATTTGGTGACCTCCCTGGTGCCAGTATCACATAAAAAACACCCGGTACCCTCTGTACAGGGGTTTGTGTTAAACTGGCACTCCATCACTATGACAATGAGGGCTCTAGTTGCTCCAATCAGCAGAACAGCCTGCTCATGAAATTAACATGCAAGTGCTTGAGCACTTCACAGAAGTGTCTATCTTTAACATAGTTCTCAGGGAGATTCAGCTTGTCAAAGAATGTGACAAGGCTGGCTCTTTGAAATACAGCTATAAATCATTTTTGCCAACTGAGTGGACTGGAGCATCAGGAAATAAAGTGTCATACTCAAGGACACAATGCACTGCCAGGTATTGAATTCATGGCCTTATGATATTGAGCCAAATAGCCCAACCACTTAGCCAAGCACCTTCACAGGGATTGGTGCTATGATGAACATTACTCCATGGAAACTATGTCAAAGCAGATATTGGAGCTTGGCACAGTCCCTAGGCACACCAGTTCATGTTGAAGCATCCAACCTATGCCAGCATGGAAAAGAAACATTAAATGATGATGGTAATTAATATCATTAACCTTACTGGTTTTGGAGAGCCTGCAAAGGTCATATTCACTCCAAACTCAACAAATAATTTTTAAAAAAACAGCCCTGTTACTGGAAACATCACCAAATCCAGAACCAACATTGATAGGGATTGACCCATGTAAAAGTTAATGTATCACTGTCATGGTGAAAATTAGATTAAAAAACAAACAAAAATACACTGTTGATAATGACAGATGTTGAGACATGTTATTAGGGCAACATTATCATAACAGTTGTATAGCATAATATTATTGGCAGTTATAAGCCAAATGCTACTTTGCAGTGCCTAAAATTCTATACCTAGTTGCTCCAAGTTCAAATGGCTGGTTTTCCTTTGCATACTCTTGGAGTTAAATAAGTACATATAATATATTATGATTGATTCCATAAGCAGTACCTTCTCCTTTGCAAAATTGTTCTTCTTCCAAAACAGATACAATTGTTATTACCAGTTGATTTATATTCATGTCTGAATCTGATGCATTCTGCTCTTAAGCTAAGTATCTAATCGGTAACTATAATTTCATCAGCACTATATATATATATATATATATATATATATATTGGGTCATCCCATAAATAATGCAGTTTTTTCAATTGCATGAACTAAAAGTCGAACGGGAAGATAATCTACCTGCATCAACTTGCTATAAAAGCAGGTAGTAATTTTACTTTGTACTTATTCTTGGTGCAAGTTTTGAAGAGTGCATTTCTATTTTAACAGTTATTTTTTCAAAGCTATAATGGAAGTGACAAAGGAGCATATTTTGCTTTATGAGTTCAATAACGGCAACAATGCAACAGAAAGTGCAAGGAATATTAATGTAGTATATGGGGATCGAAGAATAAACGCAAATCAGTGTCAGTGGTGGTTCCAGAAATTTCAAGCTGGAAATTATAGCCTAGAAGATGAGCCTTATCTTGGAAGATCTGTAGAGCTTGACAGGGATGTCCTGCAAACCCTGGTGGAACAAAATCCCATTGTAACTGTTTAAGAACTAGCAGAGAAGTTTGGATTTGGTCATTCAACCAGTCATTCAAGTCAGTGCTAGAAGGAAAATGACCGTCTTTGATTTCAAGATGAAAGGTATTCTTCCATCAGGATAATGCTCAACTACATGCTGTGAGGATGACATTCCAAAGACTGAAGCAGTTTGAATGGGAAAGATACCTCACTCACCATATTCACTGGACATTGCCCTATCTGATTATCATTTATTCTGCAGTCTTCAAAATTATTTGGATGAAAAATATATGAATTCTGTAAATGAGATCAGAAGAGTAGTAGAGGAGTATTTGTCACAGACAAGTGAATTTTGGAAGAGGGGAGCCTTGCACGTCTACCAAATAGATGGAAGAGCAATGTAGAAAATGGGGAGTATATTTTAGATTAATAAAAAAAAATGCATTATTTATGGGATGACCCAATATATATATGTAATAAATGAAGGAAAAAATTCCTTCAATGGGGTGTAAAACATCCAATTCACTGGTATGTCAGTTGAATGCCACAGAAATAGGGGTATAAATACAAAATACAAACAATAAATTAAATAGAGAAATACAATTGACAGTCTAACTATTTATATTATAAGACAGGACAGCATAAAAAATTATTAAAAAAACATAAAACGCCAACAATTTGTTTCAACTTATATACATTGATTTATAAACAATTCATATTCAGTTTTATTTTTTAAATTTTTATTTATTTATTTTTTTTTGTTCTTCAGGTTGTTCGTTCATATATTTTGGAATTTCTCAGTCCTGTTGCTGTTCCTCATGGCTGCAATTTACTTGGCTCTGTTGCTGTTGCCTGGAATGACAGAAGACGAAAAGTTCCTGGCTATAATAAAAAGGTATTATGTTTTCAAAGATATGAATAATTATTCAGTAAGAAAAGGTAAAATGACAATTATCAATTTTGGAAACATTCCAGGGTTTTGAGTATTTTACTTTTATTAATGTCTTAGAAATACTACACTAGCCTCACCTGCTTTATTCTCAATCAGAACTGGTTTATGTCTTATGTTACCAGTTTTTACTTTTATATTTACTTGATACAGAAGTGGATATGGTGCAGGTGCTGTGTGGTTAAGATAATTGTTTCCCAAATACTTGGTTACTGGTTGAGTGTCTTTGCATTGCACCTTGGGCAAGTGTCTTCTACTATAGTCTTGGACTAACCAAAACCGTGTATTGAAAATTGAATGAAGCCCACCATGTGTGTGCGTGTATCTTCATGTCTTGGTGTTGCATCATAGTTGTAAATGAGTGTCACTGTCATACAAGCAGTGTTATTCCTTTCCAATATTCTGCAAAACATGTCTGACCATGGGGAAATATATTAACTTGCTAGGAAACAGGAAGTGTGTCTGCCTGTAGAAAATTTACCTTAAACTATCTGACAATACAAGCATGGGAAAGTGGACTTTAAAATGAACAATGATTTCTGCACTTATTCATCATCATCATTGTCCAATGTCTGCCCTCTATGCTGGCATGGGTGGGACAGTTTAATAGGAGCCAGCCAAGCAGAAGCCTGCACCAGACTTCTGTGGCTGTTTTGGCAGGATTTGTACAGCTGGATGCCCTTCCTAACACCAACCACCCAGCAGGAAGTATATTCTATAACTCATTAATTTTCAAATTTTCACTGCATCTATAGAAGATTGCAGTTACAAAAAGACCACTGCAAAGATTCACTCACCTATGCACAACAACTTCTAATCCATTGTTACCATTATTTTATTCTCTTACTACCACTACTAAGGGTTCTGCTCCACTAAACTGACAAGCTGCATACCAGTTCTTCTTACTAGAAGTTACAGCCTTTTAGAACTCCTTCCCTATCCATGTCTTCCTTTCATGAATCAAAACATAGATATTTAAGTTGAGCAACTGAATTAATCTCACCTAGCTAAGAAGAAAGGGGCCTGCAAATGTCATCTAGGTTGTCCCCTTCATCCACTAACTAAACAGTTTTAAAGAAAGACAAATTTTTTAGTATTGAATTTTTATCTGTTTCACTAAACATTCTTCCTCTCTCCAATTTAGAGATTATTCTATTTTTAAAGAATATTATTTTTCTTTGAGGGTCAAAAATGGCAGCTACTAAATAATTTTTTAAAATTACTTTTAGCTACTGAAATTTTTTGATACTAAAAAGAGTGATAGTTAATGCAACATAAATTTTCATTTGAAAACTATTAATATGCTTATTAAGATATAAATTTTATTTAATTTCAGGTAATACCAGTACCTTGCGAAGACCAACTTCTATTAGTTCAATTAGTGGATGCCATAAAAGTGTTACCAACTGATACTTTGGTACAAACAGTGAAACAAGTACTTAAACAACCACCACCTTGTGATCTTGGACAAACAAAGGTGAAAGAAGTTACCATTTTTTCTGTCAATAAGTTATTTTTAATTTTTGATTTCTTGCAAAAATCCTTTTCATATGAATTACTTTTGAATGCATCATAATAGATAGACCACAAAAAAATATCTATATGCACCTTATTAATGTTCCTTAACTATTAGACCCTTCAACTGAATTATAAATTGAACTTTACATTTGTTTTAAACTATGGTGAGAATTTTTTTTTTAATTTTATAAATTTATTTATAGAACCTGCTTATTGTTTTACCTTTCTTCAATATTAATATAAAAACAAAGGAAGTAGAACAGTGTTTGTGCATGTATACTCACCTACATTTATACACACATATACATACTTATGAAGTATATAGTTTTGTTCTTCATTCTTAGTTTTAATTTTATCAGAGTTGATTTCTTCTTCACTGTGACATTGCCAAAATACGAACAGATATCAATTTCTTCCCTGTCATATACTGGGTAGGGATTGATCCAATCAATTAAATACCAATGTAAAAACATTAGTTTAAGTAAGATACCTCCTTATAACAGGAGTTTGGCAAATGATTAATGTATACAACAGTATAAATGGAGGTGGTATAGTTAAAGCCCCTTCTAAAGTTCTTCTGTTGTATATTTTCTATTTATATACTCACCTAACCCATGCTAGGTAGCAAGGAAAAAGCAGTCATAAAAACAAAATGAAATTAATTTTCCTAAGATTTGCCAAGAAAATCTAAAACAGTTTAATATTATTTCAGATATCCATCAATTAAGAGAAGTAACCAGTGATAGTTGAAACTTAACCTACCTCTAATAATGATTAGTTTAAATTTAAAATTAATACAGTATTATTAAACACTGCTCCACCGATGTGCAGAGTTTTCACCTTACCTTCTTTATTATCTACTCCTGTAGATTCATCCAAATTTGCTAATTATACACTATCACTACACACATTTATCTCATCTTTCTATTTTTTTGCAATCATAATCTGTCTCTGTCTTCCTTATTTTACATGCCATCTATATGAAGTCATTCATTCTGGATTGCTTCATTGCTGCTGAACTCAAAACTAACTGCAAACTCCATATTAATAATCACACTTAAACCCCAACTTTATAACTCCTTATGACTTTCATGGTTATAGACAATGAATTTCCTTCTTTGATATAGTAATAAAACAAAAAGATAAATGTTAACATCAATTAGGTTATAATATAGCATAATCTTTTTTAGTGCCAAATGAAATCTGTGAAGCTTGTCTAATATTTATCTACAAAGAAAAATAGAAATTTCATCTGAAATGCACTGTTGGTCATTGTCTTCACGATGAAGAAATACCATATTTATTCATGTATAATATGAACTTTTGACCAAATTTTTAAACCTAGACATTAAGGGTATGCAATGAAAAACTACAATCTGATTTTCTTTTTAAAGATCTAGATTATTTGTTCAGTTTATGTCCCATAAAATTACATATGAAACGCTTGTTTGAATATATTTGTTTAAAATGTTTATTGATTCTCTGAAAATATAAAATGTTCTTTCAATCTTAATTTTATAAATTAAAAAAATCTCGATTGAATTTTGGAATAAATGCACCCACATCCCTATCCTGTCATTAGTTTATATTTAATTTTTCTTTCAAAAATTTTGAGAAGAGGAACTGATGATTAGCATAGCATATTCTAATAAAACTAAATTTTTTCTTTCTTTTTCCTGAATTCTCTCTAGTTTAAAGAGTTTTTTTTTTTTTTTTAAATACAACTAGCAGAGTGACCTGGCTATATCTAGATATAGAATCAGAGTTACATGAGACAGACGAGTGTATTTAATAGAGGATTGGCTCCTTTTCCCAACAAGTGACACAGAAATCTTGCTTGATGATTCATGCAAGAATATACATTTACATACAATAGCAGGGTGTTGTTTGAGGGAAATTTAGCTGCCTGATGGTAAGTCCATTAGAAGCAGCCCACATTATTGATATGGAACTTCTGTTGGCATGACACTATTTCTAATGTCTTCACATTAGTAACGGATATTGCTACTATCTTATATAATTTCATATTTGCGGGGCTTGATATATAGAAACAATTCTCAATTCAAGTTAATAACAATTTTGTATGTTGATTCTTTTAATCCTGTGTACTCTTTAATTGGTTTTATTGTTTTTGTGATGTTTGATTCCAATAAGTTAGAAAATAGGATAGTTTTCGATAAACATTGAATATATATCAACAACAGTGTGTTATTTCCACAATGTTGATTCTACACCAGATGCACTTTTATATTTCACTTCTGTGAAGTTCGAAGGTCACTCTTGAATTTGTTTTTTGTCTTCTGAAGTATTTCAGTGTATTTTACACAACAATCAAAATAATTGTAACTGTATCACTGTATCAATCAGACTAACAGTTGTTATACACTGCTGTTCATAATGTACTTCCAATTCTTTCTTGATTGTCCCCTTCTTTTCCATCATGGCCCAAATTAACTAAATTGTTTTCCCATTATCATAGAAGGATATCTAACCATGAGAAATCCAAGTAAACTCTATTTTTTTTTTCTATACATCATGAGAAGTCTGTACATTTTATACATGGAAGATATTTTTTCCAGTATTTTCTTACCCATAACTATTCCTACACGTTTTAGACAAATGCTTCTTATATGCATGAATACATTTGGAATTTATGGAATTTCATATTTATCCTACTTGTATGTCATCATATTCCTATGCTTATCTTTTAATTACGAATCACTGCTTTTAATTTTGGCCACCTTTATCAGTTTTGTTTTGTAAAATACACTGAGTCATACTTTTTTAGATCTATCCATAAAATATGGACATATTGAAATAATTATTCTTCAACCTACATGATGCTACTTTAAAGATTATATTAGTTCTTACTGTTTCCTTTCTTGTTAAAAAAATATGTTTAGTTGAATAGTTTTTTTGTTTTTTTTTATATTCATGATTATATTGTAATTTATTTGCTTTCATTATTTAGAAATCTGTTTCTCTTGAGATCAACATGTTGCAGTTCTTCTACGCATATATCCAACAAGCATCTGTGCAACAGCTTCTGGATTCTAAGCAGTCATTATTGTCTTTATTAAAAGAAGGTCAAGCATTAAACCTTTCACCACCTGGATTATTTCTGTTGTTAGAGTAAGTAATATGGCAACAATACATTTACCAATTGATTCATCAAAAATGTTTTAAGGAGTTGCTTTATAATGACAGTGTATTATACTACTATAAACTATAACAGGGTAATCGAATGAAAAACTAAAAATCTGGCGATGTTACAAGTGATTTATCATAATTTCTTTTTTAAAGCTTTACATATATTATTGAGTCACTCGGAAGCTGGCAAGTGTCCTGTTACTTGTTTGATTTGAGAGTGTCAGCTCAGACTGTTTGGTCATGTTGCTCAATTTTCCTATTTGGATCCTGTGTACCATGTTTTCTTCTCTGTAGATCTGACTGGGGTGATGACTTGTGTTGGTTGGTCATGCACCAGTTGAGGTCACAACAGTTGAGGGAGTACTTCAAGCAGATGGGAACTGACTGGAACACTGCTTGGAGGGTTGCTCAGGCTGACCTGAGGATATACTGACAAATGGCAGATGCAGAGATATGCTGCAATGGCACATATGCTATACCTGACCTGATCTACCAAAGCATAATATTTATCAGTATGTCATCTTACATAGGGATAGGTGAAAATTTTTCTGTTTTTTTGTTTTTTTTTAGGAGAGGAGTACAATTGATTGTTTCAACTTCAATATATTACTGGTATTTATTTCATTAACCCTGTTCAAACGACACTTGATGTTGGCAGGTTTCGAATTTAGGGCCTTAATGAAATAAAGTTCTTAGCTATATCTAGTGATATCAGCCCAGGTATGTATGTGTAGTTAAGAAGCTTGTTTTCCAGCCATGTGGTCTTGGGTTTGGTTCCACTGCATAGTACCTTGGGCAAATCTATTACAGCCAGAGCTGGCCAAATCCTGTGAGTGGATTTGATGGGTGGAAACTAAAAGAAACTATGTGTATGTGTAAATGTCCTGGCCTAGACATCACATGATGGTTATAAATGAGCATTACCATCATACAAGCAATGTTCATTTCCAGTCTTCCAGTGAAAACATGTCAGACTATGAGTAGATATTATCTTGCTTGGAAACAGTTGAAGGTTGGCAACAGAAAGGGCATGTGGCCATAAAAAATCTGCCTCACTAAACTCCATCTGGTTCAAGTAAGCATGAAAAAGTGGGTACTAAATGATAGTGATTTAGTTTCAACACAATTGTTGAATGACCATTGAAATTTCAAGACAATAAAAATTGTATGTAATTACAAATTCAAAATTTTGTAGTACCCAGCTGATATGTTTGAGAACTCTTTATTTTATATGCTTCACATTGTTCACAGTTGCACTAAGAGAATCACTATCAACTATGTACTTAATATCTTATTGTTTAATAGGGTTTGTCCACTCCAGTTTATTAGTTTGAAAAACTAGAAAGAAATCAATTGATGATGGTGATATGGTTTAAGCCTACTGGATTAAACTATAAAACTATTTGCTACAGAATAAATAATCTTTTCTATTATAGGCACAAAGCCTGAAATTGGAGGAAGGGGAATAGTTGGTTACATTGACTCCAGTACTCAACTGGTACTTAATTTATCGACCCTGATAGGATGAAAGATAAAGTCGACCTCGGTGGAATTTAAACTCAGAATGTAGCGACAAACAAAACACTGCTAAGCATTTAGTCCAGCTTGCTGCCTTTTACAAAATATATAATGTCACCACTATGTCACTAATTATAAGTATTCTAGATTGTAATGATCTGTTTGTTAAAAGAATGGGGTTTTTTTGTACACATTCATTATGATTATTTTAGTATAACAACATGAATAAAGTACATTTTTGTTGCCAATTTTAAGACTTTATTTGAAATATTTCACCAGATAAATACATAATCTACATCAAATTGAAACCTCTATTTAACTTTAACTCTTTAGCATTATATTACTCTGTCAAATATAATACCTATTTATTCACATTGTTTTGAATTAATCTTTCATTATCTCGTAGCTCCATCAGTGATGTTTATTTTTAGAATCACATTGTTGGGTGAGTGTGAGAGGCCAGATCTGGCTCAGTCTGAACATAAATCAGGCAGAATATTTGAACCAAATACTGTCAGTTTAAATACTAAAGAGTTAAAGATAATTTTGACAAATGCATATATTCAGTTTGAAGTAGTCTACATCTTTCCAAGCTGATAGATCTCAAAATATTTGTATGTTTTTAACTTCAGGATTTTGAATGAATTTGTACAAAGGATACCAAGTATGGAAGATAGAAAAAGCCAAAAAGATATTCAGGTAAAAAAGTATATCTTACTCTATACTGGTTGGATTTATTTTTTAATTTTTTTTTTTTTAGTTCTTTAGAGTGACTATATAATGACTTGTAGGCATGTAATATTTCATTATGCAACTATAATATACTATAAAGTATATTAAATGTTTTTATTAGTCAACACCACATTCTACTGTGTTAGCTGTGCTCTTTGCATAATTTTGTTAAGGTTATTTCTACTGAAATTATAACCAGCACTGATTTTTTGCTACATTTCATATCGAGACAACTGATGTAAACAAACAATGAGATCAGAGACAAAAATGGGTAATATGCCATATTTCAGGGTTTTTTGCCCCTTCATCATCACCCATCTAACTCACTCTTGCCTCAGAACACATTGTTTATATAGCCACTGCATACAATGGTAGATTGGTATATCCAATAACTTAACACTGCTGTATGTGAAGGCTATATAAGCAATTAGCTGAGCTACCCGGTAATATCCAGGAACGAAGATATTTCCAGTACCCATTACAATACCTAATTTCTCTCAGACAAAAAATTAAATCAAGACATAGGACAGATAATAGAAATAAATTTCAAGTGCGTAAATGACCACAAGGATAACATCAGTGGAGTGGAGAGGCTGGTATGCATGGGTGACTGCTGGCCTTCCACAATCTTGCCCAGACTTGTGCCTTGGAGGGTAACTTTCTAGGTGCAATCCCATGGTCATTCATGACTGAAGGGAGTCTCCTCTTAACACTGCTGTATGTGGTGGCTATATAAGCAACATGTTTGGAGATGAGTGTGGGTTAGGCAGGTGCTGATGAAGGGGCATATATATACTCATTACCCATTTTTGTCTCCGATCTCATTGTTTGTTTACATCTGATGCCTCGATAAGAAACATTGTAGGATATAAATCAGTGCTGGCTATAATCTCTGTAGAAATATCCTTAAAATATTTTAGGGTAATATGCCATCGGATTAGTCTAAATAAAGTATTGCACTTTACATTTGCATTGAATACTTCACCCTGTTGTTACTTCTCAACAGTTATATTGCTTAGAGATCTAACACAGGTAGAATTAGCAAAAAAAAAAAGTACTCCATACAGTGAGAGATAAATATCAATTTAAAATACAACCAAAAGAGGTACTAATAGTTTAATGCTTTTATGATACTTTAACTAGGTATGTTTATAACATATGCCATGTATCTCCAAACAATCATTCGGGCTGTATTTATGCGTTATATATATTTTAAAAACAAGGATGATGGACAGTGAGAAAATAAAGAAAGAGAAAAGAAAATCATGAAGTAAAATGCAAAGAAGGTTGCTGCAAAAAATGTAATGAGAAGAAAGAAACAAAAGCAATATACCTCCTTAAAAGTATCATAAAAGCATGAAATTATTGGTAGCTCTTTCAGTTATGTATTAAATTTATATATGAATATATGTCTGGTGCAGCTTCCCAGCTTGCCAGGAGTGCTTGGCTAACAGAGTGCTAACAGTACACTTCTTTAATTAATTAACTATTAGTAATTGAGAATTGTCATTCCAAGCATTGTCTAACGACAAAGTGCAGTACATTTATTGAAGAGTAAATAATAATAAATGAATTTTAAATTCATTATCATCACCATTTAACGTCCCTTTTCCATGCTAGTATGGGTTGGACACTTCAACAAGAAGACATGAGCCACAAGGCTCTACCAAGTTCTCTGCTTTGGCATGGTTTCTACTGCTGGATGCCCTTCCTAGCACCAACCACTTAACAATGAACCAGATGCTTTTTATGTGGCACCAGCCCAGTGAGGTCGCCAAGTACCTGCAAGATAGTGTGACAGATGATTAGAGGTAGCGAATGAGTTGGTCACACTGTAGTGGAAGGTGATTAAAATAGATGAGTTGTGGAGGAAGGCTTGACTGAGCCTCAATTCTGTAGAGATGGATGGGTCTTCTCAAGCACCACATAATGCCATTCATCATGGTCCCCCATCATCTCGTTTGAGAGACTCAACATTTTGAGGTCAATCTTCACTTCATCCTATGTCTTCCTAGATTTACCTCTTCCACATATTTCTGCTATGTTTAGCACTAGGCACTTTATACAGCTGTTCTCATCTTTACATATCACATAACCATACTAGTGCAATCTTCTCTCCTGTTCACCACATCTGATACTTCATCATCATCATCATCGTTTAGCGTCTGCTTTCCATGCTAGCATGGGTTGGACGGTTCAACTGGGGTCTGGGAAGCCAGAAGGCTGCACCAGGCCCAGTTTGATTTGGCAATGTTTCTACGGCTGGATGCCCTTCCTAATGCCTAATTTTTCTCTAAACATATTTGTAATTTTTCATACATGCACACAAACATTGCACATCTATCAGAGCATACTTGTTTCATTTATTTCAAGTTTTTGTATGTCTACTGCATTCACAGCCCAAGTTTCACAGCCAACTAGCATAGCTGTTCATACACTGGCATCATACAATCTGTCTTTCATTCTGAGAGGAGGCCTTTTGTTACCAACAGAGGTAAAAGTTCTCTGAACTTTTTCCAGCCAATTCATATTTTAGTAACTATACTTTCAGAGCATCCTCCTTCACTGCTAATTAGGTCATCTTGATAACAGAAACTATCTGCTACTTCTAGGGATCCTCCTGAGCATTTCAGAACATCGATTTCCCATGTGTTCTGTCTGTTTTCTTGCTAATTATAACTTTACTCTTTATATATATATAAATATTTGTTTTTATCTGTTTTAGGATATTGCTCAAAAGCTTGTAGAAGCAGTGAGCACAGTGGCAGGTCTATGTTTAGAACAAACTACTTGGCTTCGAAGAAATCTTGCAGTGAAACCAGGACCTCAAACTGATATTCTAGAAACTGAAGAAGGTGAAGCAACTGAAGAAAGTGGTTAGTTTTACCAACTCTTTTGAAACATATTATTTATTTTACTATCTTGTAATGTTATTGGACAATAAATTGATTATAAAATATGTTTTAGTAAGCATTAAGGTAAAATGCCATATTTGCCGGCATATAAGATGTGCTTTTTATAATTTTTTGTATCTATTAAAAAATCCATCTTGTGTCTCCTGCAGCTATATTACAAAAGGGTGGGGACTGAGTATCATAGGCTAGAGAGCCAGATGTACATATTTTTGCTAGGCACAATAATTGTTACTGGCCAATTGTTGTAACACAAAAGATCTTATTGAAACAGATAAGTTTCACATAGTATATGGCAGTTCTCTTGATCAAAATATAAACAACTATAGAGTTAACCTGAATGAAGATGAAGTTGAAATACAGTATTCATATAATGTAATTTAAATGTAATAAATTTATGGTTTCTTATTTTATTCCAGTACACTGACACAGCGTTGTATTTACATGCACAGAATCATAATTTTTCTTATACAAAACTGCTTTAAATGTCTTTCAAAAGGTGTATGATGAAACATTTTAAATTTGTTTTCACTATGAAATATACTTGTAAAATAGGGGTGCATCTTATGTGAGGGTACATCTTATATGCTGGCAAATATGGTAGGTTAAAATTTTCAAGACTATTAATCTTATTATTTCCTTAGGGCAAAATGAGCAAAAGAAAATGTTAACAGCTCAAAAAGTTTAAGTTCTTTCAAAACTGCTCCCCTAAAAACTTGATATTTATGAACATTTTTATGTATCACAGTTTTTAAAATGACTTTGGAAAATGCCATTATTAATTAATCATTAAATCAAAAAGGAAAATGTAAACCTTAATTTTGCTCTGAGATATTTGTTAAAATGCAAATAAGTTTGTAATTTATCTAATTACTGTACAAAATGCAGAACAGTATTTCATCCATCTTTACATTCTGAGTTCAAATTCTGCCAAGGTCAATTTTGCCTTTCATCTTTTTGGGAATTGATAAAATAAGAACCAGTCAAGTACTAAAATCAATGAAATCGACCAGCCCACTCTCACAAAATTTCAGGCTTTGTACCTGTAGCAGAAAGGATTATTATTATCATTATTATTGATTGAAACTCTCCATAGTTTATTACTGTGCCAGTATGATACTTTATGATTTGTAAAATATTGTTCATCTTTTTATTGCAGATGTAGAATTGGCAAATATGGCCGAAAGGAAAGTCATTGAGCCTCAACTTTATTCAAATACAGATGTGAAATACTGTGTACAGGCTTTAACCATATTGGCTGAGGTAAAAGCAAAAGATTAGTTACTTTCCAATGTCTTTTCGTTATATATATATATATAAAAAGATGTTCCCCACCCACATCATTTCAAAGACAGTTGTAAAAAAAAAATGGGTAAAATCCCCATCAAAACGGAGTAGTTCCAACTTATATGGTCTCCCTGATCTGAAACTCCTATCACCACCCCTCAGAAAACATTTTCCCCACAAATTTCTTTATAATTGTAATCTATGCCATTTGAAAGGTTTTGGGTATAAAATTTCATTAAAAGATATCCATTTTCCTGAAAGCTATGAGGGGAAAGAAGTCAGATTGTGTTAATTTTCTGAAACTCCTCTCCCTACCCCCTTGAAAAAATTCTTCCTCATAAATCCCTATAAACTCTGAATCCCCAGCATCTAAGTGGTATTTGTTGAAAATGTTGTTAAAAAGTATCCATTTTCTGGAAGTTATGAGGTAACAAAGTCAGTGCAGAGTACACATCTATAGTTATTCTAGTTTTGTTTGTGTGCTTGTCTGTAATTAATACAGACAAACTGGTGCATAATGGGAAAATATTCTAAAAGTAAGGTACCCTTGAAATGTAAATACAGAATAAAACAAGTTTCGCATAAATTGGACCACAGATTCCTGAGATACACCATTTTTTGGGGTAGCTTCATAAATAGCCAAAATGGTGCACAATGGGAAAATACTCCGAAAGTAACATAACCCTGAAATGGGAAGATTGTTTCCATTAATTTTGCATTTTTGTAAAAGTGTGCACATATGCCATAAATAAATGCTGTTACTGGAGTTCAAGTTTATCCCAGAAGTTCTATTTCTATTAGATGCTGTGAATAATTAAGAAAACTTAAACATGAACTTGCAAACCAGACCTATTTAACTGAATCAACATAAAATTAACTTTCATTTCAATGCAATGTTGAAATCAACTTCAGTGTTTTATAACCTGAACCATCAGTGACCCAACAGGTCATGGGTAGTCTAGTATATATATATATATATATATATATATGATATAATTTTTTCATTGTTGAATTGATAAATGGTGTTTTTTTTCTAATTTATATATGTACGTATGTATATATACATACATACACATACATATTTATGTAAATTTTTTTCCTTTGTTATATAGCTGACGGCCCCTCTCTTGGATGTTGTTTATGGCAGCGATGAGAAGGAAAGAATAGCCTCATTCCTAACTTCTATTATGTACAATGTCTTCCCATATTTGAGAAATCATAGGTTTGTAGTTTTTTTAACTATTCAGCATTCACTTTTATAGAAAAGCACACACACTTTCCGCTGAAGAGAACCTGTGCTTATAACTTTTGCTAACCCTCTTAGACTAGTAAGATCCAAGATCCATCTTGGACATCTTAAGGTTGTTAGCACAAAAATGTGTACAAGTTGAGAAGAATTCTAGCATTCTGTAGCTTTATGGAGGAATATTTGAGCAAAGTATTTTGAGTGGGATCTTTTGAGTGATAAATAATGGGACAAGAGTAGGAAAGACAGATCTGTCCATAGGCCTGATACAGGTAGCATGGTGTGGTATGATGTTAACTAGTTTAGAGAGATAGAGGTGGTGGCAGTTGGTATAGAAGTGGCTGAGAGAAGAAACATTGTCTGAAAGACAGAAGTTGTAACCAAATTTCTTAAATTTTTTTTATTTTCAAGTTCCCATCAGAACTGAAGCATTTTCCTGAAGTGGCAACCTTACTTCAGGGAAAAAGCACTTTTAATTATCTTATAAATGTGAAGTCACTGCAAATGATCATCAGTGATTGTGGGGTCTGGCATTTAAAACTGCTTTGGGGTCTTTAGTTGCATGTTGTCCATGTGAGACTTTCTTTCATATGCATGGCAGTTGTTTTTGTGTTGCTGAAGGAAACTAGTCTGTCATATGTCCATTGCGATTTTCTTTTAGTAGATCTTTGTTCTTGGAGGTAATGCAAGTCTCTCAAGAGGTTGTTAAATCAGATTTAGATGTGGAGGGTTACAACTGTCTAGTGAACGATGTATGTTATTAGAAGTGATAGTAAGAGGTTGTTAATCAATAGAAAGAAGTGTGTAGAAGACAGAATGAAATCTTGAGAAGCATTAGAGTTGATAGCATGGGTTAGAGGAACCATTTCAGTACATATTTCAATCCAGGGAGTTAGACATGATGAATCCCAAAGGCTAGCAGCTTATCAAGGAAGTTCTCATGCTAACCATAGTCAATGGCTTTGTTGATTCAAGAACAACATTGCTGGTGCTGAAATTTTAGAGAGTCAGTAACTACTGGTATATGACAAAGGGGAGAAAATCTCCAGTAGAACTGGCACTATGGAAACTGTACTGGTAGTTACTGAACATGGAGGGGAAGGGAATAGAAGAGATGGTTGTTTATGACTATCTTCTTCACTTTTGTGATGTTGGAAATGAGAGTCATAGATTGGTACATGGCAAGATCCATAAGGATATGCATTTCAAAAACAGGACTTCCTATACCATGTGTCTCTAGATTGAAATAGATTCCTTTGAAAAGAGAGAGAAATATTATAGAGTTTATTAAGGATTGGAGCTAGCTGTACAGTTTAATATTTCGAAGTAATAGAAGGGTCACTACTGAGATTTCTTGTTTCTATTATTAACCAAAATTAAGGTGGCAAGCAAGTACATTTCTTCAAGCTTTACATTCCAAGTTCAAATGCTGTCAAGATTGACTTTGCCTTTCATCTTTTCTGGATTGATAAAATAAGTACCAGTTGAATACTGAGGTCAGTGTAATTGACTAACCCTCTCCCCTAAATAATTTCAAGCCTTGTGCCTATAGTAGAAAGGATTGTTAAATGAAATTCTTAAATTTTCTTAATGAAAGGTAGAAAGACAGCTAGCTGGCGGAATCATTAACATATCAGACAAAATTCCATACAGTATTTTTTTCTACCTCTATATATTCTGGTTTCAAATCCTGTCATCTTTATCTTTTGTTCTTTCAGGGTCAATAAAATAAAGTATTAATCAAATACTGGGGTCAATTCCCTCCCCTCAAAATTTCTGGCCTTGTGTATAAATCAAAAACAATTCTTGTTATTACTGCATTGCCTTTTTTTTTATTAAAGTATGTGTGTGTGTGTGTGTGTGTATTTCAAGATAATTATAGAAAGGTAATAATTATTACTTCTTTTTTTTAAACATATAATTATTACATTTTAAAATTACTTATGTTTATATATTTCTATTCACAGCGGCCACAATATACCCAGCTTCAGAGCAGCTTCCCAGCTTCTATCCAGTATTAGTGGTTACCAGTATACACGAAAGGCTTGGCGAAAGGAAGCATTTGATTTGCTGATGGACCCTAGTTTTTTCCAAATGGATTTGAAGTGCTTATGTCACTGGAGCATTGTTATTGATAACCTGATGACTCATGATAAAACTACTTTCAAAGACCTGATGTGTAAGTCTTCAGATTATTGAATTGTTTTCCACTTTTTATGAAATTTTGTTAACCATAAGTTTTCTTTTTAATGTTATCAGAGTTCTCCTTCAAACAGGAGCAATGTTTCACAGTGAAAAGCAACTTCACATGTGCTTCAGAGAACCTGATATACGCACTAACCTGCTCTGAGTATCAAGAACAATACATAGGCCAAATAAAAAACAGTCTACATAAAAGAATGGCTCTACACAGATCCCAGATCAAAATCCCCCAAAACAGAAAAATAGCATTCAGCCAACACATAGACATTTGCGCCAATAACAAAAATCCAAGCTTCAGAATTTTCCCCCCTCTACCAATTCAGGGACGATACAACCTGTAACCAATGAATTAGTAAAGAGACTCTATTACAAAATACAGACCTCTTTTGAACGCGTCTACAACAGACGACATATCCACACAGCCTTAGAATAACACAAACACACACAAATATTAAAAATGATACACTCAAGAGGTTCCTAAGAATTCATTAAAAAACAGTCCCAATCACTGCTATAATCCATAACAAGCTAATTTTAGGTCACTTGACCATTTAACACCTTACTTCTATCATACTACCTACATTCCTTCTTATTCTCCCTTCTCTTTCTTCTTTGTCTTCTAATCTCTCTGCCACCTCCTTCCTAACTTTACCACTATGGCTGTTTAGAATAACACCTATGCAAATTTTATAAAGAAAACATTCAAAAGAGATGTTTCAGGAATTCAATCACTACTACCATCCACAACGGGTCACTTTCAGGGCAGTTGACCATTTAACATACTGCTATCATGGCACTCCCGTATTATTGTTATTATTATTATCCTTCTTCACCAAGAATTCACAAGAGTAAACACGAGAGACAGAAACAGGCAGAAACAAGGAAAATGCTCTTCATTTTATTTTCTATATCTGACCATTGCCACTTGCACATCTGCTCCCAACACCTGTTACCTCCTCTTCTATTGATTACATTTGTTCAAGACGAAGTTATTTCCCTTTGAGACTATAACATTCGAACACTAGTTGTGATAAGCAGAAATGATACAGATAATATTTGTTGAGAAGCTTAAGTTCTTTTTTTTTAAATTCTTACCTATTCTGTTTCTCTAATACTGTTGTGGTGGTTACCATTTAGGTCCTAATGAAGCAGACCTAAAATAGGCACTCTGTGATCACCCAGTCTTTTTCATGCCTATCTCATCATTATCATTTAACGTCTGCCTTCCAAGTTGGCAGGAGTGGGATGGTTTGACAGGAACCAGCCAGGAAAACGCCAGCACCAGACTTCTATGACTGTATCTCATACTGTATTATCTATTGTGTCCTTCCTGGTTTTGTTTTTAGTAAGACAGTAGAGTGCCATAGGTAAGATTTCACTGTTATTTCTAGCAGGCTAGGCAACCACATGTAACTTTATGGTTATCATCACTAAAAAGACCACTACTTCAGTATTGGCTATAAGTCTACTCTTACATATTTCAGACACCTTAATACTTGGTAAGAAATGGAGAGGTCAGATTTTAGGGTGTTGAGTCATAAACACATGACAGTATGTTTAGAATAAAACTCTTGTGTGCTAAGGGTGCTTCTGTGCTCTCTCTCTCTCTCTGAATCTAGCAGTTCATGTATTAGGCAGTGAAGTAGTGCTGTAGGTGTTTCAGCCCCTTCTACTGTCACACAAGGACTACTAGGGGTCACCCATTGATGTAGGCAACAAAACACCCAATGTTACAATTCTGGACCGAATGTTTGTTTCTATGTAACAGACCTCTCCAGCCAATGCCACCATGGAGGAACTGTTATGATGATGGACAGGTATTCTTTCGACAAAATCATGTTAATGTGACTTGTCTTTCTTTTATTCTTTTACTTGTTTCAGCCATGCTGGAGCATGGACTTGAAGGATTTTAGTCAGACAAATTGACTCCAGAACAACTGCTGAGTTATGGGGATGTAAACACGCCATCACCGGTTGTCAAATGGTGATGGGGAAACACACATATGCCAGGCTTCTTTCAGTTTCCATCTACCAAATCCATTCACAAGGCTTTGGTCAACCTGAGGCAATAGTAAAAGATACTTGCCCAATCTACTACACAGTGGGACTGAACCCAGAACCATGTGATTGGGAAGAAACCTGTTCTTACTGATTGTCATTTCTTTATTTTGTAGCCCGTGTTGCCATAACACAATCTGGTTCCCTGAATCTCTTCAGTAGCAAGGAACAAGAATTTGAGTTACGTGCCCAGATGCTGAAGCGGTTATCTTTTACCATTTTAAGTAGTGAATCAGATCAGTATCAAAGAAACATGCCAGATATTCAAGGTAATTCTCCTTCCTTGTTCCATTATTTGTTTGTTGCTGTTGTTTATTTCTTCGTTCTTATTTAGCATGTAAATGGAAATTTTAAATTGATAAAAACTGTGGTAATTCAATTTGTAATTTATTTAAAGAAATAATTTTCTTTGATAACTAGAATTTGTCAGGTAAGTAAATAAAGTTGATCTGCAGAAAACTCTTTGGTACATTATATTTTTTGTTTTGATGAATAGAGCGTCTTGCTGAATGTCTAAGAACACCTCAAGTGCCATCTGTTATGTCACAAGTATTTCTCTGTTTCCGTGTATTAATACTTAGAATGTCTCCACTTCAACTGACTTCACTTTGGCCAATTATTATCACTGAAATGGTGAGTTATTCACACCTAATTTATTTTCATTGTGAACTATAATTACATATTCATCCCATTGAATTGTTTGCAATATCTTATAAGTAATTTCTTTGGATTCTGTCTTTCCTGACCAAATACACAGTCAAAAAAATGTTTTGTCCAAATAAGGCTTGGGGGGGGGGGGTTATAGTGGTATCACCTTAAGCTTCTGTAGATAAATAGGTCTTTTTATAATAATAATAATAATGATGATGATAATGAACTTATTGTATACAATGCTCAGGTGCACTTCATGTTTTGGTGATATGCTACTTTGATTAGAGTATTTTGATAAAATTATTTTGAGGTTAAGATGTTTAAAGTACTGAAATCTGAAGCCAAAACACTTTATGATGGATGTTAAGGTGAGTAATTTCAGGCAAAATAAGCTGTTTCACTTGCCTAATACAATAAAATTTAACCTCAAAAGCTGAAAAGTAAAGCATTAATTTGGTTTCTTTTTAGATAATTAAATACATTTACATTAAAAAGTAAAGAATGTTATCAATGCTTCTTTATTTGAATATATTTCTCATTATTAAGTATTCAGTTTAAGATATTGTTAACTGTTAAGATATTGTTATTGAATATTTGATAGATAAATGTAGGTTTTAGCTGCCTTTGTCTCTGTGTTCTGTCTGAGTACATTAATGAAATCTCAAGGATTTACTGATCTCTTCATACAATTGTTACACATAAACCACAGTTACTATGCCCTACTGTTATTTATACCAGAATACTGAGATATATGAGAGGTAAACAAAACTGCATGTCATATGTCCAAATTTTCAGAACTACACCAACAATTTCAATACACTAGCCAAGGTCATTGTGCCCTATTATTATTATTATTTATATCAGAACATTGACATTTATGAGAAACTATGCAGGAAAAATTGCATGTCATGTGCCCAGATTCACTTCATGCACCCAAACACTGCATGACACAATTTTTAATTTTCTATACTAGAATAGAGAAAAAAAATCTTTGCACACTTTATTTAATTGGGATTTCAATTTTAGAAAAAGTGTTTCATTGAGAATAAAATTAGAATTTTAACAGAAAAGGAAAAAAACATTTTTATCATATATAATGTGTGTGTGTTTTCAATGCTATTTGTGTTCCCTCTCCATCTATCATGAATTTTTTCCCCCAATTCTGTGTATATTATGTTTGTTTTCTCTGTTTGATTACTGTAATATATAATTCATTCAGTAGACTGTTTAAATTATTTTCATAGTTCTTAAGAAGGAATTTAAATAAAAATTAATCGTTAGTCAGTAAGAAGCCTCAAATTGAATAACTGATATTGGAAAAACGCATATTTTCTTTATATGACTTACTGGTTGTTCTACTTTACTTCCTTATAGGTGAATGTATTTCTACAAATTGAACAAGAATTATCAACAGACACAGATGAATTCAGGTACAAAATTCTAATTCATTGTATTCAAAAATATAACTTTTAGTTCTCTTCGATGATTTTGTTGAAGTTTTTCTTTTCCATAAAATTCAGTCATATATTGTTTATTATTTCATTATCATCATCATAATCATGAAGAAGATGCACATTAGTCATATCAAGTTTCATATAAGGAATGTGATAGTAACAAGTCTTCTCAACTCTTAAGGACTTATTAGTTTTCTCCAACTCTGCTATTTATATCTCAATTCCAGCATTTCTTTAAAAGCTAATTTGGTGTGGTTTCTAACATTACCTTTGACAGGATATTTTTCTGTTCCTCCTAACCAATAATTTTCTAGCTATGATCTTGCAAATTTGGATTGGGGATGGTCTCTTTACAATAATATTTACTTGTAGTGACTTCTATTTTGTTGGCAATTTGGACTGAGAAATCGACCAGGGTCTTATGTTGAATATTAATTTATTATTATTGTAATAATCCTATTGTGTTCCTTCAGTGCATAACTCAGCCATCATCATCATTTAACAT
This sequence comes from Octopus sinensis, assembly GCF_006345805.1. NCBI lineage: Eukaryota > Metazoa > Mollusca > Cephalopoda > Octopoda > Octopodidae > Octopus > Octopus sinensis. The sequence goes on along the minus strand of NC_042997.1, from coordinate 101,788,098 downwards.
CTCTTTTTCCTTGCTGGCATTGGTTGGCAAGTTTGACAAGAACAAAAGAGCCAGAGGGCTCCAACAGGATCCATGTTTGCTTTGGCATAGTTTCTACATCTGGATGCACTTTCTAATGCTAATTACTTAGTAGCCTACTGGGTGCATTTTATGTAGCACCAGCACCAGTGAGGTCACCAAGTACCCACAAAATAAGACTCCTCAACTGAGCGGGGTGTAGACTGGCGAAAGAAACTATGGTGGAGGATGAGGAACAGGTGTTTTGCTGAAGATGTGAGCGCATGGCTTGCTCACCTGGGAAGTGAGAGAAAGAGAGAGACATGAGGTCCAGGTACATGAACACGAGACAGAATAGGAAATGTACTGAGTGAAAATAGTGTGAAAGATGATTAAAGATAGGAAATGAGTTGGACACAGAGGATATCAGTTCAGTGTAGTAGGAAGTGAAGAAAATAAAAGATGAGTTGTGGGAAATGGCTTGACTGAGCCTTAATTCTGCTGAGATGGACAAATCTTCCCAAGCACAGCATAACTCCATTTATCACAGTCCCCTATAATCTCTTCTTGAGGTCAGTCTTCACCACTTTGTCCCTCGTCTTCTTAGGTCTACCTCTTCCATAGAGATCAACACATACTTTACCCTTATAACAGTTGACTATGGTGCTGCTACACCAGTCATTGGATATGATGCCTTCTTGTACAATCTGATTAACTATATGAGTGACTAGGCCATATCCTACCCTGCCAGATATTTTAAGCATATCAGAGGTAATTCCAGATATACCAGGGATTTTCTCAGTCTTCATTTTCTTAATTACTTTAACTACAACACAAATGGCTAGACCCTCTGTCAGGTTCACATTAGGGAGATTCTCTTTCTTCTATGCATTCTTCACATTTAATAACCTTTCATAATATCACTTCTATGCCTCCTTCTTTTCAGAATCACTAAATGCAAGCAAGTCATCCTCTTTCTGCATAGATTTCTCTTCCACATCTCAATTTTCTCTGGTACACTGCCTTGCAATTGGGAAACACCTCATGTCTTTTGTCCTCATGGTGTAGAATGTTGGCAAACCCCTTTTTTTTCTGCCACTTCCCTTGCTAAATAGACCTACCTCCTAGCTTCTCTTCTAGATACCTGGTAAAGTTCTCTGCTGTCCCCATTGTTCAAAACCTTCCATGCTTGCTTCATCACTTTTATTGCTCTGTCTACTTCCTTGTTCCACCACCATGTCACCCTTGGTCTAGCTGGAATTTTGCACCTACCACAAATTTGATTTGTAGCCCTCAGTAGATTGTCTTGTAAGAATTTCCAATTGTCCTCTACATTATATGTTCCTATCTCCTCCTCTTTTTCATCAAATCTCTAGCTGTTTAAAAAATCTCTAAGCCTTTAGCTCTTCCTTTTCCATATTGCTTTGCTAGAGCTCTTAGTCTGAACTCAAGATTAACCGATGTTGGGAAGTACATTCTTCACCAGGAAAGGACTTTGAATTCACAAGCATCTGCCTAACCTGTTTTCTGGTGAAAATGTTGTCAATTTGACTTTTGTGTCCACCAGATTCATAAGTGACCAAGTGGCTGGTGGCTTTCTGGACTCATAGAAGTGATCCTTTAGTTCATCCATCAGTCCAACTTGTGGGGCACATACTGAGATAAATGTTACTGTAGCATAATCTAATATTAATCTCAGCTTAAACAATCTTATCACACTCTTTGACTACCTCAATCACTTTTTCAGCTCATTTCTCTGCTAAGAGTACGCTTACATTGACCCACCCAACCCCATCTTCTAGGCCCTTAAGTTTAATCAGTTACCCATTGCTTTCTATGATATAATATCTCTTGGGAAAAAAATTTTTTTGTTCTCCTTAATGTCTTCAGTATATCTAAATGTCTGATTTTAATTATAGTTGGGGAACCAGAAATGATGTTATTGTTTCTTACAGCTTTCACATGTTCTGTTGTTTTTTATGCTCGAGTCTATTTATATGTATTTTCTTTTGTTTAGTTTAGTTCTTGGGGGTAGGCTTTTTTGTTATATGCTCAGTCAAAACTCTCTAGCCTCAGATGTACTTTCTTGGGTTTCAATCGGTTTAAGGACTTTTATTTAATGTACGTAACTCATTCTTTTTTGGTATTGATCATGTTGGGGTTTTTCCCTCACCTTCTTACTATTGCATCTTGAAGTCTTATTTTTAATCTAATTTATCAAATGCTCTCATTTTGTTTCACCATCTTCTTCACAATTGCCTCTTACCTCTTTACTGCAGCCTTTGTTTTACATCTTTCTTAAGACAATATAGTTTTTCTTTGTTTGTTCTTGTTTTGTTGCTGTTTATTCTTTGCTATATATTTTTGTAGTCATATTTTATAATAGCTTTGTAGATATAGAAGCCTTGTAACTCCTTATGTTTATGGTAAATATGTTTCTATGATGACTTTCGATGATACAGTTTTAAATGTCTATAATATTGCTATCCAACCTTTTCTTTAGTATTGTATTCTAATTCACTAACTCCTGGTTGTTTGTAAATATGTCTTTTATCAAATACCTATTACTGAAAACTAATGATTTCTTGTTGAAGAAGCTTTACAGTGCTTTCTCTAACAATGCTTTGCAGTGACACGTATTAAGTGTACTGAGAATTTGAATGCTTTCATACCCAGATGTGGCAAAACAATCAGAAATACTCCACTTTACTATTCTGAATTAGAGCAAAACTTGAGAACCTAGTTCAAGCATGGCTTGCATAAACCTTAAATATTAAAGCATTTGTATCCTTAGTATTTATAAAACTGCTTATTTGTTGAGTCATGTATATATTGACTTAATATTTTTTCTCATACTTTGACTATACTTATTATGGAGATATGTGTTAACAGTGTACTTAATGCCAAAATCTGCTTAAGAAAAATTGTTTTGCTTCATTTTAGGCAGTTGTTCTCAAACATTTTTTTTTTTTTGCTAATGACCCCTTTGATTCCTATGTTACTCAGCAGGGGGCTTCATTACCTATTCCATGTCTAAAATCTGCTATTATATTTTTATGATTAAATATTAGAAATTGTATTAAATAATGTTTAAATATTTTGTGTGTAGTAGAAATATAACCAGTTTATTGCACATAAGTTTTAATGAGAACCACTCATTTAAGGCATCTAAATGTGAAATATTCTTCAACAAAAAGAATGGTATTTGCAAACCCCTATCATAGGCTTTCATACTTGCCTCAACATGTAATTGTGTTTTGTTTTGTTTTTTTGCTCTTATGCTGACGTATTTGATAATATTTTAATTACAGACTTGAAGCTTATATTAATTAATTATTGTTTTTATATTTTTCAGGTAAATAATGGCAGTTATTTCCTTTTGTTGATGTTACCAGCATGTTTGGAAGTCATGTGAACAGGTTGTGCTTGGTTCTGTTTTAGGTTTTTCTCTTGTGTGATTTTCTTTCTTTGTTGGTAGGGATTTCTTTTTCTTGCAATATTAACGGTTACTAGTATCTATTAAACTGTTACTTACCTATTTTTTTCTCCTCTTCATTATTTTTGATTATCAATGTTTTACTTCTTGTGTTCTCTTTATAATGATTAAGAGTAGTGGAGTATTGTAGTGAATAGGTTTGGCTTAATTTGATACATTTGTTTATGTCTAGGCATGTATATATGCCTAAACATAATATCTAAAGCTTTATAAATACATTTTCTTTTATGCATATCATTTTCCTTAAAGTGGAAAAAAATGTTTCAAAAGAAGAAAAGGAAGAAAAAAATGTCTTGAATTTTTGCTTGTGGTGTTTGCCAATTCTAAGATTGAGATTAATCAACTAACAGTCTAGAATGTAGGAAATAGCACATTTTGGAAAACTTAAAAACCTTTAATAATTTTCTGAAGGATGTCTTTTAATTTTTCTCTCTAGCTTTCTCAAATTCCTAGGTAGTTGCCTACTTTCTCATAAAGAAAGAGAAAAATTTAGGTTTCTTTTTGAGCTTCTACTAAAATACTAACATTTATGAATTTGTAAACTGAAAATTGCATGAAACATTTAGACATAGATTATAGGAAATACTCCATTTACCTCATGCTAGATAACAAAATAATAATAATGTGGACATAAGAGAAAAAAATATTTTGTAAATATATTTCTTAGTTTTATTTAACCATTGTTTATTTCAACTAGCAAAGTATTTTTTACAATTATATATTTTGTTTATACTAAAGTTTAACTATAAACGTTATAAATATTTCTTTAAACTACAAAAAAGATTGGTTAATTTTTTAAGACTGAATTAAAGTAATTTTTTTTTTTTTACCTTTGTTGTTCCTTCCTGTTATTTTTGAACTCCTTTCCTTTCAATGTTTTCAACATTGTAAATTTGGTTGCTTGTTCCTTGCAGCAGTTTTTGTGTTTTGCACCCATTCTTTGTTGTTTTTTTTTGTGTGTATGTGTTTCTTTATTGGTTATATTAAGTAAAGAAACTGAGAGTTAGTGAATGACTAGGTTGATAAGGATATTGTATATAGGCATAAACCAGAGATCTCTTTTTTCTTTTTATGCCTGTATACTTACATGGTTTCATTTATTCATTTAGTTTTAAAAAATCATGAATTAAAAGATAATTAATTTATGTTATACATTTTCACTATATAAGATAAAATATAAAAAGTTTTTTGAAATAACTGAAAATGATATGTTTGAAAAAATCCTTTAAGCAATGCAGACAAAATATGTGATGGCAATAAATGAAATCAAAGGGAAAAATTATTGCATTACCTTACCTAGTTTATTTAATGGTCCTATAATATTTTGGGAAAGATTCTTCTTTTCAAATAAAAAATAGAGTTCAGAGCAATGTGAAGTTTCCTTCTTGAACTATAGGCTCGTTAAATAACTTACATGAGATAATACAATGTTTTCCTTTATTGACATCACTTTATATATTTTGTGTAACTTCTTACCTACAATGCTCAAAGGACTTTTTTCAAACATTTATATCAGTTACTTACAATTTGATACTTCAAGGAAATTGCAATACTCTCTTACGTATAAGAAAAGAATCTTGAAAAATTTTTAAATGCAGAACACTATATTCAAGCCATCATTACTTATATTCAGGCTAAATAATCATTGCTTTTTTAAGTAGCTACTTAAATTATATAAGTTCAACATTTTAAAATCAACAGTTGAAATATTATATTAGCAATTTTTAACTATTTTGCTTTTATAAATGAATATATATTAAATGTAAAGATATTTTGCAGTAAAATTATATCCATAACTTGAAGAATAAGAGATAACTTGAGAAATGGTTCTGTAGAATATCTTTGTATACCTGCTACCCTGAGTATTATTTATTTATGCTTTAATTGAAAGTTGAATTTGTGTGTGTCTATCTATCTATCTATCTATCTATCTATCTATCTTATCTATTCCTCATTAAGGGCCTGTGATATGCAGGAGAGTGAATGGGAGAGTAATGCCTGTCATCGCCACAGATGGAGGAAGCAGGTTAAGGAGGGGGTCAACACCTTTGAGAGTTCATGTATTCTGCATGAAGAACTTAAGCGTGCTTCTCGAAAGTGCACCGCTGGTGTAGTGAATGGGGAAAGCTTGGTTTGCAATGTTTGCAGACATGTTAGCTTGTCGAGCAGGACTCATTAGCCACCAACGGAGCCACAAATGCAAAATAAAATAGTCCTAGAGCACTCAGTGTTCTTGAAGGACAACAATGGTCTTCCTCGGTCATGAGTGGATGGCCATCATATATATATATAAAAACATGAAAGCCATTAGCTAAAAATTTCTGTCTCAGTTATGAAGCATTAAAAAAACATCTTATATATCCATTAAATATATGCATTGTTTTGAATAACTGAGTCCCCACATAGCAGATGTGTAGTAAGGAGAGAAAGGGGCGGTCAATCCCAGGTTCTGTGTGAAGAGGCAGAAAATTTCCTCTATTAGGTTTGCTAATTAAGGCAGTGGCACCAAAACAAACTTTGCCCCTAGACTCTGGGAACCTTTGCTATACCACTACACATTGAGAACTTATAACTACTGAATTTTAGAGGGATAAGTAAAGAACTAGTATTTATTTGGATTATTATATTTGTAATTGTGTACTTAAAAATGCTCTTTCTATTTTCTCGAAAAGCTAATGAAACAATGTTCATTTTCTCATATAATTATTAGCGTTACAATAATCTTGTGGTTCTCACAAATCTACCTATTACTAAATCTTACTAATCGTTTTCTGTATATGAACCTTCTTCATAAAATCTATATATCAATTAAATCATATTTTATTAATCAACAACTATAGATATTTCATATTTGATTATTAATTCAATGGTTAATAGTTCATATTTTGTCAATGCTGCTGCTGCATTGACAATTGGCTTCAAGCTAACTTAGTTCATCTCTATCTAAATAAGTATGGTACAGTAAGGAGTAACCTGATACTGTTAACATTATTCTCAGGCATTCAATACTATTTTATCATACAAATTTTGATTTCTCTATATTTACTTAGTGATTTGTTCACTACTAAATAACTGCAGGTTATGAAGAGGCAGAACCTTGATAAGGAATGTTGATGAAAGCAGAAACATATCTTGAGTTGTCTCCTTTATTTACTAGGAAAAAAAACATTAGTCATCAATTAATATTTTTCTCATTACATTTGTTTTGAATTCAAATTTTTTTAATCCCCTATCTGTAAATATACAAATATCCGCTAATCTTTCAGTATTAAATTAAACTTCTCTTGCAAATATTAGATGAGAAAAGATAGGCTCCAACCAACTGACATTAGATATAATAGATGAAGTTGTAATTTTCAGTAGAGTTGTACAATATCCTAATCTATTGGCCATATATTGCTTACAAAAAAAGGCTCTTTATTGCGCAACATTTACAAGGTCTCATGCTATATTTCTAACCATACCCTTATAATACAAATTGCACTGAAATGCATTAAATTCGTGGTTTATCTCATTATAAAGAGCTTAATTTTTGTTTTTATTGGTTATAGTGTATCAATAAAGTTCTTTTGTCTGCTTTCTTTTAGGTTTCCTTTTAGTGATACTAAATTTTGTCCAAATTTGCTATTTTCTACTTGTTTGTTTGTTTTCCAGCATAGTTGTTATCCTGCTTATTCCTCTTGTGATTCTTTTTTATTAAACATTCTGTTAGTTTATTCTGGTGATATTTGTTTATTTCAAGCATCTGTGTATATATATATATATATATATATATAAATTCTTTTTATGCTTTTGTATAAGAAATTTTGTGATGTGTTTATTTAAAAGTAGTTCAGATTAAAATGTCATAGAATTTCTTGTAACAGCTGAAGTTGTCTTCTTTTACACATGAGTGTTCAATTATTATAGTGTGATGTAATTCTTTTATTTCAATATTTTTTTACTTTGGTGTCTTGAAACTTTTACGTAAATGAATATTATCTACAACCCTAAGTAATATTCCTTTGTTTTTAAATGATGTGTTTTCAAGCAATTATTGTTGAAACCAGTTGTTGTTTAGAGATGTAACAGTTGTTGTTTGTTTTAAAGACATTACTATATTGATAGCGATGATGTCACAGCGACATAGCTATCTTTATAGTAATGACTTTGTTGTAGCATTTTGTTGCAGTTATTTTCGCTCAGTTAAGAGTTAATATTTAATTTTAAATAATGACCAGTATTTTAAAATTAGCCTATTAATTTCAAATATGTTACTGCAATAATTTAAAATGTATTTGTTCAAAGGTTAGATTATTTAACTTTAACTTTCATATATAAATTTGTTATCACCTAGTGTTTACTAAAACAAATTAGTCTTTATTAAAAGTTTTTAATATTGCTTATCTAATAGATCACACTATATTTCCTGTTAAATTATCGTAAACCCTCTACATTATTTGATAATTAATATTTAATATTACCTTTCCTTCTTAAGGAATTTAATATTACCTGCTTCTTAATTTACCTTTTTTTCTTTTTCCATTGTACCAAATTCTCTGTTCATCTTAGTACTTGTATTGTGTGGAAGTTTAACATAGTAGCTTATTACAGCTTCCATGTCTATCTCCTATTCATGATTATTCTCCTTGCCTTTAGACATTCAACTTTAGATTCTAATCAATGTTAAAAGCACATTTCTCATTAGAGATAGATTTTTGCATCATAACCTTTTATCCATCTTTCTTCATAACCACATAGTAGTCTTATTAATATATTAAAAACTCTCACTCCCCTTTCAAGTTCTTTTACTATGACCTCTGTAAATATTAGTATATTCATTTTTTATGTATCTATTTAAATATTATTCAATGACTCCAATAGTTAGGCTAACATACCTTTGAAGCAGCTTTGCAGTTGTGCTGTAAAAAAAAAATTCTCTTCATATTACAACAACCATGTCAACATTACAATTATAACACTCATTCAAGACACATCTATTATGCTACCTACTGACGATCTAACCTCATCAACTTGAAGTAAACCAAACACCTACTGCATCAATCTCACCAGACTGGGAGGGCCATTGCAGATCATGGGCACTAGCCCTCTTATTAAAACTAAAAGAAAAACCTTTATAAACTCTTCCCACCATTTTCTACACACTAGATTCATCACTCTTCCTGTCCTACATTAACACCAGCTGTCTTGGTTTTCTTAGAATATTTTTATAATGGTTCTTCAGAAGTGCCAACATTCTACATTAAGTAGCAATCATATTTGTAAAACCCATTATGTTTGTATCCATTGTTAACATTGTTTTGCAGTTAGAGGTTTGTTACGAGATTTAAAAGTAGATTAATTCTAGATTAGTATTCTTATATTGGTGGCAGTCTTCATACTGTGGCCAAGCTGGGGCAGTCCTAATTGAATATATGAGCTCAAATCTTGACAGACACATATGGAAGATTCCAATCTGGGGGTCATGTTAACCCAATTATGAAGGAAACTTTTACGTGAATGAATATTATCTACAACCCTAAGTAATATTCCTTTGTTTTTAAATTAACCCACAATTATGAAGGAAATCCATGTTGAACATTGAGTTTTATATAAATGGGGTTATCTTTTAACTTGTTTCAGTCATTGGACTGTTGCCATGCTGGAGCACTAACTTAAAGGGTTTAGTCAGATAAATCAACACCCAGAACTGATAAAATAAATCTGGTACTTATTCTATGGGTCTCTTTTACCAAACTGTTAAGCGACAAGGACCACCACCAGTTGTCAAGCAGTGGGAGGACAAGACACACACACACACGATAGGTTTCCACACAGTCTCCATCTACAAAATTCGCCCACAATGCATTGGTTGGCTGCACAGTGGAACTGAACTTGAAACTACATGGTTGCAAAGTGAGCTTCTTAATAGGTGGAGACATGCCTTCACCTGTGTATTTATATTCTTACAACATGGCTGCCATCATTTCCGTGAAACATGCTATCTCTGATGACACTTAGCAAACAAAAACTTTGCTGAAACAACAGTGGTCATATGGTAGAAACATGAATAAATTCCCTTTCATATACATAAATAAACCACTTTATATACATATGTGTGTATATGTATGTGTATATATATGTATATGTATATATATATATATGTGTGTGTGTGTGTGTGTATATATATATGTGTGTGTATGTATAAATATGTGTATATATACATATATATGTATTTGTGTGTGTGTGTGTGTGTGTGTATATATATATATATATCTCCATATAGGTATATGTATATTTATATATATATATGTGTGTATATATGTGTGTGTCTGTATATATATATCTATATATGTGTGTATATATGTGTGTGTCTATATATATATATATGTGTGTGTCTGTATATATATATATGTATGTATAAACATATATGAACAGATATGTGTATATATATATGTGTGTGTGTGTGTGTGTCTATATATGTGTATATATATATATATATATATATATATGTATATGATTGTATATCTATATATGTATATATACTTATGTATATATACATATGTATATATATATAGATATGTATATGTATGTATATACATATATGCATGTGTATATATATATATATATATATATATATATATATATATATTCATATATGTGTGTATATATGCACATATGTGTATATATATATACATGTTCGTGGCCGTTGCCAGTGCCGCCCCAACTGGCCTCCGTGCCGGTGGCACGTAAAAGCACCATCCATTCGTGGCCGTTTGCCAGCACCGTCTGGCACCTGTGTGGGTGGCACGTAAAAAGCACCCACTACACTCGCGGAGTTGTTGGCGTTAGGAAGGGCATCCAGCCGTAGAAACACTGCCAGATCAGACTGGGCCTGATGCCACCCCAGTTGAACCGTCCAACCCATGCTAGCATGGAAAACGGACGCTAAATGATGATGATGATAAATGTATATATACATATATGCTTATATGTGTATATATGCACATGTATGTATATATATATGTATGTGTGTGTGTATATATATATATATATATATATGCACATGTATGTATATATGTATGTGTGTGTGTATGTATGTATATATATATATATATATATTCAAATATATGTATGTATGTATGTAGCGGTTTATCATCAACAGAGAAGTCCATTGTAATCCATGGTGGGCAGTGAGGTGCAGCTGAAGTGTTCAAGAGTAGAAAGTCTAGGTAGAGAATCCTCCCAATTCCTCTGTCGATGCAGGCTCTGCAGTGACAACTATGACTTTGAGACTCAGTTTCAAGTCATGGCTTTCCACCTCTTGCTACATGGATATCCCTTCACCACTATCCACACTACTCTTGCCAGAGCATGTTCCATGAACTGCACATTTGCTCTCTTCCCCTGGACCTGACCCACTGTCTCCAGTCTCCCCTTTCCCCTCAACTACCACCCTACCTCTCCAATGCACCATTCTCTGGGCCTTCTGGTGACTCCAGTCTGACCCCTCCACTTCATACATCTTCCCACCGAGAGGTGGGAAGATGTATGAAGTGGAGGGGTCAGATATTATGAAAGTGATATTATGAAAGGTTAGCCACATTCTACGAAACGTCTTGCTCCACATCCTCTTCACTAACCCAACCTCACAACCCGGCTCATTCCCCTGCTCCCACCCATGCTGCCACACTTGCCCTTACCTCTCCAACACCATCCTCACCAGCACCCATCATTGACCCTATCATATCACCGACTCCTTCGCCTGCACTTCTACCAATGTCATCTGCATCTCCTGCTCTTCTCTATACATTGGGCAAACAGGATGCTGCATGGCTGACCGGTTTATGGAATACCACTGAGACATCCGACTCAGCAATGACACCCCAGTTTCATGCCATTTCCACTCTTCTGGTCACTCTTTGCAACAC
>NC_042997.1:101679195-101771695 GCF_006345805.1 Octopus sinensis | reverse complement strand
CTTGTTAGCATAGAATAACAGTTGTGAAACAGTAAAATTTGTATGTAATAGAAAGGAAATATTTGTTATGCTTTAGAAAATATATTCAGATTTCTCGGATATATTTTACTACTAAAGTACATCTAACCCTTTAGCATTCAGATTATTTTGTTAAATGTAATGCTTGTAGCTTCAAGATTTTGAGGATATGATTGTATATTTTTAGAAGGACATTGTAGCATAAGTGTGAGAGATAGGATCTGACTGATCTGAATGTAAAACAAGGAGAATATTTGGGCCAGATATGGTTGGTTTAAATGCTAGTGTTAAGAAACTTTTGGCATTAACTTGACTTCAAGTTGTGATGAGTTCTTCAGTCTATGCATTCACTTCTAAAATATAGATGTCAGCATGGCACCTTGTTTAATGAGTTCACTTTTGCCACACTGGGTTTTGGCTTGACACCATTGTACATCTTGGGCAAGACACTGCTATCTGAACCTTGGGTTAATCAAAGACTTGTGAGTGAGATTTGGTAGACTGATCCTATGTGGAAGCATAATGGATGGATGGACTATTCCTATCTTGGGGTATAGACTTAACCTGTTGCCCAGTTTAACATCACCATCTGGTAGTTATTGAGTGCATTTAGTTATTTTCACTTTGTTACAAGCATTTGAGTTAGATCTCTAGTCTGAGGATAAACATTCTCCCTTCTAATCACCTGACGCAGAAGCCCTGGAAAGAGTCATGGATACTGCCCTTCCTCCTTTGACAAAGCAATAAAATGATTGAAAATGATAAATTAAAAAAAAAAAAATGAGATCACAATTGTAATAATTTTCATCTAATTAGATTTGTAACGCATTTATACATTTATATTCCGATAAAATTTCTTTGCTGTTTTCTGTTAACTAATTGTTTTCCTTTCAACTACACTTGTAACTCCCTCCTTTCTAATTAATCAATTTCATCACCACCCAGCTTTCCTTTTTTTTTCCCTCACATGAGTGTACTGTTATTCAAAGTACTTAAAGGAAAACTTTGACTTGACTGAAACTCTGGAAAGAATAGAGTCAGCTGAGTTTAAAGATAGAGACTGCAGAAGAAAAATTGAGAAAGCATTGTGTAGGGTAGAGATTCTCCACTCGTTTATAACAATATCGATAATAAGTATATTAATTATTAGGTTTGACATCTAAAGTTACATGATCTCTTGGATTTTGTCAATTTATTCTAATTGAAGCTAATGGGTATTAGTTTTATCTGACTATTGAATCATTTTATATGTTCGAAATACAGTTTACAAACCCTTGATTTGATATGGTTGCAGTTTCCATCAAAAATATGGTGAAAAATATTAAGGTGTTATGTTGTGTTGTTTATGAAGCAGAGAACATTCCTTAGAATCTAATGATTTTTTTTTTCTTGAACAAAAGCTGCTGCAAAGGTTGCAAAATTGATGTCATTATTGTTGACAAGTAAAGATTACTCTTGTCTTCTGTCATATATATGCTTTCTCTCTTTCATGCAGAGTTTACATCAAGACTCGTTCCAGGTATCAAAACAAACCACTATGTTCCCTATTTTCCTTTTCTTTTTTAACCTTGTTTAATCATCTTTATTTTGCCTTAGCATGTATATCTTTTAGTTCTCTGGTGTTGAAGTTACGCAGAGATATGCCGTTATCTTTATTTTCTTCCTTTGTCTATATATCATTTATTAAAGCAAAACTGAGCTTCAAAATTTACCCTTCCATGACTGTTTACTTTCTTTTGGCTTAATAACTGTTGTTAATATGCTAAATTAACTGTGAATAAAAAAAAAACTCTGTATCCCATTTGAGTGTTAGTGTGTCAGTATTTGTTTTGGAATAGTTTTTGTTAAGGAATAAGTTGTAAGTACATACATCATACTTTCCCTTTGTTTTGATGCCTGATTTACAGTTTGCTGTCATTATTCATGAGGTTTCAGAATATTCTAATTATTCAGAATGTATTTAGGATAATGATTTCTTATAAATGCCAAAGGCTAGGATATAGAAATGGAAAACAGTAATGTTTGTGGCATTCTTAAACATATTAAAAACATAATGATATTATCTCTAAAGGCATTAAAAACAATGATACTAAAATGTAATAATGCTAGATGAGATTATAAACTACTAAGATTTTGAAGTAGATGATATCTGATATTATTGGCATCAATTCGAGGTACAAAAAATGGCAACAGGCATTATTGAAACCATATATCTCTCCTTTGTCAGGTGACTGTGTTTCTAATTCTATTACTAAGTGGCTCCTATTTCCTCTTCTTAAATTAAGCTTGTTAGAAATGTTATTTGCCCCTGCTATATTGTACAGTTAAATGGGAAGGAAAGGTTAAAAAAAAAAACATCTATAGTAACTTACCTGAGTAAAGAGAATAGATTATACATGGTTGGAATCTCATCAGTTTTTGTCTGAAATTGCTGCTTAGAAGACCTAATATGAATGGCAATTTATTCTCAGTAATTTTCAAAATTCAGATTTACAGTAGCAACCTGTATTTCAGAGTGAAGATATATAAAAAATGTCCAGCAGCAGATGTAATCTGCAACAAATAAATATTTATTTGTTTTTGTTGAAGGGTAAATTACATTCCAATCAGTAAAACAGCAATGTGTTGACAAAAGTTTCAAGTGTTTTTCTAGTACATTTAAAGTGCGTGTGTGTTTGTGTTATTTTAAATTTAAAAAGTCTAGTAATCTTTATATCTTTCAAAAATGAGGAGTGCAAAACTTCAAAGTTACTGACACCTTTTTAAAAACTAAATTTTTGTATCTGCCTTTTGTTTTTATATATAACTAAAGCCATATATATATATATTTTCTGCAAAAGCCTACATTGTTACATAGACTATTGTAGAATAATATATATGTAACAACTACAGTTTATGCAGTAACACTGGCTGTGGGACACAATCATAGACAATTTATATGCACAATATTTATATTATATTTATGATAATTGGCTTGTAAATGTGATATTACTGATATATATTTTTTTAGAATTTATGGTGCAGTAGGTCAGCTACTGCACTTTGTGCACTGTGAGTCCAGGCATGAGCACTTTTTCTCTCATTTGAAAATAATGTTCTATTAAAACTTTAACAATGCCTTCTATAGCAGAATAATATTATCGACAGATAGTCTTAGATTTCATTCCATAGCTTACACTTTACTTTTGATACATAAAAATAATAGATAACCTTCTCAAGTTAAAAGAAGTGACAAGTGTTTGACAAAAAAATATGGGTTTTAGAGTTGTTCTCTCTCAAGACTGCATCTGCAGTACTCCCATGTCGACTTTGTACCATTTCAAGAATTAAATGCTTAAAAAAAAAAGGCACAGTTTCATGGTTCTCTATAAACTTCTAATGATCTAATTGTCAATATAACTACAATTTTTGCTGGTATTTCTAGGGTGTATGCACTAGTTCATGTTTATCTCCATTGCCTCATCAGTTGTACAGTATTCTTTAGTTCTTCATTTACCTCAATCTCAGATGAATTGTAAATTAAGAATAATATGGAATAGTACTTGAGCAGTTTACATAAATTTTACCAGTGAGATAAAAAAAAAAAAAAAAGTAATTATTTCATTGAGTAAATTATCAATAAAAATTCCATCTTTGTCTCAGTATTGGCCTACTTGCTATTCTAGTGGTTAAGAGGAAATCAGTTTCATAGTAGCAGCTTCTTGAATTTTTTTTATATATTCAGTTCCATGTTTGTGTGTGTGTGTGTGTGTGTGTCTGTGTGAGCAATATGATTGCTAGTTTTATTTCTTAGTTTTCATTTCTCTGATGGAAGGTCCAAGAGAAGAAGGGTATTTGATGTGATTGACTTCGTGTATACACTGGACTTGGAAGAAAACATTCATATGAATAATTTATTTGTCCAATGTAGATTTTTATAAAAGATATTCTCATGCTGAAATATAAAACATGGTTTTACTGAGCAAAGAGTATTGTTTGAAATTTTTTACTTAGAGTAGTCAAATCCTTTCTGTATTTTAATGGAGTTGGAGTGTTTCTAAACTTTTCATTTTATACAATCGGCATTAAAATCTATTTATAGTGCTGTATTTCATGTATTACAATTTGTAGATTCTGATGCTTTTCCATTTAGAATATACATGTTATTATTCACTTTATTTGGAGATGGCATAGATTGTAGCGAGCTTGACAAAGATGCTTTACAGTGTCAGCTTACATATTTCACTGCTCTGATTTTAAATCTCACTGTTGTTGACTTTGGTTTTTGTGTCTCAAAGGAATTGATTAAATATGTACTTTATAGTAAAAAAAAAAATAGCCTCTTGCTTTGTTAAAGTAAATATCATTGTTTGTGTAATATGTACTTTAATGTAGAATAATATGGCTTCTTGCTTTGTTAGAGTAAATATTGTTTGTACAATAAGAAAAATGAGATGGAGTCCTCTTTTTTTGTGTTTTAGGAGAGTCATTACAGCAATAATAATAACAACATATGCACAGGTTCAATTCCACTTCTTTATTGTTAATTAGTTAAATGTCTAACCAACTAACTAATCGATCATTTATTTAATGTGCTGGTTAAACAATCAGTTGGTTGTTTCTTAGTTAAAAGTCCTTTCATAACTGTTCATGACTCTTCAGTGACTCAGTTAAATTATTATTCGTGTAATGATTCTCCCGAGACACAACTAAATTTGTTTCAACACAAGAATTTACATAAAGAATCTTGCAAACCAAATACAACAATAAATATAGGGCCTACTTAAATGTATTATTGTGTTTATTTTCGTGGTTTATATTCTAAGTTCCATCAGAAACTTTACATTGTTCCAATTTAATTAAATGTAATACCAATAACATCTTTGCAATAATTTGGACTGTTTTATTTAACTCTTGTTGACATTTTTAAGATTTAAACTTCACTAGGCTAAATACTTTAAAAAGTTCTTCCCCATTATTTTCTTGTTATATATGGCTGTTATTCAGTTTCCGTTTCAAATTCTTTCTACTCATTCCTACAATAGTAAAAGCATTATATCTAGGCATGTTTATTTACTTTTCATCTAATCATTTCTAACTAGCTACTTTATTCATGGAAAATTGTTTCAGCTTTCATATTTTCCCATTACAATATTTATATTTGTGAAAAATTTAAATGCTTCATTCAATAACAGTTATAGTGCAATTTTTCCATTGAGGATACAACTCATTCTTGAGTAGAACTAAATTTGGGGTAATTTTTTTTTTGTAGTTTTCATTATCCCATAGAGTATTTAAACAGTGTTGTATAAAACATAGTCATTTAAGTATGCTTGTTCAAAACCTATGAATAGAGTCAATTTCTTTAACTTTCATTTTAATGTAAGTTTACAAGTGGGAATTTGTCTTGTTCTATTTAATACATTAGTTTTCTTACAATTTTAAGAATGTCATTTAAGTTATTATCTTTGATAATATTGGTTGACTATGACATGTTCATGAATTCCTTTACATTTCAAGTAATTAAATCTGCCAATTTAAATTCTTTCTCGGTGATGATCTAGAGCCAAATGTTTTCTTTGGAGTTACTTCAAATGCCATTAGATTGTAGCTAAATAGAAATCACAGTATTAAATATTAGGCTGTCATTGCTAAAGTCGATTAAGTTTATATCTTATTTCACTGTCCTTGCTATTCTCTTGAAATTAAGTTTTTATGAATTGTTTATATGGAATATTTTCTAGTTCTATTACTTGATGATTTATAAGAAAAGATTTTCACAAACTCCTGTAATTTGTTGCCTTTTTAAATATATATATATAAACAAACTTAATGGATAATTAGAAGATCTAAGTTGTTATAAGCACTGATACCTTGGATTGACTTCCAGGTATATTTAAATTTCATGTTATCATGAAATGTTAAAACCTAACTAATGAGGTAAATATTAGATTTCATTTCATCAGGTTAAACATTTTATCTCTTTATATCTAAATAGCCTACAAATTTGTAAAAAAAAAAATTTTTTCATCTGTTGGAATTGCTGCTCTCTTTGGCTTAATCCAACACCTGTTTGATATTATTTTGTGGCAAACTTTCCCCTTAAAATGTCTCTGCATAAGTTCAAAACCGTATTTCCTTTCTGCCTCTCACTTTCTTTCCCTTTATGCTATTATAATTGCTATTGTTGTTGTTACTGTTGTTGTGAATGTTCATTATTGTTTTGTTTTTTTTGTTTTTTTTTATTATTTCCAGTTTGTCTTAAAAATGCCTTTAATTCAGTTACTGATCTAGCCTCAAGTTGAGATCTGCCTAATTTCACTGACATTGATTGCCTAACATTAATGGTAGTTCTATTTGCTAATTATACTTCATCATACAGAATTGCTTGACATTCTGTTCTTATCTAATAATAATAGTTTCTTATTATGTAAACTAACACTGATTACTAGAAAAAACTGTCAATATAGTTTAATATTTATAGCATCTCCTGTAATAAACTGAATGTTGAAGTTCTGGCTTTTTTTTCTTTTTTTTTTATATAACCATATTAATACAGTATAACCCAGATTAATCTAATGTGAATTATGCATTATAGAATCTATTTCAGTAGTTTCCTTTTCATTTTAGTACATTCTTTTGAAACCTCTTGTTATTAGTCCCTAGACTATCTGACTGTTGTTAATGTTTAGATCTACTTTAACAACAATACTCCTTTTTGCTAATTTGTGCGTGTCTTTTTAGTATAATTTTAATTTTTATATGCTCATTTTAGTTGGATGTATAATTTCAAAGTTTTATGCTATAGTTTTCCTAATGGCATGTGTAGTGCCAACTATTACCAGCAAGAAAATATCTACAAATTGTTACAAAAAGATATGGTGCCTTATTGCCATAGAACATGGTTGGAAGACAAAAAGTTTAGATTTTATAGTCCCTATGCTAGAGTCAAATCATTCTCTCTGTAATCAGCATTATGTTCTTCAAAATGTTAAATTGTGACTATTATTTTAAAGCAAGTTTGTATTAACAATGAAACATTTAGTGATAGGAGAACTGACCACTGAGAGCAGAGTGAAATTTATTTTAAGATTTCATGTTAACTGGAACTTCTAAATTGTTCCTGACAGTTCATAAAATTATTTATTTTCAAAATATTATTTATTAAATTCATATTATTCATGCTGTCTTTTATAATTAAAATAATCAATCAAAGAAGTGCTTTTCCTTTTTTAATCTTTGTGTTTTATTGGATTAAAACATCTTTTCATTAACATTTCTAATTATAGTAGCACTTACTGTTTAGTGTGTTCTATTAAGTTATATACTTTCAACACTGGTTTAGTTTTGTAAACAATGCATATTTTAAAATTATACTGCAAACTTTGAAAACTTTCTCGTAATGTTATATGTATTAACTATTGACAAATTTTGAGTTTGTTTCTATCTTGGCAGTAATATTATTCTGTTGCCTAAACTGAGCTGTCTTCTTTTGCTATTTTTTTTCTTTTAATCTTTATTTCTATCTTTAAATGTAGTAATTGGAAAGAAGTGACATTTGAATGTGAAAAATATTATGTGTGAACTACAAATTGTATAAAGTAACTTCCGCTCCTCCCCCAAATACTTTTTGAAGTATATTTATCATTCTTTTGTAGAACAGTCAAAAACTATTCATTTTACTCTGCCTTTGTGATTCACAAGAATGAAGTTTCATATTAGACAGTTTAGGTTTATTACTTGTCATCTATGCCAGATGAACTGATAAAATAATCTCAAAGGACTGCTTTTCTAATGGCAACTTGGAAATGACCTATGATAAAATACTTCCATCATGACTTATTTCTATGCTGCTATATTCTTTAACTGCTCATTTCAAATGAAAAATGAAACATTTTAAATCTCCTTTTATTTCTCAAAGCTAGATGTTGTGTATATTTATCATATTTTAAAACTTATGTACTTTGTTTCATTTTAAGTGAGGTTAATGACTCTTTTAGTATAGAACTGTTGCAAACATTGGGTAATAAAGTTTATAACTGTTTCTTTCATATGACTGAGTTATAAATTATGTATAAATTACATTGTCTTCAAGGAAACTTGGATACTTTGTCTTCAGCTATATTTTTTATTGCGAAGCACTTTATCTTCAAGAGCTGATAAAGTGATTTTTGGAATTTACCAGAGTATTTTTCTGGAAGGAATCTTGATGAAAGATGCAACTAATTTACATCTTAGTCTTGAAACTAACTACTATAGGACTACTATCATTTCATTTTAATTTGCTAGTTGGTATAACTTCAAAGCCAGACACTAAAATAGTATTTTGCTTTTTGGCAAGTGACACAATTTAACTTTAGCGAACTCGAATGTTTTTCATCTATGGTTGAGTTATGTTCCAACTATATGCATGGGTGTGTTGGTATAGATATATATAAAATCTGAAAATAAAGTGACATATTAGAGCTGAGAACCAACTGCACACTTCGTGTTTACTTTGCGTATCTGCACACTCTGTTTTAAGAAAATGTTTTCAACCTTCTTTCAGAGTTGTTATTATTTGGCAGGTTAGTTGATTTGAGGTTGCATGATGAAACTAAAACACATTATGGAACAATCACTTGAGTTGTAGAGTTAATCTGTTACCTGGTTTAACACCACCACCTTGAGTGCCTTTAGCAGAAGTCCACTCTGTTGCAAACATTTTGGGCTCAGTCTCCCACCAATCTCAAAGGCCCTATAAAAGACCATGGGCACTGACTGCTTTGGATGCTATTGCCACTATCACCACTTTTGTTATGTGATAATACTATAAAATCAAAAGTGTTTTACGTTTATGACCTAGTCATTAATATAGTTACACTGTATCTATTGACCTTTAATATATGCAGTGGAATTGTGCTAGTAATCAGGCCCTAGATGTATGTATATATTGGAATTTTTTGTTGCAATAAAACAAAAGTAATAACAATGGCATGCATGTCTTTGAAATGGCTATCATGACTTCTCTACTATTTGCTTTCAACATTAAATTTGGTTACAAATAAAAATAGATTTCATTGCTTGGTTTAGCATTTCTCAAAGTGGGCTCTATGAAAAAAAATCTGGGTTTCGCTAGACAAGGTAATAAAAAATGATTTTATAAAATCAGTGTTCACCATTTTTAAAAGCAAGTTGTGTTTGTGTGCATGCATGTGTGTGTGTTTGTTTTTAATAAATTTTTTCTCCAAAACAACTTCTTTTTTTGCTTCATTTAATACCTTTAAAATTAGGGTAGCAATGATTCTTTTATTTTTTTACTGATTTCAGTCATTAGACTATGGCCATACTGGGGTACTGCTTTGAAGGATTTTAGTCAAACAAATCGATTCCACTACTTATTTTTATTTTTAAGCCTGGCATCTATTCTATTAGTCTCTTTTGCCCAACTACTTAGTTATGAGGTCATAACTACACCAGTTGCCAGTTGGTAATGAGGGACAAACACAGACACAAAGGCACACACATAGATATGTACATATATATGACATACCTCTTTCAGATTTCATCTACCAAATCCACTCACAAAGCTTTGGTTGGCTTGAAGCTAGAGTAGAAGACACTTGCCCCAAGGTGCCATGCAGTGAGACTGAACCTAAAACCATGTGGCTGGGAAGCAAACTTCTTAACACACAGCCTAATTTTCATAAGATCACATAAGTATTTCATCATAGTATAACCAACCGACTCAGTACTTTTGCTGATAAATTGAAAGAAAATAAGCAAAATAGAAAGAAAAAATATTAAAATCTGACTTGATAAAGAAGTCACCAGCTGTATATTATTTTGTTGTTTTCTGTGTCCATTTACATATTTTGATCTAAGAAGTTTAAAACAATAACTGAATAAAAAAAAATTGACTATATAATTCTTTCTGATGTAGACACAAGGCCAGAAATTTGTGGGGAGGGGTCTAGTCAATTACATTGGCCCCAGTGCTTGACTGGTACTTATTTTATTGGCCCCAAAAGGATCAATGACAAGGTTGACCTTGGCAGAATTTAAACTCAGCATGTAAAACTAAAAGAAATGTCACTAAGCCTTTTGTCTGATATGCTGACTGCTGCCCCTTTTTGGCCATGTAATAAATACTGTTGCTAAAACTTCAGTTTAAGTTTCTTCAAAGCCATGAGTCTTTCTACAGGAAGAATGTTAAACAATAAAGCATAATTTGAAGTAGTGAGTGGAGACATAACATTTAAGTTGATTCGATGAACATATTTAAGTAAATCCAAAATAGACACCTTAACCCTTTAGTGTTCTGATTATTCTATCAAACATAATGCTTATTGATTCACATTGATTTGATTTAATCATGCATTATCTCATATCTTCAAGATCTTGATGGTGTAATTACCTAATGTAGAATAACATTGTAGGGTAGGTGTGAGAGCCTGGATCTGGTCAGTTTGAGCATAAAACAGATTAAATATTTTGGCCGGATATGGCCGGTTTAAATAGTAAAGGGTTAAATTCCTCTTTTCATCTAGAGTAAGTTGTTGTGATGGAATGGTTACTTACTCAGTTGAAACAATTGAATTTATATATATGCTACATCTTCCATTGGAAATAAAAAGCTTTTTCTAGATCATTTCTTCATATATAAGCATTAAATCAATATCTGTTGATATTCATGGAATCTCAGCTGATTGCCATTCCATTTCTTTATTCCATTCTCTGTGTGTCTGTGCATGCATACATATGGGAGTGAACTTGTGGTTGGGATGCTCAGCTCACAATCATAAATGTGTGTGTATATATATATATATATATATATATATTAAGTAGAAAGTTAGAAAATCCACAAATATCCTCAGGAAGATGGCCCTGCTCGATCTGTAGAAAAGGTGTAGGTAGAAACTCTATAAGATGTACCCAGTGTAAGCTATGGACACATAAGAGGTGCAGCAATGTCAAAGGTAGGCTAACTGGGAAGATAGTTTTTGTATGTGGCAGATGCTCTGGAGCATTGACCTCCGAAAATCTGCAGAAAACAACTTCCGTCACTTTCCGGGGGGAAAAACTAGAAGTAGTTGATAGCTTCCGCTATCTAGGTGACCAAGTCAGTAGTGGGGGCGGGTGCGCTGAAAGTGTAACTGCTAGAATAAGAATAGCCTGGGCAAAGTTTAGGGAGCTCTTACCTCTGCTGGTGACTAAAGGCCTCTCGCTCAGAGTAAAAGGCAGACTGTATGATGCATGTGTACGAACAGCTATGCTACATGGCAGTGAAACATGGGCCGTGACTGCTGAGGACATGCGTAAGCTTGTGAGGAACGAAGCCAGTATGCTCCGATGGATGTGTAATGTCAGTGTACTTACTCGACAGAGCGTTAGTACCTTGAGAGAAATGTTGTACCTAAGAAGCATCAGTTGTTGTGTGCAAGAGAGACGATTGCGCTGGTATGGTCATGTGGCGAGAATGGATGAAGATAGGTGTGTGAGAAAGTGCCAATCCCTAGCAGTTGAGGGAACCCGTGGAAGAGGTAGACCCAGGAAAACCTGGGACGAAGTGGTGAAGCACGACCTTCGGACGTTAGGTCTCACCATGGAAATGACTAGAGACCGAGACCTATGGAAGTATGCTGTGCGTGAGAAGACCCGGCAAGACTAGTGAAGCCATAATCCGTGGCCCCTACCTGGGACGTAGTCAGTCCACCTGTGCATACCTTCCTTCTTGTGACACTTGTGAAGACCTGTTGAGGCAAGTGAGAATCGAATCAAATCAAATCAAATCAAATCGAACCAAATCAAAATAGATGAACATCAATGGAATTTGTATCCTTGTGGTACCAGTGCCGGTGGCACATAAGAAAACCATCCGAACGTGATCGTAGCCAGTACCGCAACGACTGGCCTCCGTGCTGAGGGCACATAACAAACACTATCCGAGCGTGGCCGTCCGCCAGCCCCGTCTGGCACCTGTGTCGGTGACACATAAGAAAACACCATCCGAGCGTGGCCGTCAACTAGCCTCGTCTGGCACCTGTGTCGGTGGCACATAAAAAACACCATCCGAGCGTGGCCGTCTGCCAGCCTCGTCTGGCACCTGTGTCGGTGGCACATAAAATCACCCACTACACTCTCGGAGTGGTTGGCGTTAGGAAGGGCATCCAGTTGAACCGTCCAACCCATGCTATCATGGAAAGCGGATGTTAAACGATGATGATATATATATACACACACATATATGTTTGTTTTTATGTTCAGTTATAATAAAGACAATTTTACATTAATCTGATGGGTTACTCTATTCTTTTATGGAGTACAAATTTATCTTCTTAAATAAGAATGTTGTTGACAGTAACTTCAAAGTTACAGCTGATGATGGCTCAGCTGGCCAAAACTTTGAAGTTACTGTCAGCAACATTTTGTTTAGGAATTATATATATCTACACACACACACACACACACACACATCTCTGCATTTGTAAATGAGTGCTAGTACTGCAGCCCTCTTTTCCTTCTGCTGCCATATTACCAATGCTCTCTTGGGTCAAAGAGTTGGTCAGCTGAGAGCTATCTATGTCTGCACTTGGCTATGGTCGCATCTAAAACAGCTAATGAAAGTCTAAAAGATGTCAACCAAGCTTTACCCACTTGTAACAGCAACGGGCTCACAGAAGACATTTGCCCAAGGGGTCACAGAGTGGGACTGAACTCAAAACCTTGTGGTTGGGAAGCAAACTTCTCAGCTACACGTGTGTGTGTGTGTGTTCATGTTTTGTTATCTTGAGATTGTGCTCTGGATGCAAATGAATATCACCATCATACAAGCAGTGTTGTTAGTTTGCAATCTTCTGTGAAATCATGTTCAGCCATTTTACTAGTGGCAAAAAGTGCATCTCCTGCCATTAGATCTACTTCACTGAATTTCATCTAACCCATACAAGCCTGAAAAAGTAGGCATTAAAGCAATGATGGCAATATGTATCTACATGCATATGTATTTGAATTTATAAGGAAAGCACAAAAGTACTCAATATATGGTGTATAGTTTACATTCTTTTAATTTGAAGCAGAAACTTTAATCTGTTCTTACTTAAAGCTCCAATGTTTCATGAAAGTACAGTTGTTGCTAAATATTTTATGCTGTTTAATAAGCAAAAACATAAAACTTTAAGTAATGATTGATTGAATTGTTGACTTCAAATTAAATGTGTTTTGTATGTGCATATATGTATTGTGTGTGTATCTAAAATCTTCATCTAATCTCAATAATTATTCTTTTTTAATTTGCTTATTACATATTGTTTCTTTAACTCTTATGCTGCTTTATTTCTACTTTTATTTTCATCAATATCTTTTAGGTTTCTGCTTTTGTATAAATCCCATTAAATATTTGTTTGCTTTACTATGCTTTTTCTTTTCTTTTCTAGAACTTATAATTTCAGTGATTCTTCTTAATTATTAAACTGTTTCTCTTTCAGCATTTTCATAGCTTCATAGAAATATTTGATTCAAGTACAATTCCATTTCTTTTGTTTTTTAAATAAGTCCATGCATTTCAAAAAATAACTATTATTAGTTCAGTATCTAAATGATTTGATATATTTGAATATTGAGAAATTATTGTTTTTATATTTCAACATAATTGTTGAAGCCAAAACAAAAAATGTTTGTCTGTATTTAGTTTAAATTGGTTTTCATAAATGGTCTCAATTTTAATATTTATATTCTCTTAGATTTAAATTTTTTTTTTCATTTATTTATATTTTCTAAATTTATATATATATAAATTTTAAATAGACTTCAATATTTCAGTTCTCACAACTATGTACCTATTCAGCACACCAGACACTGTTTCTAACTATATCCATCACGTTTTATGATCTATTTTGCTGTGTTGGAATGTATCTCCAATGATTATTGACACCACTGAAGACTAAACAGTCAAATGTATTTCATAGGATCAGCCATTTAAGTAGTCTAGTTTTTATAATTAACCCTTTCATTTCCAACATGGCTGAAACTGGCTCTGTAGTACAAAGGTCTTGCTTTCATAAATTCTGAATTAAAATCTTTCACCAAACCTTAGTCACAATTTATGTTCCTAACACTAACTGAATGATAACTAAGTTATTTTACTAAATTCTTTGTTATATTTAAAATAATTAAAAGAAACACAGACCATCTCAAAATAAATACAGTAATGAAAGGATTAATAGCTTTCACATGGCTGTTAGACAGAAAAGTAACTTTGCAGAATTCTCACTTTCTTAGCACCTGTATCTTAGAAATTATTCATGTTTATATGAATATTTATTGCCTGACATTAATTTTAATTATATTTTATCCTGCATTTCTCTGTAATTACTGCATTGATCTATATATTCCTCTATCAGTGACACATACAACACTAGATTACTGTTAGTTTACATTTGTATTAAGAGTATTTTAAATTAACATTGAAGTACAATAATTTTTATCACAATTAGCAAAACTAGCTTTAAATTTCCTTTTTTTTTATTTTAGTTAAGCAAAGTCAAATATCCATTTAGATACATGAGCATTAATGTACAATTGAGAAGTTTGCTTTGCAATCAAAAATATCTTGTGGTATTTAGGTATTATATTGCTTTCATGCTATGACTAGATTTAGCCATTTGATAAACCAAGAAAAATTAAAATAAGAGACTAAGCACTGATAGCCAATATAACTGATGAAAATTTTTAAAGAAGCTCTAGCATGGCCTCATTCCAGAAACTGAACACAGAAAAGGAATAAAAATATATGCATGTAATATAAAGAGGAAAATTGTTTAAAATTAGGCTTCTCTTAAATTTGTTTAAAATATTTATCCTTAAAAAATATAATTTTTTAATTAAAATTTTTTTATGGCTAGCATTATAGGTAATCTTTGAAATTACTTTAGTGAGGGCCAATTTTTATAAATGGAGAAATTTATCAAAAACTATTATTGAGCAAAATCTAATGATATCTACTTTGAAAGAAACTGGATTAAAATTTTTATCAAGTGAGTGAACTGTTTCTTGCAAAGCACATACAGTTACATTTTTCTGTTAACAGAGCTCAACTACAGAGGATAGCTGCTCTTGAATCAAGCTGGGCTCATCTCGGGAATGGTCTGAATGCTCACAACAATCCAATTTGGCTTCAGCTCTATCTAAGTGTGTGTAAATTGCTTGACATGGCATTAATCCTACCAGCAGATATTATTCCTCAATTTCAACTGTGAGTAGTATTCTAGTATATAATTCTTTGTAGTGTACAGTGAAGTTATTGTATGCATTTTTTTTTTATTACAGTATATGAAGGAAAGTAAATATTTAATTATATAATTGTGATGAAACTAAGAACCACTTTTATATTTTGTTTTCTATTTCATGTACATTTTCCTATTGTTGTACATGTAAGCCAAACACTCATTATTGATATTTCCCTTTCAGCTACAAATGGGCTTTCACAGGTGGACCTAGTATTGAAGATGACCATCACGAAGATCCAAAGCAGAACCCTAAGATAAAAAGTTTTGTCTGTCATGTAACTCGAATCAGTAAACTCCTCAACAGTCGAGTAAGCAACTCTCTCCAAATTATTCATTAATGTCTGTGTCTGGTATGGGAGGATATTGTAATAGACTCAGAATGTAACCTAACAACTCCAGAGTAATTATAGGTTAATCTGGCTCTAAAGTAACTTGAACTTACATTGTATTCATCTAAATGCTAACTGTAATTCTGTTACCTCTTTTATCTCCACAAAATGTCCTTCCTTTATTTAAACTACAATAAACCTTTGGGCCAATGCTTAAAGAGGGCAGAGATATTTCCCTTTCATTCCAATGTAGGTAACTTTTTGCAGAAAGTGAGATACCTATTCTCCAATTAAAAAATCTGAACAAAGTAGAGTATGAAAGTTTATGTAGCAATATAAACTTACAAACCATGGTTTGCAAGTTTAATAGCTTATCGTCATCATCATCATCATCTTAATTTAGTGGCCATTTTCCATGCTGGCATGTGTTAGACAGTTTGTTTGGAATTGGTGAGTCAAAGAGCTGTACCAAGCTCCAATCTGGTTTGGCTTGGTTTCTATGGCTGGATGCCCTTTCTGATGCCAAAATCATTTTAGTAATTTCACTTCTACATTTAAAACTTTATCTAGCAATATGTACCCACTTGTCATCAGTTGGCTTTAAAATCGAGAAATACATTTCATTGCTGTTAATGTTAAGAAAGTTTAAAGCATTTATCCAAAAAGGATGAACAAAGTATTTAAGAAGTCTCTGGTAATGGAAAGTTACTGATGCTTAAAATGATGTCTGTAAGAGTTTTAAAACTTTGAAGTTAGTATTATGTGGAAATATGAAGAAGAAAAAAAAGAGGAATGCTGTCCTCAGAATGAATGATTTGCATAAGGTCTGATGCTACATGTAAAGCAAGATTTTGAGAAACAAGAACATTTTAACTGAGCAGTAAATAACTGTAGTGAAAATAACTAGTGAGAAGAAAATAACTGTAGTGATATTGATAAAAGAAAGATCCTATTTAAACAATCATTGTGTGTTTATATTTAAAGCAAAACTACTTTTCTTTTGACAGATACAAGGGGAACCCTCAAGCCTAAAAGTTGTTCAAGGACAGCCACTACTTAATATGAGCCATATTAGATCTCTAATGGAATTACAACCATTTTTTAATGCTCTTTATCAAGAATCAAAAGGTTCAAAATCTACTAGTCCTTCATCTTTGATACCCTCTGAGACATTACTAACACCAAGGTCTTTCATTCCTAAATCTCGGTCTGCACCAGAATTTGATTATCGAACCACAGTAAACTCTGAAATACTTCCTTCCAGCAATTTTTGTCCTTTAAACAACCAACAAGTCATTGAAGAATATGTTAAAAAAGATTTCTTAGAGTTTTTCCCTCCATCATAAATATGCTTAATTCAGTACAAATTGTAAATGAAAAATCAAACTGGGTTCTTGTTCAGTTTGTAACTTGTTTTTATTTATGTTACCTTCCTCTTAGGGATAATGTATTGGTATCCAACCAGACTTGTCTCAAAAAAATTTATAATGTGAAAAAAAAAAGCAACAGAGAAATATTCTTTTTTATTTTGTTGAAAACATGCCAGTATAGAAACACAGATATATAAAAACATTTATCATAAGAACTTTGACAATCTGGTGAAACTGTAAATTAAAACTATTTCTGCTGTGTTTTTACCATGAGCATGATCATATGTATCAAATTTAATAAAAATATGTAAAAACAGAGATTATTGAAATTGTTTAATTTCTGATGCAATTTATTTTTGTATAATTGTCATTTCATTAACTATTAAATTGCAACTGTTATATACAAAAATGTAAATCATTACAACTGTAGATATGCATGTATGTGTCTCCATAAGAATAATGTATTACTACATTGTTTTATAATTCCATGAAATAAGAAATTGGTTGAATACAACTAAAGAAAAGGTTTTTAGAAAAGATTGTCTAGAAATTAAAACATTATGTGTTGTAACATTTTAATACTTGTACTTACATTTCTTAGGTTTGAGTATTTTTTTATTTTACTGTGATATTAATAAAAGTTGATGTTTTTATCCTTTCATTTTAGAGAAATTATTACATGATAAATATGACTTTTTTTTCTATAAAAAAATTTTTTTTTAATATTTTTACTTTTTTGCAATTGGCAATAGTAAATTCAAGTAACTTTTCCAAGATGTGAATTAGAAGAGAAACTGGTTTACTACAAAAAGAACTGTATATAAAGCCAATCACATAAGAATAGCCATTGAAAAGGTAATTACACTGGTGGTGCTCCAGCATGGCCACAACCTTTGGGCTGAAACATACAAAAGGATAAAAGAATATATATAGATATACAATATACCCATCATGACTACCCATTTGATAAGGGTACACCAAGCACATGAATCACAATAATATGTGCACAACTATTATTATTGAAAAGTTGGCATGCTGACAGAATCATTACTGAACTGGGTAAAATGCTTAGTGACATTTTGTCTGTCTTTACATCCTGAGTTCAAATTCCACCAAGGTCAACTTTGCCTTTCATCCTTTCAGGGTTGATAAAATAAGTACCAGTTGAGTATTGGGGTCAGTGTAACTGTGACAGTTTCAAGACACAATCTCAGATCAAATCACTTGCCAGTACATCTCTGAAAATTTTAAGATGAAATTTGCAGGACTATCTTTATGAGTATGGATAAGCATGACTACAGTTTAGTGCCCCATGCCACTCTCACCTAATTTCTTCATAACTTTTAATAATGCATACCTTTTATGATTCTTTCAAAGCTACAGATTAAGATTATGTTGATGAAGTCCAAGATTTCTCTTTATTTATTTAGAAAATGAAATGTATATAGCAATTTTTTGACGGTTAGGCAAAGGCATGCCTGTGTGATAAGAAACTTGCTTCCCAATTACATGGTTCTGAATTCAGTCCCACTGCATCGTACCTTATGCAAGTGTCTTCTACTGTAGCCCTGGACTGACCAAAGCCTTGTGAGTGGTTTCAGTAGATGGAAACTGAGAGAAGCTTAGCCCAACTAATTTGGGAGAGAGTTAGCCTAGATGAGATGCAACTTGGTTTTGTGCCAGGCATAAATACCAATGATGCTATATTTCTGGTAAGGCAACTGTAGAAGAAATATCTAGCCAAAGATAAACTTCTGTACTTGGCTTTTGTTGACTTGGAGAAAGCCTTTGACAGGGTCCCCCAATCCCTTATCTAGTGGTCAATGCAGAAACTGGGGCTGGACGAGTGGTTGGTAAGAGCTGTACAGGGATGCTGTCAGTAAGGTGAGAGTTGGCAACAAGTATAGTGAAGAATTCCAAGTAGAAGTAGAAGTTCACTAAGGATCAGTTCTTGCACCCCCCCCCATCTTATTTATTATAGTTTTCCAAGCAATAACAGAGGAATTCAAGACTGGCTGCCCCTGGGAACTCCTCTATGCTGATATCTTGCTCTAATAATCAAGTCACTGCCAAAAATAGACAAAGTTTAGGGTGTGGAAGCAAGGTCTAGAACCAAAGGGCCTTAGGGTTAACCTAGCAAAACCAAAGTCTTAGTAAGTAGGAAAGTTGTCAAATCACAAACCCCCTCAGGTAGATGGCCTTGCTCAATCTGTAAAAAAGGCATGGGTAGAAACTCCATACGATGTGCCCAGTGTAAACTACGGACACAAAAGATGCAGCAATATGAAAGGAAGGTTAACTGGGAAAATAGTTTTTGTGTGTGGCAGATGCAGAGGTGCAATAAACACTTAAGATGTAGAGAAAACGGATTCTATCACATTCCAGGGGAAGAAACTAGAAGTAATTAACAGCTTCCACTATCTAGGTGACCAAGTCTGTAGTGGGGGTGGTTGCTCTGAGAGTGTAGCGGCTAGAATAAGAATAGCCTGGGCAAAGTTCAGGAAGCTCCTACCTCAGCTGGCAACTAAGGGCCTCTTGCTCGGGATGAAAGATAGACTGAATGATGCATGTGTGCAAACTGCCATGCTACACAGTAGTGAAACATGGGCCATGACTGCTAAGGACATGCGTAAGCTTGAAAGAAAATGAAGTTAGTATGATATGCTGGATGTGTAATGTCAGTGTGCATAAGCACCCTGAGAGAACAGTTGGGCATAAGAAGCATCAATTGGGTATGGTCATGTGTTACGTATAGATGAGGACAGCTGTGTGAGGAAGTGCCACTCCCTAACTGTGGAAGGAGTAGACCCAGGAAGACATGGAATGACCTTCGAACGTTGGGCCTCACAAAATCAATGACAAGAGACCTAGACTTTTGGAGATATGCTGTGATTAAGAAGATCCGGCAACTAGAGTGAGATCACAGCCACACATGTCCGAACCAGTTAAGAGTACCCCTGATGCTTTGGATGATATGATATGCTTGAGAAGACCTATTGAGTCAAGTAAAACCAATATCATAGCTGTGGCCAGTGCCACTTGACTGGCTCTTGTGCTGGTGGCATGTAAAAAGCACCCACTACACTCTCAGAGTGGTTGGTGTTAAGGGCATCCAGCTGGAGAAACATTGCCAAATCAGATTGGAGACTGGTGCAGCTGCTGGCTCTCCAGACCTCAGTCAAACTGTCCAACCCATGCCAGTATGGAAAATGGACATTAAGTAATGATGATGATGATGATACACAGAAGATCGAGTGGAATAATAATAGAAAGGTTATCAGAGAAAGTAGTGTTGTGGAAAATGCACAGGAGCCATTAAAATTACAGTTACTCAGGAAATTAATTTTCTCAAATGTCCCAGAAGCTCTTTAGCTGTAGTAGATATTTTCTGCTATGTAGGAGATATAATTACCAGTTGGGGAGGATATATGGAAAGTGTAATCACTAGAATAAGAATAGGATGGAGGAAATTCAGAGAGCTTTTACCTCTGTTGGCAACCAACAGTCTCTCCAAATGACAGGAAGATTGTATGATGCATGTGTACAAACAGCAATGCTACATGGCAATGAGATGTGGACGCTGAATGCAGAAGATACGTGAAGGCTAGAGAGAAATGAAGCTAGTATGCTCCACTGGATGTGCAATGTCAGTATACATGTGCAATACAATGTTAGTGTATGGAAAAAAAGATTAGGCATAAAATGAATTAGATGCAGTGTGCAAGAGAGAACACTAATGGTTTGGTCATGCATGGAAGGCGGACGTGAAATGATGACGAACATAGAACTGTTGCTGGTAAAAACAAAGCTTTTAAAATGGTTGAAGAAATTTGAAGAATTGTCTTGGTATAATGTCTCATATTTACAAATGATGTGGGTTCCACTTCCATGGGCAGCCTTTCACTTTTTCTATCCAAGAGTATCTTAACCTAATATTTACACACTTTATATATAGATATATTTATATATTTATATATATATATATATATATATATTTATATATATATATATTATATATATATATATATATATATTTATATATATATATATTTATATATAATTGTTATCACCATATTAATATGGCATTCTTATAGTTATAGAGACTTAGTAATTTTAATATTTCTAATATATATATATAGCTTTATCTATTTTGAGTTACAATATGTGTATGTAGAGAGGGGTGGCTGTATCTTTTATAGGTCTTCCCACAGTTGACAAGTTAATGCAGTTTAACTTGAAAATTTAATTGAACATTTTGGCTTGGAAGAAAAAAAAAGGAGGTATGGAAAAATTTGCAGTTTTGAAGAAAAAGATTTGAGTAAAGTGTTTAATATGAGTGTGAAACGGCAAAAATGAGGAAACATGGCTGAATCCTGGTAACTTTTTGTGATAGCACCATAGGGACAGTTAAAGTTATAAAAGATGAGGTAAAGTTAGTAACAACTGCGGTATTGTAACTGTATTAATGTAGCATAATAATTTGCCTTATAAATTGGGGCTAGAATGAATGGTTTAATGAGAATTAGACTCTGTTTTATATATTAGAAATTCATTTTCATAGTGAGCAGGCTTGAATGGTTTAAAGGGATGAAAAAACCCTATTGAGCTTGAGGCTATGTGTACTTATTTTAGTTGTTTTTTTTTAATTAGTATATTAATTATTATGAAGATTTATTTTGAGTTAACTGTCAACAGCAATATATAAACTGTTATATATATAATCTCAGAAAAAAAAAAGTAAGTTTAAAATGTGGATTATCAAATTAATTAACAAATTCTTCTAACTGGATATGTAAAACCACCAAGCCTTTTAAGTTCTAAATAAAAAATAATTAATAACAATTATCCTCATAATACTTAGGTAAAACGTGTCAACTTTTACACTAAAAAATAATAGGGTATCTAATCCTAGTTTATTTTCAAAATTTCAAAGAATAATAATAAAGAAACCATATAACAAATTAACTTTGAAGTTGTTAAATTCTTTAATGAAACTTTGCCTATTAGTCAAATGACTATTTTGAAAAAGCAGTGTAGAGTATTTCTGTGTAACAGCTGCTATATACTTGACGTATTATGCTTCTTTGAAGTACACTTATGCATTGTCACCAGCTGTTTAACACTGAAATACTTTCTGGCTCTAAAGGAAAGGCTTTGTAAATATGACTAATTGTAAGGCTTAACATTTGAAAAGTTTGTTTTGTTGTGAACTGTTCTCTTGTCAGAAAGGCACTGTGTTATATGTTGTTATTTTATATAACTTTCTTTTGGTGTTGTTGAAAGGGACTAGGTTACCATATTTCCATTGAGAATATTTAGAAGGTTTCTGTTATGAGAAGAAATGCATGTCTAACTTGAGGTGTTTTGTTATATGTGGATAATAACCACCTGGATTTGAAAAATGGCATCATCTCAGTTATCAGCTGCTAGTTTGGCTAGAAGTAATTGAGTAGTTCATTAAGAGTTGGAAGTGTATGACAAAAGTGAGTTACACAAAGGTTAACAGAATATGAATTAGACAGAGAGTAAGTGTTCCATCAATATGTGGTGTCATATATATGTATATGTTCTGTCAGTATATGAAGTTTCTCAGAGTGGTCTGACAAACTTCCAATCAAACTGAGGCTCAGTTAGCAGATATGTTCGAAGGCTTTGCTGTCTGAAGAGCAACAGTATGTCCTACCATGAAGTTCTCAAATATGAAAGACTACTGTTGTGTAATGTAGGGGAGCATGTATGCAGTGGATCTGGCTCTGAAGAACCTATATTGATCACCATCATTTGTAAGATTCTGGAACTGCAGGTGATAGGTTGGTAACCAATAAAGTCAGAAATGCTGCTTTTTTGTATAATACAATAGACTGGGGACAAATGACAATGCATGGAAAACATCATCTATTCCTGCAAACTGGATGGTTTTTGCTAGCACCTCAACTCCTGCAGAACCATCATCTTATAATGAAAGATGCCTTTATGCATTACACTGCCTGCTTTTCTTGTCTCTCAAATAGCAAACTTGAAACAACAAAACCAATTTATTGGATCCGCATTCATCAGAAATATTAGAACAGACTTATTGTATGCTATGAGATGAAGATCAATGTTTGGTATACAATCCTAAGTATGAGATCTTTTAGGTAGCTCTTTAACAGATTGCTTGAAAAAGATGGAATGTTTGCATTGGTAGTCTTTAACAGCTTATTTTATTAGTTTAACTTGGCCTTCAGTATCTGTGGCAAATTGGCATAAGAAGTATGTCACAGCATCTGCAGTAAACTAAGTCCTAGGTGACTACATGAAGAGCACATCTCTCAGAGTGAACAGTCAGCTGTACAAATTCTGTTTGGCAATTTTAGTTGATGTGTATTGTAACTAGCAATAGACTGGAAGCAATGCAAAGGTAGTATTGTTAAGATTTTTAGGTCCATAACTTAGCTAAAAGCAGAATTAAAGAATATGGAAGAATTTGGTTGAAATTTCTGATAAAGCTAGCTCTTGTCTTTCTACAAGCAAATGTTATTCCTCACAATGTCAATCAGGATAACATCCACCTCATGATATTTTGTAAGATTGACAAAAAAAAAAGTACAGTGAACTTGTCATGGGGAGAGGAAAAGTCTGTTTCAGATAGAGTCCTTCTTCAAGGAAAAGTTGACAAGAGTAAAATCAATGAACACTCAGCAGAGTTTTATATCTTCTAAGTTAAGAAAAACTGGTTGCACCTTGTGATATGCATTATAAAGTCTGGAGTGGCTCTGAACAACTCAAATCCATCAAGATATTGACCATTGGCAGGTAGGGGATGTCCTAGGGCAGTTGGTTTTTGCACCGTCTTTAGATTTGGTAGTGCTTCTTTGTGTAACAACCATTTAGTCACTGGTTTGAGTCATTTGACATCTTATTCTCACTGCTTCTGTATATGTTGTTTAAATCTGGAATTTTTATTGTGATAACTGAATGTTTTTAGACATGCCCTACTTGAGTTCAGGCAAGGAAACAAATTGGAGTTTCAGGAAATTGAGTTTTTGTGGGCAAAATAATGAAGAGAAACTTGCAAAAACCAACCTGGTGATTATTGTAGCTTGGCTCATGGGGAGGTAAGTTTTTATTGATGGGAATCTATTGCTGGACCAAAAGTGTGGCTGTGGTTGTTTGGCCCCAGGTAAAAATGATCAAAAGCATTTTTTGTTTCAGGTATCGTGTGTATACTATTATATTATTGAGTACAGGAATTATCATAGCTTTTAAGGTGATGTTTGTCTGCTATTTCTAGCAGGCTCCATAATTCAGTTAATTAAGTTACTTGAGTCCATTTTGATGCAGGCCGTTGAAAGGGATAACTGGGATGAAATGATGACCAAAGTAACAAATTTCATCTAGAGACTACCATTGAAAATTTGGGTGGAAGTGTAATGAAACCGGTCTTTGGAGATGGACTTTCACTTAAATTCCATCTCCTGCTGCAGATGTCTTATCAAACTGGATCCCCTACCAATGCTTTATTTATATAACTATCCTTAAACTGCTCAAAAGAATATCTGGCCAAACAGGAGCACCTACCTGTGTACTTTACCTTACTGGCCTCCTTCAAGAAGTAGCTGACCACCTAACTGTTACTGACCTATTCAATGGGTATTTAACTCCTTACTATTGTACTAATAAGAATATCTAAACAAACTATACATTATTTACTTAACTGTCTCTGACAGTCCATCGGAGATATTTATTGAGGTTGTAGTAAATGTATGTTCACAGTTTGTTTGTCTACCCTTTATTCAGGTTGAATAAATTGTTGCATTTAATCCTCCTAGTTTTCTTTCTTCCTTTATCCATATATACTCATAAATTGGAACTTGTAAAATGACCGTGCGAAAGGAGAAGTGATGAATGAATGACTCCTTTAATACACCACACAGTCACTTACATTAAAAGCAAAAATGGATAAATGAGTACAACTGCCAGAAGGATAAGAAAGACAACACGACTATAGAATGTTAAGGGAAAGGTTTTATTTATGTGTTAGCAGAGTGTGTCTGTGTGTGCAACATAAGTATATATATAATAATAATAATAATAATAATAGACAGGCCGTCATGCATACATAATGTGTATGTGTGTACAAACAAGGGTGTATGCATGTGATATAAAATACAGAGCATAGAAAGAATCTATAACAGGACGCTAGAAGTTCAGACACAATGAAGATAAATACCAGTTCGTAGTAAGGTACACAATAGTTGAAGTTCTATAACAAGAAGTTGTGGCTAAAATGCAGAGCCGGTTGAATCACTTGTCATGTAAGCAGTTGTGGCTACTATGCTGTGCCAGTTATTTGATACAGGAAGATCTCGCAGGTAGTACTTTCTGTTAACCATGGTGAAGTAATTCACAAGCAGTGAGTAGTTAAACCTGAGCAAATGTTGCAGTGTATATAGAGATGTTGTTGGTATCATTAAGATGAGGGCGGTGACGGAGATGGAGGTCCTGAATGCTGCTAGATGAATTGTTGATGTTTCTCCATGTTGTTGCTGGTGTAGTCTGTCACTGGAACTGACTGTGTGCTCTGTGGTCAGTGGTTAGACCTTAGAAGGTCTAGAACCAAAGACGAAATACGGTTTGTTGTGACTAGCTTTTATAGTGACTAGGAAGCTCCAACGGAGAATTTAGATAACTGTGTCATGGGACCTTATCAGAAGGCTACGATTGGTTGGGTTGCACATTGGCGTGTAATAGAGCAAGAGACAAATTGCGCCAATACCAACCAATCAGAGTAGTGGAAACAACAGGGTTCAAATGGCCGAAGGTTAGCTGTTATCTGCTATGTCCATATTTATGTTATATATAACAAAGAGAGAGAGAGAGAGAGAATTTCACTAAGCGTAAGCTACAAACTCAAACCAGCATAATCCATCAACTCACCCCATTAAAAGATGTTATAAATATCTAGTGAAATAACAGTTTCCACTTTTTTCTCTCCTTGGTTTGTATGGAAAGCCCTATAAGGACTTGCTTGTGAATGTAATTGTTGTTACTATTGATCCAGTTGAGAGGGTACGAGCTCTGGCTCAGGAACAAAATTTGTTTAGGGGGTCCAAAAATTTTACAATGTCTTATTGTTTTTATTTATTTTTGTTCGTTGAGAACAAACGTAAGAGCTACTTTTTACAGATCACTTTTTTTTTCACTGTTTTCTAAACATATGAAAAGTAAATAGGAGTGCAAATATTGATTTTGTATCTTAGATTTTTGAATACCTTTTTTTCCTGTTTAAGTATTTTCACTGTTATTCCCACAAAATTATAATGCTGGATCTGTTATATTATATCAATTTTAAAAATTCACGAGTTAAAAGTCCCCTAAGTCTGTTTCACTTCCCCGTTTCAAAATGGTTCTTATATTTCACTTTACTACTTCGAAATGTTTTCATTTCCTTCTTGGGGGCTAATGCAGTTTCGCACCTTTCCTTGAAAAATGCATTTTTTGAAAATTTTTTTTTCAGATTCCTACGTTTTAGATGACGGGGATTACGAATATGCAAAAAAAAAAAATGTAACCACCTCCCCAACTCCCATTTAAAATTTTGAACTTTTTCAAAAATTTTTTCCCCTGTTTTAGATGACGGAAATCCTGTCATCTACGTGCCAGAAACCACGTTTTCAAAATTTTAAATTCAGTAAGGATACGGATATGTGTATAAAGAGATAGATAGATAGACATGACTGTCTTCCTGGGGTTAAAAATAACAGTAACAACGTCTTCTATAGGACCGCTACATTTAGTTGACAAATATATTATTTAAGGCAAACATAAGTAAAACGCAAATTCTTTTCACTTTGATGTTTTTGTCTGTATTTAATTTCAGTTTGCATATGTTCGTCAATTTGCTACGATCTCTTTAGAGCAAACAAAATAAAAAAATTTAAATTGGGAAGGAGGAGAAGTGGGGGTTAAATAAAAATTTTTTTTGGCATATTCGTAATCTCCGATATCTAAAACGTAGGAATCCGAAAAAATCCCTTTTTCAAGGAGAGGTGCGAAACTGCATTAGCCCCCTTTCTTGCAACAGAAACTCGTGTGGTCTTTTTTTTATGATGAGATTAATTTCGCATTACACCGTTGAATATCTTGATAATCAACATGAAAGGAATTATTAAAGTTACCCAAAGAAAAGAAAATAGAAAACTTCTTCGTAAATTGAAGAAGTTGAAAAACGTAGCATTTTCTCAAAGGAAACAAGTGAGTTATTCGTGTTGCATATTTATGTTTGTTTACTCAATTAAACGGCACTTTAGCACACGTGGTCGTTTGTTTTGCTTCATTTTCCACCATTCAACTTTTTACTGGTTTTTATCTATTGACAGTAAATGTAGAAACTATTGAAAATTAATTTTATCGTTTTCGTACTGATTTCATATTTTTGAGTGACTGAAATGTAATTTCATCTAATGAATTAAACTTCTCACAAGCTTTAAGAAGAGCTTAAACGTTTATAATTTTTATTACCTGATTGAGCAATTTCATGTAACTAATATTGTTAATTTTCTTAGGAACGGCATTCAGATCATAACATCTGCTTCTTTTCTTCCTCTATAAATGTATGGTCTGTAACTTTTTAGAAGAATACAGCAGATCGCTGGCACAATATGAAACCGGAATGGATACATAGTCTTGTATCACTCTAGCAAAATGCTGTTCCGAGTAAAATTCCTGTTGTTATTTATCTCAGATCATCTCTGATCGAATATACCTTTAGTCATCTGATCATTTTTCCAGATATACATTATTTAGCAATACATAATGTATATATCTTTCCTTTTCAAGGCGATAAGATATGGTTTTAGGGAAATTTGACTATTATGGCGACATAACAGCACCCCCTACACATAAACAAACATATACACAGTTATATTTTCTTCTGTTACTTCACTGTTAATTATGACAAATTAGCTTTACTTGTCAATGCAACAAATTTGTTCATATTTAATATTAATTTTTTCACATTGGTATAATGTCTCAAATATTGGATGATGATAGTGTCAGTTGACTCAACATCAGTACCTAAAATAATAAGTCTTGCCAAAAATTTGAAAACTGAACTCTCAGTCCACTGGCTATATTTTGATCATGTGTCAGGGACAGTTTAAATCACTAAACTACACCTAAGATGGAATAAAGTATATTGTTGCCAAGTGGGTTTTGACTGTGGAACATAAATGGTATGGAATAGTTGAGCAGATTTTTTTTATTGTTTTTCTTGCATGGAAAGAGAAACCTTTTTTTTTTTGTTGTTGAAGTGGCGATGGCCAGTCAAAATAATTTTGAACTCTTCTCTGGCTTATAAAAACCACAGGTAATGG
This sequence comes from Octopus sinensis, assembly GCF_006345805.1. Lineage (NCBI taxonomy): Eukaryota > Metazoa > Mollusca > Cephalopoda > Octopoda > Octopodidae > Octopus > Octopus sinensis. The sequence continues at coordinate 101,743,376 of NC_042997.1, read as the reverse complement.
CTATGGCAGTATACATCTCAAGAAAAACCTTGACCTGGACATTAGAACCAGACTGAGAAACTTTTGACACTAATATTATAACTAATAAATATTGGCTTCAGATTTTGGCACAGGACTAGCAAGTTTGGGGTAGGGGGTAAATCATATTGACTCCAGTGCTCAAATGATACTTATTTTATTGACCCTGAAAGGATGGAAGACAAAGTTGACCTCGGATAACTAATAAATATTATAGACATGAACATATTGCACTAGACACCTTCAGCAACCTGTGACTCAACTACAACATCAGTATTTGATGGAAGGACTAACAACTATCTTGTTCGTGCACTTGTCAAAAACTGCTAGCATTTTAACTTGTAATTTCCAGCTGTCATTCAACTCAAAATGTAAGAGAATATGACATACTGCAAGTCCTTTTATCTTGACTGATTCTTTGATATACTCATTCCTCCATACTTGCTTAATATCAATTATTTGAAACAAAAAAGTTGATGTAAAAGAAAAAAAAATATTATAGAAGGTGTAATGAACTAAACCTCAGCAAATACTCTCATCACTATTAGCTGGAAGAATTTCATAGATGTGAAATATAATTTAATACAACCAGTACAAAATTAAAAAAAAAAAAAATCCTTGTAACAGGTTTGTTTCATATTTTTTCCAGATTCCAACTTTAGAAAATATAGATAATTCTAAAGCATCTGAAGAAGCAGAGCAACAAAAGAAAAGGAATGCTGTGAGAAATAAAAAAAGGAAAATATCACGTAAAAAGAAAAAAATGAAGCTAAAAGAAGTATGTACAGCCATGTTATTAATGAACTAAAATACATTGCCTAGTTCTGATCATCACCATCATCATTTAGCATTCATTTTTCCATGTTTGCATGGATCAGAATGGAATTTATTGAGATAGATTTTCCTGTGGTCAACCTTTACCTGTTTCTCGGTAAGGTAACATCTCCCCATAGCCAAGCATGTTTTTCATGGAAGAAATGAATAACTTCACTTGTATGTTGGTGTTGTTTGTTTACAATTATCACATGATGTCAAGGTACACACATGCATAAAAAAAAAAAAAAATATATATATATATAATATATATATATATATATATATATATATATATATATATATAAAACAGGCTTTTCCCAGTTTCTGTCAACCAGATCCACTCACAAGGCTTTTGTTGGCCTGTAGTAGAAGATTCTTGTCCAAGGTGTCACACAGTGGGATTGAACCAGAGACCATATGGTTAAAAAGCAGGCTTCTTAACCACACAGCTATTCATGTGCCTGTTCACATAGCAATGTCTGTGCCTATAACTATCTTTATTCTATTTTTGATTAATTTTCTAATACTTTGAGTGTTATATTTACCATTTTATTCTGTTCCCATTATTCCTGAGAAGCAAGAGAGTACATTCTTTAAAAGTATGCTGTCCTGTATTAAGAAAATGCTTTTTTTTTTATGTGTGTATGTGTAGAAGCAACTACAATGACATTCTTTATTTGTTTATGAGGCTCATATCTTTTCTAATAATAAATTTGAATAATTATTTAAAGATATTTAAATTTGCCATTTGTATTAAAAAAATAAATAAAACTTGTACTTTTAACCCAGGAAAACATCTTCAAGTTTGATAATGTAAACCCTTTACTCTCATTACAAAATAATGAGTGACATTAAAGAACTGAAATTGTTGAGAGTTGAGCTAGCAATCCATCCTTGTGACCTCTACAGTGATTTCTGGGGAATTACTCTGCTATCACACTTGCTGGACAAAGCAGGGTTACTACCCATTCAGCTATCTAAATGGCAAGGTCTACATAGACATTTCTTTATTGTTTTCTTTTGATGATAGGTTTTGTGTGCCTAAAATATATAAAGGTTAATCATCTTACCTCTTTGCATTGTTAGAAGCTCTCCTTTTCATTTGTTGAACAAAATTATATATATTTACTTAATGTTTGTTCCCTCCTGGACCTACTTGGAGGTCTTGGGACATGCATTCTTTGTGCTCCAACCCCACACCTCCCAGATTAAGTTGTAGGCTTAATGCTGGTTGTACCAGCATTGTGAAGGTACATGGCTCAATGGTTAGAGCACCGGGCTCACTATCATGAGGTAATGAGTTTAATTCCCTGACAGGCTGTATGTTTTGTTCGTGAGCAAGACACTTTATTTCATGTTGCTCCAGTTCTCTCAGCTGTAGAAATGAGTTGCAAAGTCACTGGTACCAAGCTGTATCAGCCTTTGTCTTTCCCTTGGATAACATTGGTAGCATGGAGGGGGGAGGCTGGTATGCATGGGCGACTGTTGGTCTTCAACAAACAACCTTGGTCGGACTTGTGCCTCAGAGGGGAAGTTTCTAGGTGCAATCCCATGGTCATTCATGACCGAAGGGGGTCTTTACTCTTTACCAGCATTGGCTGGAGACTGCAGTATGATTTTTGAACAGACCTAAGATTCAAATGCATCACTTATTAACCTACACAACCGATGATGTGGTATGCCTCTTCTTTTGAACCCTTTTCATATTGCAGTTTGTTTGTGGTGGTCTTATTCACACCAGGCACCAACTTGGTATTTACATTGGAAAGTGTAACGATGGCTTCTTCTGATAGAACCTCAGTGGAAGAAGTACCTGAGGACTCTATCCCAACAACCCTTCTAAGAAAAGTGGATGGAGAAGATGGATGAATATATTTTTTCCCTTTTACTAACATTTATTTATTTAAGTGTTGCTACTTTATTTTTCTCTAATTTTACATTATTTGGTGGCTTTGTCTGATCAAGTACCTGCTTCTATTTTCAGTTACAATTAAATCCAGTTGAGAGTGATGATGACAAGGAAAGTGAAGAGGAAGAAGACACTAATGTACAAATGATCAGAAAACGACAGGATCAGGCAGCTATAAAAAATGAAGAGAAGGCCATTAAAGAACTTGAAAAGAAGCTTGGTCTGAAGAAAAGAAAGACTCTACCTCAGTCGTTTATAGATGATGGCTTAGGCTGTATCCTTTAATGAAAAATCATTAATAGTTTAATTACAAATACTTATTACAAATGTTATTAAGGATTTATTTATGTTTTTAATAGCAATTATATTACAACTTTATATTGTTAATGGGTTGGCTATTTCACTTAATCTAGTTGATAGCTTATGGAGTAATTAAAGAAATAATCCCATACAGAAAGGTTTTATCTGTAATAACTAGTATAACAGCACATTTGTTATTTACTACAAATATGAGTATTGTACTAGAGTCTGTATTAAAAGTTGATTGATTGACTAATGAAGATGCTGTACGGTAAAGCTAATACAGGATAACATGGCAAATTGTATGTTATTTAAATTTTATATGAAAGTGTGAAATTTAGGAGTGGAGGTCATGTAGATAAGAATCAATTTGTTGAACTGAGGAAAGCATTTAACAGACTTCATAATATTTAGTCTGATGCACAGTTATGTGAAAGAGCAGATGGAAGCTGTTCAGGCTGTGTTAGATTGTACTGAAAGCATGATTTTGTTACACCCAGTGAGGCAGTAAAGCTCCAGATTTTCAAAGGCTCAAGGGCGATTTCAGGTATCCCTACAGAAAAAAATTGCATGGGTTCAAATCAGGTGATCAGGTGGGCCAACCGATGTCACTGTGCAATGAGACCAAATGACTGGAGAACACCTCCATCAAAATCCCCATTGCACATCGAGAAGTGTGAGCTGTTGCCTCATCCTGTTAAAACCAAACATTGTCCCTATCGTCAACTTCATTCAATTTGGGTTTCAGAAAAGTCTTTAGCATCACACAATATCGATCAAAGTTCACAGTCAGTGTGATATTGTCTTCTTTGAAGAAGTACGGTCACCAACTGCCAAATTCTGCCACTACACACCATACGGTCACCCAAGGACAATGCAAAGTGTGTTCATGCAACTCACGAGGGTTGTTCTTGACCCAGTATCAGAAGTTTTGCTTATTCATGCTGCCACACAGGTGAAAATGGGCCTTGTCACTGAACAACACAAGAGTTGCATGGGGAACATGTTGAATTTCCAAACACAATGCTCTGTGAGTTTCAAAGTCTTTTTCGCTGAGTTCTTGTGCCAAAACCATTTTGTATGGATGCATTTGCAGTTCCTTGTGAAGAATTCTTTACAAACTTCTATCAGAAAGCCTAAGAGCAGTGGCGTGTTTCCATGCAGAACGTTGTGGAAAATGTTGAACTGAAGCTCTTACTGCTGGCACATTTTCCAGAGTTTTCGCAGTCTGAGGTCGGCTGATTGATTTTTGTTTTAATGCTAATATCCACTAGCTCTGAAGTTGGTAACCCATAACAGAATCGTGTTTCAAGTAGGCATTGGGTCATGTCTACCAAGCCAGAAGTGCACATGGAATGCTCTTCATGTTGCAATTACAGATTCATTGTTCTTGATAAATGCTTCCACAATGAAAGTGCGATGCTCACCTGTCCAAGTCATGTTGGCAACTGAAAATGAAATGAAACAAAATAGCAGAAATGGCACCATTTGAAATAAAATGGCATTATATGTACATTTCAAAAACAAACACACATTTTTTTTGTTCTTTACTTCACTTTTATTAAACCTACAGATGTGTCAGATCAGTTTGCCACACCCTGTATGTGTATATGTCCTTGTGTCTGTGTTTGTCTTCCCATCACCACTTGACAACTGGTGTTGGTGTATTTATATCCCTGTAACTTAGCGGTTCAGCAAAAGAGACTGATAGAATAAGTACTAGGCTTAAAAAAAAATAAGTCCTGGGGTAGATTATTTGTTCAACTAAAACTCTTCAAAGCAGTGGTGCTCCAGCATGGTCATAGTCAAATGACTGAAACACAAGTTAAAGAAAAAAATAATAGAATATATATATATAAATAGAGAGAGAGAGAAAGAGGGATTGGTTGATTGGTTGTTTGCATGACAAAATGGATATACACATGCATGTGCATAAAAACAAGGCCTTGGTGTTGCACCTTGCATTCTTACTTTTGTATTTAATATTCAGCAAATGTTACCCAATTTATTGTTCTTTAAATATGTTCAAGATATTCTTGATGTGGCTGGAGATTTTAAAAATTGTGGCCTTCCCCTCAAAAAGGTAAATGGAAATGATTCTGATTCAGACAGTGATAAATCTGAAGATGATGAAAAGAAAGATAGGGATTCAGAAATGGCTGATGAAAATTGTGATGATGACAATGATGTTGAGGATGATGATTTTGACAATGATGATGATGATGATGAGGAGGAGGAGGATGATGATGATGAAGACAGTGAAAGTATTCCAGAACTTGTAGAAGGTACTTTATTTCCTCCTTTTTTTAAGAGGAGGTTTAACAATTATTTTTCCTTTTTTGGGCTTTATATATTTTTTTTTTTAGATTTTACTAGGTTTTATATTTTTTTAGATTTAATAAAACAAATTAGATACTGAAAATACATGAGTACAGGGTCTTGTAGATAAATTGAGACAATTTTTATGATGCTTAAAACTGGTTATAAATACTAAAATAATGGTAGTAGACAGATATAATTTTAATGTAACATTTATTACAACAAAAACATTTATCACTCAATATGGCTGCCCTTTTGAGTAATTACTGCCTCCGCATGAGAATGAAATTTTTTCACAGCTGCTGCAACCTCCGCTTTTTTGATTTTGCATGTCACATGCATGATGTAGATCTTGAAACAATTGACACTTGTGTGTGGTGAAGCATTGGACCTTGCTTGAAGTACACCCCATTAAAAGTAATTGAAAGGTTGAGATCTAGTCTATTACTGGGCAGATGTTGGCCCTCACAAAAAATGGTACCTTCTCACCAAGGAAGGCCTGTGTTGCTTTTGACCTATGCCATGGTGCAGAATCCTGGTTAAGCACCACATTATCACTCCATCTAAGGTAACAGAGAATTCTTCAGGCTATCCAGAAGCTCTTTTGTGCTGATCTTCAAGCCACACTCAATGAAGTGTGGATTCATGGATACTTCCATCATTTGCCATGGCTCCAAATCCCATTACAGAGGTAGGATTCTTAGTCTCAAATACAGCGGGGACATCACAAGGTTGTATGCAATCACTTAAGAATTTCAGTGTCCATGGTGAACTTCTTGTCCATTTACAAGAGAGTTTTTCCCGCACCTTGATGCTTGATGAATGACAAGCTTTGGGCATCTCTTAGCTCTGATTGCTTTGGCTTTGGCTGTTAGGAGATGATGTCATCCAACATAGCTAGTCATACCAAGATTCCTGTTCACAGCTCTGAACACCATGGAAAGGGACACATTGCATTTCTTTGCAAGAGTTCTCATGGATGTGGATGGGTTGGCCTCAGTTGAGTGTTAGAGGCCAGTGAGAAACTTTGGATTGCACTTGGAATCACTTTGAGTCTTGTGTTCATTTCTTTAATCTTTCCCTCTTCTTTAAATTGTTTATACACATGATAAACTTTTTCTTTTGCATGTTTTGTCAACTTAACAATTTTGTTGGTGGTGTGCCCAGTGCGCACCAAAACAACAATGGCAGAACGATTCTGCTGATTCATGAAACTTCTGTTGTTGAATCAGTTCACTATTTATCTAAAAAATAAAGAGGAGGATTAGATTTTCAAACAAGCAAGGTTTTGTCAAAAAATGAAATGTTAAACCCACTAAGTCAACTGCTTAAAAGTGATTTCAGTTTATCTGCAATACATGAGTAGATCCAAATAAATGTAGCACATAATAATATCTGGCTTGATTGTAGGTATAATTGGCATTCCATCGGTTACGAGGACGAGGGTTCCTGTTGATTGATCACTCCACAGGCATGTGTATCCTTAACATAGTTCTCAGGGAGATTCTGCGTGACACAGCCTGTGTTGAGGCTGGTCCTTTGAAATACAGGTACTACTCATTTTTGTCAGATGAGTGGACTAGAGCAACATGAAATTAAAAAAAAACTTGCTCAAGGATACAACATGCCAGGAATCAAACCCACAACCGTACAATTGTGAGCTTAATACCCTAACCACCAAGCCATGTGTCTAACTTGTTGAAAGTAGTTTTTAAAATTAAAAATATTTTTTCATTGGGTAAACTTATTGTATTTTTTTTCATCTCATGAAATTAAACCAAGCTCCCTATAGAATCATAAATATACTGATGACTTGGTTCTTATTACAGAATTTACACACAACTGATGTTTGAGACTTAGATTCAGTAGCTCAAGTCAAAAGATGTGAGAATGAATGTATGCAAGATGAGAAAGCAGCACTAGGGTTTGGGTCTTGTTCAGCATGTTGAAAGGAATATTTAAAAAATAGAAATTCTGGGAGGTTTTATAAAAGAAGAATATTATTCTTTTGTGATATATTTTTAATAAGGGAAGTCTTTTTAAAACAGTTATTTTTGCTTTGTTATTACTCTAATTATTGTAATGTATTTTTTGTTTTAGTAACTAACATGGTATCATCTAAAATTTAACGAGGATTTTTATTTTCTTTGCAAGATACTAAAACCAAACAGGCTCCCATTTTGAAAAGGCCAGCAACAGAAGACTGTTCAGAGAAATCCATAAAAAAAAAGGTCAAATTTGATGATTCAGTCCCAGTGCCAAAGGCAAAACAAGTGAAATTAACTGAGCAAAGTAATGATTCTTTGAAAGAAGACATTTATGGTCGGTTACGAGACGCTGATGGAAAGGTTGTGAATTCAAAACCAACTGGTTACATACCTCCAGCCTTGCGACAGAACTTATCTGATGCTAATGCTATAGATGCAAAACTAAATAAACAAATGAAAGGACTTGTTAATCGGTGAGTAGGCAGCTTTTTTTTTCTGAATTATTTCATTTCCTGTTTCTTTTTTAATTATCAACATAATCTTCATAAGATGATAGATGAAAGACAGGCACAGGAGTGGCTCTGTGGTAAGTAGCTCGCTTACCAACCACATGGTCCTGGGTTCAGTTCCACTTTGAGGGACCCTGGGCAAGTGTCTTCTACTATAGCCTCAGACCGACCAAAGCCTTGTGAGTGGATTTGGTAGACAGAAACTGGAAGAAGCCTGTCGTATATGTGTATTTATATATATATGTGTGTGTATGTTTGTGTATGTGTTTGTGCCTCTGTGTTTGTCCCCCCAACATTGCTTGACAACTGATGCTGGTGTGTTTACGTCCCCGTAACGTAGTGGTTCAGGAAAAGAGACTGATAGAATAAATACTAGGCTTACAAAGAATAAGCTTAACTAAAGGTGGTGCTCCAGCATTGCCGCAGTCAAATGACTGAAACAAGTAAAAGAATAAAAGAATCTTGAGAAAAATTGATTCTTTTGTGGAGTGTATCACTTACAGATCTTTGCTTCTCAACAATGGTTATTTGTATTGAAAACTTATTTAACAGGATCCTGTTAGCAGTCCTCATAATGATAAAATTACTACATTTGCTATGTGTTTTACTTAAAGATTCTCTTAGCTCACACATATATCCTACAGCCTGTTTCCAGTTAACTTTTCTCATCAGGCATGATTGTGTTTTCAGTCTCTCTTGTTTTTGCCAATACTAGAAAATAGTGAAATTGTATGCCAGCAAATTGGCCTTTTTCTTTCTTTATGTATATTTACCATATTCAGATCTGTAAATCTGACAAATCTATTCTATCCCTAAGAAAGACAACTTCACTGATTCTACCAACTAGAATTGTACACCCACCTCCAATATATTAAGGTTGATGGAAATATTTATCGGTGAAGCATTACATACTAGTGGTATTTTGGGCATCCAGCCATAGACCATGCCAGCATGGGAAGAGGATGCTAAACGATGATGATGATGATGATGATGATATCTTCAGGAAAGTCAAGTTATTTCATTATACTTGTGGAAAGGCTTTCAAAATATCTAAGTATGAGAATCTTGTAGTAAAGATTGTTTGTCAACATAATATGGCAGTCCTGGTTTAGAACAAATGTTGCTGTAATTTAGCTCCAGGAGACATCGTCTCCAGCTGGCTATATGACACAACCTGTGTCCTTATATTTTCGAACATGGGAATCTAGCACCCCAACTCAGCTCAAAACAATATCTGGGGCTAAATTACAGCAACATTCGTCCTAAACCAGGACTGCCATGTTATGTTGGCAAACAATCTTTACTACAAAGTACTGTTGCTGAATATCTCACGTTGTGAGATTTAAAAATAATTTTTTTATGAGAATCTTGTTAAGCTTTTTTACTACAATTTTTATTTTAAAATGTTTTTTTTTTTCTTTTATGATTTTTCTTTTAGAGTTAATGAAGCAAATATGGCAATTATGAGTAATCAACTTGAAGAGATGTACAATTGTCACAGTCGAGCTATTCTGAATAAATGCTTCTTTGAAAACATTTGTAGCACTGCAATTCGACCGGAGTCAAGTCTGGATCGTCTCCTACTGGAGCTGGCCCTACTTATTGTTATTATTCACAGCAATGTTGGTGAGGAAATTGGTAAGTATATTACTGATAGAGAATTCATTAACTTAAGTGTATCAATACATTGAATACTGCATGATTAGCTGCTTCCATTGTCATTCATTGTTTTTTTACCACTTGCTGAGTCTGCCCATGACCATTTCAAGTTGTCTGAGGATGGTGAGTTTGATGCCATTATTGTTCTGATTGAACTGTTGCAGATAGACATAGGGAAAGGCATGAGCTAAGAGAAGATTCCGGTGGGAGGCTGGGGACATTGTTCTGGGGAGAAAGAACTGAGCACAGAGATTAGAGCAGGGCTAGTGGGAGCTGCACACAATGAAGGTGACAAGAGATAAGATGTGTTGGTGAGGAGTGCATGAGTGATGCAAGTATTAGACTAGTTAACCAGTTTTGAGGAATAGGAGCCGTTGTAGTTGCAGTAGGAAGTACAGAGAGCAGAGACACATGCCTGTGGGCCAAAGACTAGATTGTGTCCATTTGTGATTGATTGCCATTCAGGTAAATGTTCAGCAAGAAATTGCAGAACAGTCACATGTTGTCAAACAATAGGAGAGTCCATGATATGTGTGTTTGTGTCTTTGTCTTGACATCATGTGATAGTTGTAAAATGATTGTCATACAAGCAGTATCATAAATTTCTAATATTCCATGAGAACATGTCTGGCTGTTGAAAATATTACTATGCTTGGAAGCAGGTGAGAGTTGGTGACAGGAAGAGTAACCAGCTGTTAAAAATCTACCTCTATAAACTCTGTCCAACCCATGCAAACATTGAAACATGGACATTAAAATCATCATCATCATCATCATCATCATCATTGTTTAATGTCTGTTTTCCATGCTGGCATAGGTTGAGTGGTTTGACTGAGGTCTGGAGGGCCAGCGGCTGCACCAGGCTCCAATCTGATCTGGCAATGTTTCTACATCTGGATGGCCTTCCTAATGCCAACCACTCTGAGAGTGTAGTGGGTGCTATTTACATGTGACCGGCACAGGAGCCTTCAAGAAGGTCTGCCTTCGATCATGTTCGGTTAGTGCTTTTTATGTGCCACTAGCATGGGGACCAGTCAATGGATACTGGCATCGGCCACGTTCAGATGGTGCTTTTTACGTGTCACAGGAACAGGAGCCAGTCAGGGGCTAGTGGCATCAGCCATGTTCGGATGTTGCTTTTTATGTGCCACTGGCATGGAAGCCACTCAGGCACACATTTGATGCTTCTTATGCCCAACTTTTCTCTCAGGGCGCTTACACTCTGTCGTGTATGCACACTGACATTACACAACCAGCAGATCATACTAGCTTCATTTCTTTCAAGCCTGTGCATGTCCTCAGCAGTCATGGCCCATGCTTCACTGCCATGTAGCATGGCAGTTCCCACACATACATCATACGGTCTACCTTTCATCGTGAGCGAGGGGCCCTTAGTTGCCAGCAGAGGTAGAAGCTCCCTGAACTTTGCCTAAGCTATTCTTATTCTAGCCACTACACTCTCAGAGCAACCACCCCCACTACAGACTAACCCTAAAAGGTAGCAGAAGCTATTAACTACATCTAGTTTCTTCCCCTGGCATGTGATGGAATCTATCTTCCCGGTTAACCGTCCTCTGATAATGCTGCACCTTTTATGTGTCCATAGCTTATGCCGGGTACATCGTATGGAGTTTCTACCCATGCCTTTTCTACAGATCAAGCAGGGCCATCTACCTGAAGGGATTTGGGATTCAACAGTCTTCCTACTTATTAAGACTTTGGTTTTTGCTAGGTTAACCCTAAGGCCTTTCAATTCTTGACATTGCTTCCATACCCTAAACTTCGTCTCTAATTCTGGCAGAGACTCAGCTATTAGAGCAAGGTCATCAGCATAGATGAGCTCCTAGAGGCAGTCTGTCTTGAATTCCTCTGCTATTACCTGGAGGTTTATATAATGAACAAGAGGGGCTAAGGACTGATCCTTGGTGAACCCCTGCTTCTACATGGCATTCTTCACTATACTCATTGCCAACCCTCACCTTACTGACAGCATCCTTGTACAGGGCTTATACAGCTCTTACCAACTACTCATCTATCCCCAGTTTCCAGGTACAGAGGTTTATCTTTGGCTAGATATTTCTCCTGCAGTTGCCTTACCAGAAATATAGCATCAGTGGTACTTTTGCCGGGCATTAAAATGATGATGATAATAATTTATTAGATAAAGTTAAATCTTTAAATGAGCTCTTTAATTATACCATACAAGTATGGTATAATTTATTTATTTTATATTTAATCACTCACTTCTGTTTTACTCACAGGTGCCTATATAATTCAAAATTTGGTAGAAAATATGCATAAATACCGAAAGAAAAGCAATGGTAAAGAGCTGAACAATGTTATTACTCTGATGTGTTGTATGTTTAATTTGAAGGTTAGTTTGATTTTATTACAACTCCTTACCTATTTTTTGTACTCTATGAATTAGTTACTCAGTGTCATATGTTCATAGTATGTCTATAAATTATATTTTATCTATTTTTATACAAGTATAAAAATCAATATTCTTCAGACAATATTGGTATCACCAAAAATATCTTACAATACTTTCTCTTCCAATTATTTAATTAGAATTTTCGTATTTTTAGTTCAGCATGTTTGACTTATTTTATTACATGATTAGACTTTCTAAAAAGTTTCATAAAAGATTCATTTAAAGCTCTCATTCTAAGGGGAATTTTCTGTTTATTTGTGAGATTCTATGGCATGCAGGTCTGCCTCCTGTGATGGAAATCTTCATTAATAGAAATTTACATTGGTTGGGTTGCATACACAGGTTGGACAACAACAGACTCCTCAAACAAATCCTTTACTCCTAACTATCCAAGGGCAAATGAAACAAGGGAAGACCTAGACTGAGATTCAAAGATATTGCAAAAAGGAATTGATCATAATAAATGGCAAACCCAAACGAAAAACTGACCAGTTTGGAGAAAGCTTATCAAAGTTATGCTAAAGCCATGAGCAGTCATAGTCGTGACGACTGACTGCAGATAAATAATCTCGTAAAGAATGCAACACATGTAGATAATGATTTTTGGGGAATCTAACTCAAGGGACAGTGCCCTTGACCATTGCAGGCTCCCTGAGGCTAGTGAGCTTGATGCTATTGTTCAGAGAAAACGGTGAGGGTTCCCATGATCTTTACAGGTTACCTTTGTCTCACTTCTTTAAGCTGGTGATGTTGATGTAATTGATATTCAGCCCTGACATCTACATGAACAGGGACAGATTTCTAATGGATTTCAGTTATTGCGATGAATGATTACATGGTGTGTATAGTGTTGGGTCTAGGAGACAAGACACTGTATGAAGGACAAGTGTGTCAAGTGAACCTGGGCAGAGGTAGGTATACAACTTGCTGTTTTAGAGGTGTTGAGATCATTATTATAGTGAAAGAAGAGGGAGAAAGAAAAAAGAAAAAACAACCTATTTGTGAGCCAGTGGTTGTAACATGTTGCTGAAGCAATCTTGGTTAATCATCTGGACCTTCTTTTTAATGTAGTACCAGATGTATGAGTTTTTCTTGCTTTTTGTAGAATCAACAAAGCTTTATCTATTTCATGCAGTTTTGGCAGTGTTATATGCAAAAGGCCACTATGAGGTCATCAGAAACTGTGAGGTCAAGTAATTATTGTGACAGTGAAGGTTTTATTTGAATATTGTTCATGTTTAGTGGAGAAGAGTATAGTACAAGTCTGTTTCATTGATGAGTAATAGTTATGTCTTTGTGCCTAGGTATTATATCATTATTGAAGGATATTTTCAAATTGGCATGTGCATGTGGCATGACGTGTCTAGGTTACGTGTGCGTAATTAAAGGAGAAGTGAAAGATGGTATCATCTACATGAAGAATATGTGCTTTTAGAAGTGGCAGCAAGTTGGTAGGTCATAAATACGTAGAAAGAAATGGGAGAGGCATAACCAAATCTTAGAGTTTTCCTGAGTTAATTGAATGTGGATCAGAGAGAGAGCTTCATCAGTGTATAATGCTCTGGAGGTTCTTCTGTCAAACATGGTTTAAGGCTTTGCTGATGTTAGGCGCAACAGCTGGTGTATGAAATAGGAGGGCAAGTTTGGCTCTGTAGAAGCTACATTCGTGGTCAATAAAGAGGGGAAAGAGAGAGACTTAAAGTTATGAAGTTGTTTACAACTGTTTTCACTGCCTTTAATTACTGGGAATGGGAAGAGTTGACAGAGTCAGAATGTCCTTGATGATAATCACACACACTTTAATGTGTTTCTGTAGATTAGAATAGATTCTGAAAGAGCAAGAGAGAGAGAGAAAGATTAAAGGGTTCTGCAAAGATAAGAATTAGCTCTGGAACACATTGATTGCAGTTAATGAAAAGCAAACAGTCAAAGCAGGTTAATGGTTGGGTTTAAGTGATCACCAAAGTTTTGGGTGATGGTAGAGTTTAGGTGTTTTCTTGTATTGGAAATAAGAGCAGAAAATACAGTGAATTGGAGTATTCCATATTGCTAGTAGAGACTTAATTTTGCAAGAGACTAAGAAATTTCTGTCGGTATTTCAGTGATGGATTAATGACTTTCAGTTACTGAGATGTGATTTTCATTGAGTGTTTTGGGAAGTATTCTTTAACTATATAACACCAATCAGTTGGAGTTTTATGAGAATATGACTTTTGGTTGAGTGAAGAGTTTGAATGGACATGTCTTAGATGGTGAAAAGATTAAATACATTTACTGCCAGGAGTAGTTAGCATTGGTGAAGCATATAACCAGTTAGGTGACTTGAAGTACCAGAGAGGTCAGTGAACTGAGATAGATGTCTGGAGGAAAACAACAGATGAACCAAACTAATTGGAAATATTTGCTGTTGATAAGAAAGGAGAAGAAGTCACTGGTAAACAAAAGTAAAATAGTTCAACTCTAGTTAAGTTCTGATCAAGCAGTCTTGTAATCATATACATTCCAACTGTGACTATCTCATCTTTTATTCTCCTTGAACATGTTTCCTTCACACTACTGAAGCTACTTACTTCCTGTTGGACAATTCTCTTTCAAAAGAAATTTTACTATGGACTTCAGTTCTATACACTTCCTATTCCTAACATTTTTATTCTTCTCATCCTATATATATGTATATATATTATATATCTATCTGTCTGTCTATCTGTGTGTGTGTATACTAGCAAACATACCCATCCTTTGGACGGTTTAAGTTGCTTTGGTGATATTTTTTCACCAAATAATTGAACTACCGAGAAGGTTTATTTGTAGCATGGCAATTTATGTCTGATTAACCTTGGAATGGAAAACCAAATTGAAGGCTGGTTATTGTGGAGGTCGTTGCACTTTAATGATCACAGAACATTTAAGTTTGCAAGCAATACAAAGTAGAGCTACTGAAGTGTTTTGGGAGTACATTATGGATAATGACTACAAAATATAGTTTGTTTTACATGAAAGTGAAATTTCGTGTGATTGTTTGAAAAAGGCTAGAGCAACTATGCTAAAATGTATTTGAAACAATAATGAACAAGTTGAAATATCATAATGGATGGGTAAATAAGAATCCTTAAAGTGAAACAACGTATTGGGAGGTAAACAAAGGTATCAACAAATAGAAGAGAGGGAAGGAAGCGTCACCTTTCAAGTAACTCAGAATAGGTATAGGTAAGCTTGCCAAAGTTTAATGGAGATTAAGATTGTTTTGTATTGGATATTCATCGTGTACAGTGTTCCTAGTCAATTTAATCACTGTCGCAGGTGGACAGTCGAAATTAATAAATAGATAAAATCCTTTCACTCTTATAATATTCTCTAACCTAAGCTCAATACATACCAATACACATATAAAAAAACTATAGAGATTAATAATACATTATTAGAACATATAAATAAATAATAAATGTGAAAACAACTAAAAAATATTCTGTAATGCAAATATATGACCATATAGATTAAAAAGGTATGGAAAACTGTTGAAATAAATAAATAGACAAAATCCTTTCACCTTTTTAATATTCTCTAACCAAAACACTTAATACACACCAATACACATATAAAAAATATAGAAAGTAATAATACACAATTACAACATATAGATAAATAATAGGTCGAAAAATTTGAAATATATTCTCTAATGCCAATATACAACCTTATAGATTAAAATGATATGGAAGACCCTACATACAAAAAAAACTATGTACATGCAACGAATTATAGAAAAGGCCGAGATTGCCAGATCCTGTTAAGCCATCCGATCCATGCCAACATGGAAAAAGGACATTAAAGGAAGTGTGTGATGGGTACATTGTCACCATTGTACATTGTTCATTTTTAATTTTGTTGACTGCACATGATAGCGGATCAGTTGGGTACTGTCTGTGAGAAAAACAGCATCATGATGCAATTCACTCTGCCAGAAATTTGGGAATGACATGGTGTACTGCTTGGCATTCATGCTGGAAACTCCAATATGCACATTTCAGAGTGTGTGGGTGTCAATCTGAGGACATGTATCAAGAGTGATAAAAATCAAAAATCCAGTCAACATCATGGTGTTTGAAGTGATCACCAGTGACGGCGACATTATGCCTCCATCTTCCCACATGGTCTCAGACTCAACATGGAGGCCTACATCAAGTACCTGGTGGAGGTAGTACTGCCCTGGGTCAAATGGGTGGCTGCTGGAAGACCCTATGCCTGGCAAAAGGACTCTGCACTATTCTACACAAGCAGGAGAACTCAGTCATGGCTGTCAGACAATTTCTGTGACCACATCACCTCTAGTATCTGGCTACCTAACTCCCCAGACTGCAACCTGTTTGATTATTATGTGTGGGGTGCAGTTGAGTGAGAGACTAGCAAAACTCTTTGTAACACCAAAGATGAACTGAAGGCAAGGATTATGGCAGCATTTACCAAATTAAACAAGTAGACCAACTAGAAGAGTTGCAGGAGATTCCGAAGTCGTCTGGAGGCCGTAGTTGAAGCTGTAGTGGAAATATATAGTCAGTACAAGGTGTTGATGTGGCTGCGTGTATATTATTACAAGAATTCATATAGAGATGAAGAATAAATTCAAGAACTATATATTTACTACATAAAAGTATATTTTATTTACTGGCCAATGATGATACATAGGATCAATATGTAAAATCTGGTTGAATGAAGTAATCTATGCAAGAAACATCAGAAATAGGAAATGTAGAAATAACAGCTAAGTGGTGGTTTTCAGTCATGTGGCGTAGAGAAATAGACGGAGATAGCAATGACGTTAATGGCTCTAAGTCTAATTGACTAAGAAGCGAAAAGCAGGGTTAGCAAGCTGTTTTTATTAATGGAACGCTAGACATTCTAGAAACTTCCAAGAGAAATGCTAAGCTTCTTGAATAATTAAGAAGCATGTCTCATGACACAGATGCTTCAAGAAACTTAATAAAGGAAGGTTACTCTATATTCTCTCTTGCAAGGGAAATCATTCAACTATTTAGCTACATAAACCACTACACACACCCCAGGCAGAGGTAGCGTTATACAATAATAAAAATAACAAAAATGTATACATCATAAAATGTCAAACTATAGAAACAATATCGCAACTCAAACGTAGTAAATGTTTATTAAATTCTTGGGTCAATGCACATGTCTATCACTTTTGGTAGTCAGAGTTTGTGAAGTTGTATGAAAAGGACGCATTTGTAATGCTGAGTGTGTGTTGTCTGTAGTGGGGTTGGAAATAGTTTTTTCACTGTGAGCCCTTTTTAGTTTATCAACAGAAATAGTGTC
This sequence comes from Octopus sinensis, assembly GCF_006345805.1. NCBI lineage: Eukaryota > Metazoa > Mollusca > Cephalopoda > Octopoda > Octopodidae > Octopus > Octopus sinensis. The sequence goes on along the minus strand of NC_042997.1, from coordinate 101,726,099 downwards.
TTTTACAGAGCACTAATAAGAACTTGGGGTGACATAGGAATATATAATTATGTTTGCATCTCATAGCAGAAACAGTTGTAAGCTAATGAAGTTCATAACATAATTGTTTATTCCTATGCTATCCCAATTTCTTATATACATATATATATATAAATTAGAAAAAAAACACCTTTTATCAATTCAATATTGAAAAATTAAATTATACCATTTAGAAAAATTCCTTTCTAGATGGTATAGGAATATCCTTCAAAGATGAATTTCAAAAAAGTGGTTCTATTTTACCTGTAAGTTCCACAACTGACGAAAATGAGGGTAAACTCTCAGAAACATTAGTTATTAATATAATATAATAATAATAATAATATGAGGGAATATTATTCAAACTTACAGGGAAAAATTCAATTTAGAAATACTAAATCAAATTTCACAAAATATAATATATATATATAAATTAGAAAAAAACACCTTTTATCAATTCAATACTGGAAAATTAAATTATACCATTTAGAAAAATTCCTTTCTATATATATATCATCATCATTGTTTGACATCTGCTTTGCATGTTGGCATGCATCATCATTTAACATCCACTTTGCATGCTGGCATGGGTTGGACAGTTTGAATGGAACTGGTAAGCTAGAGAGCTGCACTAGGTTCCAGTCTGATTTGGCATGGTTTCTATGGCTGGAAGCTCTTCCAAATGCCAATCACTCCAAGAGTATAATAGGTGCTTTTTACATTCCACTGGCATGGGTGCCAGTTATGTGACACTAGCAGTGGCCACAAGCACGATTTCACTTGGCTTGATGAGTCTTCCCAAGCACAACATGTTGCCAAAGCTCTTGGTCATCATCTCCATAAGGCCCAACATTCTAAGATCATGCTTCACCACCTTGTCCCATGTCTTCCTGGATATTCCTCTAACACACACACACACACATCTTTCATCATCACCATATCTACTTCTCTCTTGGGCAGCATTGTAGCCACACCACTCCATTCATGTATGATGCAGAGTTGCCATGAAGCTCCTTCATAACAATAAATATATTCCTGTTCCTCCTATCACATTTTAACTGCTCGACATCTTACATAAAACGATCTCCCCAGGCAAGGGAACTATTCAATCATACAAGTTACAAATTGACATTACTAGTGCTGTGATAATGCACCCAGTACATTCTGTAATGTGGTAGCCATTAGAGAGGGAATTCAACCATAAGAACCATGCTAAAACTGATATTCTGGAACAAGTTGTGATCCTTCAACCTTGATCCTGTCTAACCATCCAACACATGCTAGTATAGAAAGAAGACATAAAATGATGAGGATGTTGACTGTGATATATAGAGGATGAGAAGAATGTGTTTTATATATTAGGAGGAGGAAGTGGATGAGATTGAAGGCTACAGTAAAATTCCTAAGAGGGAGAATTGTCCTAGAGGAAGTTAGTGGCTGCAGGTGGATCTCTCAGAATTTTATACTTGTTTGGGGCTCCAGTGACAAACTAGAAGGAAAGTTTATACACCTGCAAAGCTTGCTGTAGCATGGCATAGTCCTCTGTATGTAGTGCTACACAGGAAGATATAGCATGAAAGCATATTCTAAATGACTTCCCCTAAAGGCCCCAATAATTATATAGTGGTGTGTTAGCTCAAACACTTCCAAACATTTTTTTAATAGAGCTTTGGTGCATTACAGTGGTACTAGCACTAGGAAAGTTATTTTGCAGCTCTCAGAGATCTCTCTGCTCTATGCTGATCATTTGCAATTCCTTCCCTTGAGCTGTAGAGGCCAAATCTCTTAAAATAGTTTTTTGATGGATAATTACATGTTTGAGAGATTACCAGAAGACTTGGCATTTACAGAGAGAGAGAGGGTAGAAGGGAAGTGAAGAAAGCAATAAAATAAAAACAAGCTAGAAAGAGAATTTGAAGCGATGTACTTTGTGATGAGCAGTAATTCTCATAGTAAAAATAGGTGAGATGTAGAGGTAAGAGAAAGTGTAGAACAGGTCAACAGGACTGGAAGCAGGCCAGAATTACATCAAACTAATGGGTGATTGATAAGGGTGGGGCCAGTAAGTGGCCTATCAGCAAGGTTTTTAGTTAGTGGGCCGTTATTTTTGATACTATCAACATCGCATGACTGATCATTAATTCGCCAAAAATGAACAGATAGAAATCCAAAATAGATTTAAGTGGTGATGATGGTAGAAGGAGAAGAAATAAGAAAGAATAAAAAAATTTTAAGAAAATGGAAACTTTGTGACTTATTCACATCATTTGCTTTCTAATTAGCAAATCATCCAGACATAGTTATAATAGTTTGAAAGATGTTATGAAGGCAGTAGGATTCAAAATTATCATATAATGTTTTTATTTATGATCTGTTTAATTTAGTAGTATTATGTATTAATAATAATTAGAAGAATACTTTCTTTTTATGAACTCACATTTTAATGTAAGAGTATCTTAGTGTTTTTTTTTAAAATTTTGTTAAAAGATTCAGTATATTAGCTATTTGTGTCTTCTATCACCACAGGTCAACCAAAATCTTGTGGGTGGATTTGGTAGACAGAAATTGAAATAAGCCCATCATGTATGTATGTGTGTGTGTGTTGGCATATGTCTATGTAAGTGTTTGTGTCTCTTTGTCTAGACATCATGCAATACTTATAAATGTTTATCACCATTATACACATGTTCCCCTCGTTTACAGTCATCTGTGAGAACATGTCCAGCCTTAGAGAAAATATTACCTTGTTTAGAAGCAGGCAAGTTGGCAACAGGATGGGCATCTGGCCACAAAATCTACTTCAGTCCACCAATCTTTTCCACGTGCTATTTCTGAAAGTTATGGGGGTTGTGTCTTCAGGTATCTCCTTCATAGGGTCCTATCAGAAGCAATTGTCATGGCATTTTTGTGTAGTAACATTAGTTCTTTTAAATATATTCTTGCCATTGCTCTCTCTCTCTCTCATTATTTTGAACAAATGTACAAGCCTTAGAGAAGTGGGTACTTTTTATTCTTATGGCATACAAGATAACATCTCATACTGGTGCTATGATAAAATGCATCCATACACAATGCAAAATGCATGGCAAAGGAACAGGGAAAGAGGCCCCTTTAGTCCTGTTCCATTAAGGACATGACAGACTCCATTAGTGCTGGTATCTCAATGAAATGCACCCAGTACATTCTGTAAAGTAATTGAATGAGTGGAAAAAAAGAATAGGGTCATGAGGAATACTTTGCCATTGCACCAGCACTAGTTAGGTTATCTTGCCAAGGACATGACAACCCCTTTTATGTTGGTGCCATGATAAAATGCATGCAGACCATAGAAACCAAAACAAAAATGAAATGGATGAACAAGACAATCCTCCCGTCTGCTTATGAGGCCAGTGACTCCCAACAATAAGAACTGACCTACACTGTGACAACATGGTTGACCCATGCTGGAAGTAAATGACAATAATGGTGATGATAGTGATTATTGTTATTGGTACTGCTTCCACTATCACCTCCTCCTCCCTCCCTCTTTATTTTCCTGCTGCTGCTGTTATTTGTTCTAGCACTTTACAGTTTGCTTTCAAATACTGCTAAGATCATCTTCGTTTGTCACCCTTTCAAGATCAATAAAATTAAATACCAATCAAGAACTAGGGTCAATGTGGTTGACTTGCCCCCCTCCCCTCAAAATTGCACGTCTTGTACTTAAATTAGAAACAATTATTATTATTTTATATTATGTATATTTTTTTCTCTTTTTTATGTATATTTTATATTATGTATATATTTTTTCCAGATATTCCATTCTACTCTGTTGTTTGACCTGATCAGGTTATTTATGGATTCTTTTCAAGAAAAAGATGTGGAAATTCTTTCAATAATATTCAAAAGTAAAAATCTATTTTCAATATTGTCATATTGTACATGAACACTATGTCTATCATTTTTGATTAATGTTTGCATGGCATGTAAATTAACAATAACATTTTGAAATTTAATCAATTAATTAATTGTAGGTGCAGATGTGGCATAGGTGCTGGCACAAGTGTGTGATTAAGAAGTTTGCTTCCAAACCACATGTTTCCAGGTTCAGTCCCACTGTTTGGCACCTTGGACCCTGGGTCAACTAAAGCCTTGGTAGTGGATTTTGTAAAGTGGAAACTGAAAGAAGTCCGTCATACAAATGTTTGAATGTATGTTTGTTAGGAAGGGCATCCAGCCATAGAAACCATGCCAAAACAGACATGGAGCCCAGGCAGCTCTTAAGCTGGCCAGCTCCTGTCAAACCATCCAACCCATGCCAGCATGGAAAACAGACATTAAAGGATGATGATGATAATGATATACATATGTATTTACTGGTACTTGTGCCCCATGCTGGTAGGGTGCTAAAAGCATCATCTGAGCATGATCGTTGCCAGAGCAGTAAACTAGCTTCCGTGCCGGTGGCATGTAAAAGGCACCATTCGAGCGTGATTGTTACCAGCATCGCCTTACTGGCACCTGTGCCGGTGGCATGTGTAAAAAGATTCAAGCGAGGTCGTTGCCAGTACCGCCTCACTGGCCCCCCCATGCCGGTGGCACGCAAAAGCACCCACTACATTCTGGGAGTGGTTAGCGTTAGGAAGGGCATCAAGATTGGAGCCTGGTACAGCCATCTGGTTCGCCAGCCCTCAGTCAAATCGTCCAACCCATGCTAGCATGGAAAGTGGACTTTAAACGATGATGTGTGTGCGTGCGCATGCATGTGTATGAGGGTGTGTATGTTTGTATCTCCTTGTCCTGACATTTTATAATGTTGTAAGTGAATGTTATCCATTTCCAATCTTCTGTGAAAATGTGTTTGACCATAGGGAAATATTAGCTTTCCCTTGACACAAATAAGGGTTGGCAATAGGACACATCTGGCTATAGAAAAATCTGCCTCAGTAAATTCTGTCGGACCAATGCAACCATGGAAAAGTAGACATTAAATCAATGATGATGATGATGATAATTAGTTTAATTAAGCTACAGGAACTGTGACTTATATTAACTACATGAAACCTGGATGAAGTCTTCTGACTCATTACATTACTACATTCCACTATTATATTAGCTTTGTTCAAATTCCAATGAGGTTGACTTTGCTTTTCATCCCTTTGGGGTTGGTAGAATAAGTACCAGTCAAGTACAGGGGTCAATGAAATTGAGTAGGTCCCTCCCAACAAAATTCAGGTCTTGTGCCTATAGCAGAAAGGATTGTTAGTGTGTTGTAAGGTGGTGAGTTGACAAAAATAATAATTTGTGAAACTTCATAATATTTACTTCCTTCATTTAAAATTCTCTGTTTGGGGCCAACTTTATCCTTCATCCCCTCACACTTTATAAAATAAGGAGTTAAGTACAAAGAATGATTCATCCATCTCTTTGAAAAATTTAGCCTTGTATCTAGTTAAAGAAATCAATATTATTGCATTATTATTATTATTGTATTCCATATTGTTGAGTAACATGAGTCAGCTTTATTTTAAGTCTACACTGACTCAGCACCTTGCACATATTCTTTTGAGTTTTGCTTGTAAACTAGCTGCTGCTGTCCATTTGTTTAATTATAATTGCAAAAGAAAAAAAAATGTGGTTATATAGACTATGCAAAGTTTGTTGAAAGAGACTTGTTTTTTTTCATTGAGTTGGTTGAGCATTTACATAGATACTGTCACATTGGTTTTAAAATACACCCCTCATTCATTTTAGATCTGTTTTCTCTTGTTTGCATGCATTATATGAATATGTTATTGACCCATTGTTTTACAGCCTGATGCCCTTCCTATTACTAACCTTTAACCTTTCTTCAAATAAAGGCTCTCCTATTCCATGTGGCTTCAAAGATGTGAAGCAAATGGATGATTTGTTGCAAGAGAACTAACAACAACCCCCTATATATACATTGCTATTTTCTTAGAGCAAGTGTAAATAGCCTCATATATATGATGAACTTCTTTTGTTTTCTATTTACCAAATTCACTCAAAATTGATGTTGCCTGAACATTTGTACAATGTGTTACAAATCAGATATCAACATGATCCTATAACAACATGAAATGAAGTGTTTTGCACAAAAATATAATGCGTTACCTAGTATGGCAATCAAAACCATAATCTTACAATCATAAGTACAGCACTCTAACCACTAGGCCTTGCAGCTTGTATATGCAGGGAAAATGTTAAAATATTTACATTGTTTTCACATTGGCTTTTACCACTCTGATTTGGATGAGACTTCTTGAATCAGTGTTCGGTGGCCAGATACTCCCTTCCTGGTAGCAACCCTTAGTTGTTTTTCTAGAAAGATACTTTGTTTCCATGGTCTTTGTATGTCGAACTTCTGTGTTAAATGACTTAAAACCCCACAGTTGGTGAAGCAGTGTCAGTGTGACAGCACCCAGAAACACACACACATGCATGCACACTCAATACATGTGTGTGTCTGTGTGAATATTTACATCCTGCACACTTTACATGAAAATTGTACTGAACTATAAGTAATAAAGTTTGTCGTCATTTTCTGTGAGGAAATCGTCTGCAGTTTCAAAGATAATGGGATAAGAGGTCCCTTATTTGGAAAACAGATGAGGACTAGTGACCGGAAGAGCTGTTAAAATTCATCTAACTTGTGCTAGTATCAGAAAATGAACATAAAAACGAACAAAATATCAAATGTACTGTATATATATATATATATATATGATGGTACTGGTGGCATTTAAAAATTACCCTCTGTAAAATGTTTGTGTAGGAAGGGCATCCACCTATAGAAACCATGCCAAAGCAGACATTGGAGCTTGACACAGTCTGTTGGCCTGCCAGCTCCTATTGAATCCCCCACCCATGCTACCATGGAAAATGGATGTTGAATAGTGATAATGTTGATAAGCTTCCATGCAGGTTTTGTCTACTAAATTTTACTCAGAAAAGATTAGTCAGCAAAAGATTCTTGCCAGTGGTGGTGGACAGATATTAAATGATGGTGATGATGATGTTCTGTTACTTAAACAACATGTCATTGGTGAGTTGTTTATTTGATAAGCCTGATGAGTTGAGACTTAGGTAACATATGACATAATCGTATGGATGTTGTGCATACTGCATACCTGACTATACCATGTTTATGTCACAATAAAGACTCATAATGAAACTATTGTAGCAATACCAGATAATCAATTTGTCTATTTTTATGACATTATATATATATATGTATATGTGTGTGTGTGTGTGTGTGTGTGTATAGGTATATAGATACAAGATTTAATCAATAAGTATCTGGACTGGTCTTATAAAAGCAAAACTACAATACGTATCAGTTTGGCATTTAATCTCCTTCAAAGTAGTCCTCTTCAGAAGCCACACACTTAATCCAGTGTTGTTTCCATTGATGGAAGCATTCCAGGAATTTGTTTTCTGGGATGATCAGCAGCTGCCTCATCGCATTCACTTTGATTTCCTTCAAGTCATGAAATCTCCCTTTCAAGCAGGGTTTGATTTTTGGAAAGAGGAAAAAGTCAGAAGGGCAAGATCTGCAAAATACAGTGTCTGTTGGACCTGGGGAATGCTGTGCCTAACCAGAAACTGCTGCACAAGCTGCACTGAATGGGTAGGTGCATTGTCAATTGAAAGCAGTTTTGGCACAAATTTGGCAGACACAAGTCTCATACCCAAACCTTCAGTGTAAATGGACTGAACTGTAATTAATCTGCACATTCTGTGATAACTCACAGATGCTGATTCAACAATTTCCCCTCACAGCTGCATGCATATCTGCGATGTTTTTCTCAGTTCTGTTGGTTGCAGGTCTCCCAGAATGTTTATCACTATTGGCATTTTTTCAGCTCATACACTCCTCTCCATACACTTTCTGCATAGGCCTCTGAACAGATATCGCCAAGCTTTTGGCAAAATTTGATGCAGATTCATGGTCATCATCATCATCATCATCGTTTAACGTCCGCTTTCCATGCTAGCATGGGTTGGACGGTTCAACTGGGGTCTGGCAAGCTCGAAGGCTGCACCAGGCCAGTCAGATCTGGCAGTGTTTCTACAGCTGGATGCCCTTCCTAACGCCAACCACTCCGAGAGTGTAGTGGGTGATTTTATGTGCCACCGACACAGGTGCCAGACGAGGCTGGCAGACGGCCACACTCGGATGGTGTTTTTATGTGCCACTGGCGAACGGCCACGCTCGGATGTTGTTTGTTACGTGCCCACAGCATGGAGGCCAGTCGATGCGGTATTGGCTACGGTGACAATAACAGCTACACACATTCTTTCCAAGCACTGCTGCAAACAGCAGAAGTTAGCTAGAACATTAAAACTTAGTGCACATGTACAGCAGAGTTCAAGGTCAATTTGTGCTAAGTGGCTTCACTCTGCGTGCTTTAACTTTGTTACTATCGCAACAGTCTGGATACTTATTGATCAGACCGCATATATATATAGATACATAATAGATTGTCCCTTTCATGCTTTGTTTTTGTGCTCATTGCCTTCTTAATACACACACACACATACATATGTTTTTATTGTGCAGTTAAAGCTATGCAATAATGTTCTAGTGATTTTTGAGGTTTGCTTCAACCTGATGTGAATAAGTGTCTGCTTGACCTTATAACTGCTTAACTAGTTATGAGCTTTAGCCTACTAATAAAACCTTAACTATCATTTTCTTCTCATTGTTTATTTACTAATATGCCTATCCCTCTCCACATCTATATGTAATAACTTATTCTACTTTTTTTTTTTTTTTGTTTTTCAAAGATCTTAGCCCTGAGTATATAGCAGTAATGAATCATATTTTTATTCAACAGGTGGAAGGCATTGGCTGTCTAAGGTCAAGTGCATTTGCAGTTGCCACAGTAGTGCACCAGTACTATTAGTAACACAATACAAATTTTTGAACTTTCAGCCAGTTGTTTAACACTTAACCTATTTTGCGCCAAACAACTACATACTAGTATAAGAAATTTAGATGTCAATTTTTCATTAGTTTTGGTCCTCTCTCACTATTCTGTTTGTTTTACATCGTTTGGTTACAACAGTTATTAGAAAACTAATTAAGCTTCATACACTTGTTTGTCTCTCTTGACTCAGCTATCAAACATATTTGGTTAAATTTTGGACCGGCATAGCAGTGAGGTAATGAAGTTTGCTTCCTAATCATGTTGAATTAGGTTTAACCCCACTGCATGTGGAGGCACATGGCCTAGTGGTTAGAGCAGTGGACTCGCGATTGAGGGATCACGGGTTCGAATCTCAAGCCAAGTGATGTGTGTGTTTATGAGCGAAACACCTAAGCTCCACGCAGCTCCAGCAGAAGGTAATGGCGAACTTCTGCTGACTCTTTTGCCACAACTTTCTCTAACTCTTTCCTCCTGCATCATGCAGTGGGCTCAAACCTGGAACCATGTAATTCCAATGCAAATCTCTTAACTCCATATCCATGACTGTGGCTATTGTTAAGATATATTGTTATTGTTTGTATCAATTCTTAAACCAAGAAATAATCATGATTTCGTTTGTTGAATATTTTTGCTTATTTTATGATTTTCTCTTCTCTTTATAGATTGTGGCTTTGGATTGCGTAAGGACGACCCTACACAGCTAAGGGAGGTAATTTCATGTATTCAGCAAAAATCTAGCACTGTCAATATCGACAATTTTGAGGAACCAGGACGGATGCGGTTTATTCTTGATACTCTTCTGGCTGTTAAAAACAACAATGTTTATAAAGGAGATCACCAAGAAAGATTTGAACTGTTACAGCGTTTTACAAAATTAGCCAAGCATTTAATTCGAAGTAATTAACTACTTTTATTATTTGAATTCATCATCATCGTTTAACGTCCGTTTTCCACGCTAGCACGGGTAATTGTAGCAAGCTGGCACAATCATTAGTGTATTAGGCAAAATGCTTTGTGGCATTTCTTCTAACTCTTTATGTTCTGAGTTAAAATACCGCTGAGGTTGACTTTGCCTTTCGTCCATAACTGGTGAGATAGGTATCTTAAGTGTCTGAATGTTGACATTTGTAGAAAAAGTTAAGAGGGAAGGAAATTTCAGAGGAAGAATTGGAAGAGGGAAGGAAATTTTACAGAGGAAGAATTGGTAATTGTGGTTAGTGCAAAATTGGTGGAGTACAGGTGACAAGAGGAAGAATAGATGTGCTGGGGTGATATGCAATTATTTCTAGTTTGTTCTGAGAAGGTGGCAGAGCATCAGTGAGCTAGAGGTTGTTGTGTTCTCATCATTGAATCTTTGGAAATCAATTGAATAGCTTTCTCTTAAATGTCTGGGACATTTATATGTTTAACAGTAGTGTTATCCCTGATGTAGGAGATGTACAGTATTCCATTGTGTCTTCCTTGATTTTGATTATATAAATGTACATTTTCTTGAATTTTCTTTGTCCTACAATTTTAATAATTTTATCCTTTTTCATTTATACTTGCGTAACTTCTAACTGACTTTATTGTAGCCATCAATATCTAAACTTAACTAAACTTTTAATTTCCTGCTTCACATATTATTTCATTTCCTGAGTATTGAGACTCTTGACAAATAGTCTAAAGTTCATGTAGAAAGATCATCTTACCACAACAAACAGAAAAGGAAACAAATGAATAAAACAGCAATAGCTATGTAAAATTGGTTGAATAGTTAAGAAAAGATTCTGTTTACATTTCATAACTGAGTGGTTAATAATGGGAAGATTGTACAGCTATAATGTTCTTAGTCCTACCACTTACATAAATATCCTTTCAATCTCACTAACTGGATCAGCTTTATCAACTTAAGACATTGAAAACTTCTAAACTTTGTTATTTTCAGTTTAATAGATTATAAATTATACTTTCTCTTACTGAGGAAGAATTAAAAATCAAATTATTAAAGCAACATATTTTTGGAATATATGAAATTTATTGTATATATATATATATATATATATATTTATATTGTTTGTTTTTCATTAGACAAATCTATTGGTGATAACCAACTGCGAGTGACTCTGAGTGATTTACAAAATGCAGATACAAAAGGTCGGTGGTGGATCGTTGGATCTGCATGGTCTGGAGAAACAGAAGATTCAAAAAGTGAGTATATATTTGACATTTGTCCTATTGTAAACCATATGTTTGTTTGTGTCTCTGTATCATCATCACCTTCATTTTACTCTTACTTTACAAGCTGGAATAGTTTGAATGATTTGACAAGGATCTGATGGGTTGGAGAATCATATTGTGAAATCTTTCATAGATTCAGCTTTAAGAATAAAATTATCAGCATATAGGATTTCCCATGGACAGCCAGTCTTCAATTCTTGTGTTATAGTTTGAAGGACTATAAAATAGGAGAGGGATGAGGACTGTGTGCTGATAGACCCCTAACTGCATACTAAATTTATTACTGTACTCCTTGTTTGCTTTCACCTGCTGACTGCATCTTTGTAACTAGCTTGTACAACCATCATCAACTATTCATCTACTCCTAGCTTCCTTAGTATCCACAAGATAACAGAGCAAAGGACACTGTATAGAGGCTTACTCCTGCAGTTTTCTCATTGGGAAGATGGCGTCAGTGATATCTCTTCATAGTACAAAACTAAACATTATCTAGTCTAATTTTATTTCTAATTAGTTTTTGCTATGACTCCTTTTGTAACTTGGATGACTTAGTCCAACAGTTTATGTCTCAGTAATTTTCCTTCTCTAGAACATTTCCTTTGCCTTTTTAACAGTTTACAATAATGCTGCTACATTTTCTTGCAATTCTGGAAACTTCTGTTTCTAAGCCTCAAGCCAGAGAACATATACAAACTTCTTTCTTTTCACCTCTGCCCTTGCAACCTATTCTTATTATGTAGCTACCCTCCTTCCCTTGCTCCCTACTTTTTCCAGTCTGCCCAAGTCTGGTTTGTGATCTTCAACAGATTGTCCCATAGAAATTTACTCTATAAGTCCCTATCTCCTCTTTTCTCTTACCAATGCTTAATTGCCTATTTATTCATTAATCCTCACATGGTTCTAAATATGGAAAAATTAACCAAAATTTTGAAAAGCTGAAGATGAGCATAATGCAGATCCTGGTCAGTTAAATATGACTCTCTTTTTACTCTTTTACTTGTTTCAGTCATTTGACTGCGGCCATGCTGGAGCACCGCCTTTAGTCGAGCAAATCGACCCCGGGACTTATTCTTTTGTAAGCCCAGTACTTATTCTATCGGTCTCTTTTGCCGAACCGCTTTCTACTACAAAATCTCTTTTAGCCTCAACACACAAAAATATATACACTAAAATCTTTTTCTGTATAAAATACTCAAAGTAACATGTGATCCCTTTTTTTTCTTGTGGTCTCCTTTTCATTTGTGTTAGATATATGTCAAATTTATCTTATTAATTATATATAATTATATATATCAATATATTTTCAGTTAAAAACAAATCTTCATGCATATTAATACATAGAATAAATCTACTTCTCTCTTCTCTGAAAAGTTAAACTTGTTTTAACTACACTAAAAAATGTATAGATATATATAAAAAGTTTGGCATATTTTCAGTCATTTTGCAGTATATTTCACACATCAAACACACATCATCATCATCATCATACAATTAATTCCACCACTATCATCATAAGGATAATACCAATTGTAATGATAGTAATTAATTATCATGATAATGGTAATGATAATAGCAATAATAATGATAATAACATTGACCCGAATGCTTGACTGGTAGTTATTTTGTCAACCTTGTAAAGATGAAAGGCAAATTTAACCTCAGCAGAATATGAACTCAGAATGTAAAGATCGATGAAATGCTGTTAAGTATTCCATATAGAGTGCTAATGATTCTGCTAGCTTGTTGCATTAATAATGCTAATACTAATGACAATAGTATTGGCTGAATTGTTTGCATGCTGGGCAAAATGCTTAGCAGCATTTCGTCCGTCTTTATGTTCTGAGTTCAAATTCTGCCATTGTTGACTTAAGTTTTCATCCTTTTGGAGTTGATAAAATAAGTACCAGTTGAGAATTGGGGTTGATGTAATTCATTTAACTTCTCCTCAAAAATTGTTGACTTTGTATCAAAATTTGAAACCAATAATAATGATAATAATTACAATAATAATACAGATAATGCTGATATTAACTATAATGATAGTACAAGTAATAACCATCATAGATATTCTTTTTACTTGTTTGTCATTAGACTGAAGCCATGCTGGAGCACCTCCTTTAGTTGAACAAATTGACCCCAGGACTTATTCTTTGTAAGCCTACTACATATTCTATCGGTCTCTGTTGCCAAACTGCTAAGTTACAGGGACATAAACACACCAATTCATATAATAACAGCAGCAACAATATATGGGAATAGTTCTAATAATAGTCATGGCAATGAGTACAGTTGTTGAAATAGTAAATAATGATAACAAATAGAATCACTTTGGAATATTTGGGCTACTAAGTGATGTTTATATCTCCAGCACAAGTTATTGTAATCTAAGTGTTGATGGAGTGGATAGTGCATGTAACAATTCTACTGGTTATGGCTGTGTACAGTTATGTAACCTGTAATATTCCCTTCATGATGTTAACTAGATTGTGTAATTGTAAGAAGAAATTCGAATGTCCACTTGGAAATAAATGCTTGACATTGTATATAAATGTAATGTTAAAACTAATCTACATACTTTCACTTGTGTAGGTTCTGTTTCTTCTGTTTTTAAATCAAAAATATCCATCAACTTCATACATTACAAAGGAGAGATAAAGCAAAAGCATCACTCTCCATGAAAGTTTGGACTTAGACAAAAACATTGATTTTCATCTAATGTCAGTGATAGATGTAGTTGCAATCTCTGCTGTTTTGAATTGCTAGAAATTTTTAAATGTGCAGGCCAAATAATTAATAGATCAGATAAATTAAGGATCAAATGTCCACATTCTATCCATTGAACTTTTTTATACTTTAAACTGATTCTATAAAGTTTTCCCCAAGTGCTAGATATGTGTCTATAATCCTATGATATAGAGCCTAATTACTAGTGATAAGATTCATGGATTATATTTAGGTAGCCTAGCACAGTGCTTCTCACTGGCAGTTTTTTTTTTCTAATGTGCCAGAGACCGGTAATATTTCTTAGTAATATTAATTTATACTGGAAACAATATATATAACGAATATAATAAAAGTTGACAATTTTTTTTGTCTTTATTTATTTTGTAAACAAATAATACAATATTACATAAGCATTTTATGTTTCTTTCTTTTTTGGAAACTCGCCATGTACTGGCTGCTGATGACTCGCGGATCACCATTTTGAGTAGAACTGGTCTAGCATGTCTTAATGCTGTTATACATATAACTGATCATATTTAAACTTATCCTTAGTTCTAATGACAAATAGCTGTGACTGTCATTTCATATAATCTATAATTTATATAATTTAATTTAACGACTTTATTCAGTTTGCTTCTAGCCTAGGTGATATCTTTATAATGCTTACTTCATCCTCCTTAGTTATGGACATTAATTCTTCTTTACTATTTGTTATACTCTTGTAAATTCTTTTAACATTATTTAACATTTATAGCTTTCATAATTCTTTATAATTCTTATCTCTTTTAACATTTTCTTATTACAATAATTTAAAATTATTATAGTAGTAATTCAACTATCTACTGGACCTATATGATTTTTTGATAGATCTGCTTTACTTATAATAATATTGTGACAATATTGGTCGATAAAAAACATAAAGTCATGGTTTTTTTAGAAATTTTATTTTATCACGAATATCTGTTCTGTTTTGCTTTCTCTATTATTTCTGGCATTTCATCTTGTCTTGTCTTTTACTCCATATGCAACTATAAGCAGTGGCAACAGTTTCTAGTTAAATAACCATGTGTAGCTTGTGACTTCTTTATAGCTAAATAACTGATCTCTATACTAATATAAATTTATAAATTTATGTTGACAGTGATTATTATCTTTTATCTTTTACTTGCTTCAGTCTGCAGCCATACTGGAGCACCACCTTGAATTTTCAGTTGAATGAACTGATCTCAGTACTTAATATTTTTTAATGCTAACTTATGGGGATATTAACACACCAATACTAGTTGTCAAACAGTGGTGGGGGACAAAGACACACACACACACACACACACATATCAGGCTTCTTTCAGTTTCTGTCTACCAAATCCACTCACAGGGCTTTGGTGGCACTGAGGCTATAGTAGAAGACACTTGTCCAAGGTGGCATGCAGTGGGACTGAACCTAGAGCCATGTGGCTAGGAAGCAAGCTTCTTATCACACAGCCACACTTGTGCCTATTAATGCTTATGCTATTTTCCTCAGTTTAGGATGCATATTTATTTCTTAATGCCAGTATTGTTTTCCTGTCAATGTGTTGACCACTTTCTCTATTTGCTCTATCATATTTTGTTTCTAGTTAAGCATTTACATGTTATGTTTACTGGCACTTCCTTTTCATTCCCCCTTCTCTGAAATTTAGCAGAGACCTTTGCTAACCTATGGTTTTACTAAGCTATTCTCCCTGAATTAGCTGGATCTCCACTAATTAAAGCTAATATTCTATTAGTTCTAAGGCAGCGAGCTGGCAGAATTGTTAGCATGTTGGGCGAAATGCTTAGAGGCATTTCGTCCGTCTTCAGGTTCTGAGTTCAAATTGCGCCAAGGTTGACTTTGCTTTTCATCCTTTTGGGATTGATAAAATAAGTACCAGTTGAGTACTGGGGTCAATGCAGTTGACGTACCCCCCTCCCTCAAATTGCTGGCCTTGTGTCAAAATTTGAAGTCAATATTCTATTAGTTCTGCAATAATTAATTGAAGCACTTTATTCAAGATGAATTACATAAATGAATAAGTAATACAGGAATTTATTAACAATGTCACTCCTTAATGTAATAAATAATATAATGCAGTAAATGGTTTGGCACCTGCTATTTACCAGTCTTTGTGAATGAAATTACTAAATTTATTGTCCTCTTTAGAATAGAATTGTTTGTAACCATTTTTTAATTGACAACCTTATGATTGAGAGATTGTAGTCATAGCCATTTTACATTTCTTAAATCTTAGTTGTTCTGATTACAAATTTCCCTTGGTACCCATGCCAGATAGATATTAAATGATGGTGATGATAATGATGATGTTCTGTTACTTAAACAACATGTTATTGGTCAGTTGTTTATTTGATAAGCCTGATGAGTTGAGACTTAGGTAACATATGACATAATCGTATGGATGTTGTGCATACTGCATACCTGACTATACCATGTTTATGTCACAATAAAGACTCATAATGAAACTATTGTAGCAATACCAGATAATCAATTTGTCCATTTTTATGACATTATCTATGTATGTATGTATGTATGTGTGTATATAGATACAAGACTTAATCAATAAGTATCTGGACTGGTCTTATAAAAGCAAAACTACAATACGTATCAGTTTGGCATTTAATCTCCTTCAAAGTAGTCCTCTTCAGAAGCCACACACTTAATCCAGTGTTGTTTCTATTGATGGAAGCATTCCAGGAATTTGTTTTCTGGGATGATCAGCAGCTGCCTCATCGCATTCACTTTGATTTCCTTCAAGTCATGAAATCTCCCTTTCAAGCAGGGTTTGATTTTTGGAAAGAGGAAAAAGTCAGAAGGGCAAGATCTGCAAAATACAGTGTCTGTTGGACCTGGGGAATGCTGTGCCTAACCAGAAACTGCTGCACAAGCTGCACTGAATGGGTAGGTGCATTATCAATTGAAAGCAGTTTTGGCACAAATTTGGCAGACACAAGTCTCATACCCAAACCTTCAGTGATAATGGACTGAACTGTAATTAATCTGCACATTCTGTAATAACTCACAGATGCTGATTCAACAATTTCCCCTCACAGCTGCATGCATATCTGCGATGTTTTTCTCAGTTCTGTTGGTTGCAGGTCTCCCAGAATGTTTATCACTATTGGCATTTTTTCAGCTCATACACTCCTCTCCATACACTTTCTGCATAGGCCTCTGAACAGATATCGCCAAGCTTTTGGCAAAATTTGATGCAGATTCATGGTCAATAACAGCTACACACATTCTTTCCAAGCACTGCTGCAAACAGCAGAAGTTAGCTAGAACATTAAAACTTAGTGCACATGTACAGCAGAGTTCAAGGTCAATTTGTGCTAAGTGGCTTCACTCTGCGTGCTTTAACTTTGTTACTATCGCAACAGTCTTTATACTTATTGATCAGACCGCGTATATATATAGATACATAATACATTGTCCCTTTCATGCTTTGTTTTTGTGCTCACACACATACATATGTTTTTATTGTGCAGTTAAAGCTATGCAATAATGTTTTAGTGATTTTTGAGGTTTGCTTCAACCTGATGTGAATAAGTGTCTGCTTGACCTTATAACTGCTTAACTAGTTATGAGCTTTAGCCTACTAATAAAACTTTAACTATCATTTTCTTCTCATTGTTTATTTACTAATATGCCTATCCCTCTCCACATCTATATGTAATAACTTATTCTACTTGTTTTTTTTTTCATTTTTCAAAGATCTTAGCCCTGAGTATATAGCAGTAATGAATCATATTTTTATTCAACAGGTGGAAGGCATTGGCTGTCTAAGGTCAAGTGCATTTGCAGTTGCCACAGTAGTGCACCAGTACTATTAGTAACACAATACAAATTTGAACTTTCAGCCAGTTGTTTAACACTTAACCTATTTTGCGCCAAACAACTACATACTAGTATAAGAAATTTAGATGTCAATTTTTCATTAGTTTTGGTCCTCTCTCACTATTCTGTTTGTTTTACATCGTTTGGTTACAACAGTTATTAGAAAACTAATTAAGCTTCATACACTTGTTTGTCTCTCTTGACTCAGCTTTCAAACATATTTGGTTAAATTTTGGACCGGCATAGCAGTGAGGTAATGAAGTTTGCTTCCTAATCATGTTGAATTAGGTTTGATCCCACTGCATGTGGAAGCACATGGCCTAGTGGTTAGAGCAGTGGACTCGCGATCGAGGGATCGCGGGTTCGAATCTCAAGTCAGGCGATGTGTGTGTTTATGAGCGAAACACCTAAGCTCCACGTGGTTCCAGCAGAAGGTAATGGCAAACTTCTGCTGACTCTTTTGCCACAACTTTCTCTAACTCTTTCCTCCTGCATCATGCAGCTCACCTGCGACGAACCGGCGTCCCGTCCAGGTGGGGAACCTATACAACATTGAAACCAGGAAACTGGCCTTTATGAACCAGGCATGGCTCGAGAAGGAACAAACAAAAAATCCCACTGCATAGTACTTTGGGCAAGTGTCTTCTACTATAGTTTGGGACCAACAAAAGCCTTGTGAGTAGATGTGGTTGATGGAAACTGAAAGAATCGTTTGAATGTGTGTGTGTATGTACCCCTGTTAGGAAATCACATGATGGTTGTAAATGAGCATCATTGCTCATCATTGATCATCATAAGTTAGGTTGTTCTTTTCTAGTCTTCTGTGAAAAACATGTCTAGCTATGGGAAAATAATACTTTGCTTGGAAAAGTAATGTTTGGTGACAGGGAGGATAGCTGACTAGAAAATCTGCCTCACATAATTTCATTTAATCCATGATAATGATGAATTTTTTACTGTAGAACATAGTTTTTTTTAAATGTACAAACTATAGTTTCAATATTTACAAACTTTTGTGGTAAGATTGATGTTAAGCTCTCAGCTGAGTCCACAATGCAATTCACTTCCAAATTGAAATCATTTTGTTTCATTTAAGGCCATTAATGCCTTTGGAAAAAATCATATATTAATACATCTGAATCATGCTTAATTTCCCTAAAATACATAATCTTTGGACTTTTGTCAGAAAGAAACCAATGTTTGAAGTTGTTATATTTCTTATATTTCTGTTGAAATGCACTGTTTTTCTTTCAGTTAGTTTCAGAACTAATGAAGAATATAGTAAAATAAGTTTGTCATTTTTAACCTGATATTTGGAATATAAATTAGCATGAAATTTTAAGGTGGAGTTATCATTTAAATCACTTTAAATCTGGGAATCTATACCATAGTCTCAGGCAGGTCGGTAGCAAAAGGATTAATGTAATAAAAGTAAATTGCCTGTTAATCTGAAACAGAAGGATAATAGCTTGAAATACTAAAACATCTTAAGGCAGTGATCTGGCAGAATTGTTATATGTCATGCAAAATGCTTAGTGACATTTCATTCATCCTTACATTCTGAGTTCAAGTTCTGCTTAGGTCTACTTTGCGTTTCATCCTTTCAGGGTCAATAAAATAAGTACCAGTTGAATACCAGTCGACTTACTCCTAAAATTGTTGGCTTTGACCCAAAATTTGAAACCACTATTAAAACATTTTTTCTCTCTTATATCTCCCTAGAAGCTGATGAAGAGTCAATTCCAACAGGAAGTGAAGAAGTCAAAAATTTTCTAGAATTGTCAAGGAAGCAACGTATGAATACAGATATCCGAAGAAATATATTCTATACTCTAATGGCTAGTGAGGTTTGTCTAATGTTTATGAGCCTTCTTAATTCTTTTATTGCTTTCAGGATTTGAACTTATGTTTGGAAACCACTTTAAGGGATTTTAATCAGTCATTGAGTCCAGTACTTAATTCAATTAGGTACATATTTTATCAATCACTGTTTATTGAGCTGTTAAGATATAGGATATAAAGAGTACTCATCATAAACAACAACAGTATAAACATAAAAATCGTCTTACATATTTATGCGCATATACATATATGTATTTTCTTAATTGGATAGAATTAAATGGATCCAGTTTATTTTGTCCTTTGAGGGTTGGTGATAAAAATTTTGTCTGGCCTATATGCACTTGGAAAAGCAGATGTTACAACGATGATGATACATACATGTTAGTGAATAGATATAATAGACTTTTGTACAGTTTCTTTCCTCCAAATTCCACTCCATAACTCTAGTATAACAGGTAATTGGATCAGCCAAAATAAAGTATTTTTTCTCCTGCTTATTGACACCATGTATCAGGATTGCTGCCACCTTAATGCTCAATTTCCATGCTTGCATGGGTCATACAGAATTCATTGAGGTAGATTTCTTTTATGGCTGGATGTCCTTCCTATTGTCAACTCTCACATCAACTTCAAATTCATCAATGTCAACCTCAGTTTCGTCATCTTCAGCTTTGATTACATTGTCATGTGTCCCACGTTTATCATTATCAACTTAAATGTTGTTGTGGTAAGATGAAGTGATTTCTTTTTTTCAAGAACAGACATTGACATCAGTGATTACTTGTCATAAAATTGTAAAAGAATCATCATTGTCATCATCATTATTATCATCAATTATCATAATTTAACATCTGCTCTCCATTGGACGGTTTGACAGAAGTTGGACAGCTGGGGAGCTGCCTGGACTCCATTTGTCTGTTTTGGCATGGTTTCTACAGCTAGATGCCCTTCCTAATGCCAATATTAAAAAGTTTGTGTTATAAAAATTGTCACACCTCCAATTGTCATGTATATAAATACATTCAGTACTTTATATGTACATAATGCTACGTACTGCACTTTATTAAATACGCAACACAACAAAGGCAAAAATAAATAACATCAGTTTAACCTTTTATTCAGTATTCCCATTTCTTAACTCTCTTAATATATTCCTAAAAAAACTTGCACAATCATCTTAGGTAATCAAAGTTAGCCTGGTGTCAATCAATAGACATATTTACATGCACGAATTGACATATTGATTGACACCAGGCTGACTTTGATTCATCATCATTACCATTATCATCTAATGTTCGCTTTCTATGCTGATGTAAGTACGATGGTTTGACAGAGAGCTACAGGGCTGCATTGAGCTCCAATGTCATTTTTGCAGGGCTTCTGTGGGTGGATGTCCTTCTTATAATTCCAACTCAAAGACATTAATTGTGCTGAATTCAAGAGAGTTAAAGAAATGGGAATATTAAAATAAAGGTTGAACTTGTTATTTATTTATTTTCGCCTTTGTTGTGTTGTGTATGCAATAAAGTGCAGTATGTATCACTACATACATATAATGTACTAAATGTATTTATATACATGACAGTGTAAGGTGTGACAATTTTTATTTTACAAACTTTTTAATATTGGCATTAGGAAGGGTATCTAACTGTAGAAACCATGCCAAAACAGACAAACGGAGTCCGGACAGTTCCCCAGCTGTCCAACTCTTGTCAAACCATCCAACCCATGCCAGTGTAGTGACACAAGTCATAAATGGCAGTAATATTACATAATGGTCATGTTTGCCTGAACAAGTATAATTGTTAGTTTCCCATTGGTTAAAATTACTGCCCATATTTGAATTCTAAAATTTTGTCAAAGAGAAATCTTTCACGAAATACGGTTCTTAGAATTCAGGCATGAGCAGTTCTAAAAACTCTGATTTTTGAGAGATTAATTAGTGATTGTTGGTTGTCACTAGACTCCACAACACTCACACCAGTGTTCGTTGGTTGTCACTCATTTCCATGACACTCACTCCTTTGAGATATTGGCTATTTTTATGTCATGTCTATATCTAATTCCAACAAGACTTTTTTGAATTGTTGTGTAAAATTCTAGTAGCTTAGTATGGAAGATTAGTTAATATGAATTTCATGTCGTAATCCTCTACAACAGTTTTCTTTTGACTTATAAATGTACTGTAAATATTAAGTGAAAGTAAATAAACTAATTTAGTAAATAGTTTCTCATTCTTTATTTACTTCAACCTGTTAATGAAATTTATTTCTGCAACTATGAAACTGTTATTATAGCAGTGAAAAAGAACACAAACTTATTTATCTTAAACATGCATGTACATTTCAGCATCTTGGTGTATATAATTCATCACAGCGTTTATGCAGCCTGAGTTAAGATTTATGTATAGTGGTAATACTTATAATTAAGTTTTAAGTGATGGGTTTATCACCATAGATTCCTATGCAAGAAATAAAATATATTTATTAACTATTCCAAGTTGAAACCATATAAATAAGATAATCTCAGCCCGTTATAAACTAGATAAAACACCCTTATAAAAGTGGAAACTCACCGTTATACCAGCATGGAGAGCAGATGTTAAATGATGATGAAGAGGAGGAGGATTCTTTTACAATTTTGTGACAAGTAATCACTGATGCCAATGTCTGTTCCTGAAAAAAAATCACTCCATCTTACAATGACAACATTTAAGTTAATGACAAATGAAGTCAACGTAAATGTCAGTATGATCAAGATAGAAGATAATGAAATTGAGGCTGATGGTGATGAATTTGGGGTTGAAATTGATGAGATTGAGGTTGATAATGACAAATTTGAGGAAGAAACTGTCTAAAACACTTGATAATGAAAATCAAAAATTGGACAAATCGAAACCTAGTGTAAAAGTAAAAATGTTAACAACACACTTTAAAGATAAAACATAATTGTGACATAAGTAATTCTCTTTGCAGATTCTAATATTCTTTACATATCACGATAATGTATGTTGGTTATAAAAAGAACACCTAGGACAGAAAGAACCTGTAGAAGGCGGTGAGCTGGCAGAAACGTTAGCACACCGGGTGAAATGCTTTGCGGTATTTTGTCTGCCGCTAAATTCTGAGCTCAAATCCCGCCAAGGTTGACTTTGCCTTTCATCCTTTCGGCATCGATTAAAAAAGTACCAATTACACACTGGGGTTGATATAATTGACTTAATCCGTTTGTCTGTCCTTGTTTGTCCCCTCTGTGTGTAGCCCCTTGTGGACAGTAAAGAAATAAGAAAGAACCTGTAGAAAATAATGGCTTCAGATCATAAAAATGAGATGACAATTACTTAGTTGGAAATGTTGGTCTGGAAGTCCTTCTGCTACTGTTTGTAATACTGAATCTAGACGAGAAAGATATTACACCAATGTTTTATTCATTAGCATAACTTTTAGTTGCATTAAAATTGTTGCATGCTGTGTTCTTAATTATCCAGCAAGCTCAACCATTCAGTTTATTTGACTTCAGGATTTTGTTGATGCCTTTGAAAGACTTCTTAAACTCAAACTAAAACCAGTACAAGAAAGGGATATAATTCATGTTATTGTTGACTGTTGCATTCAAGAAAAAGAGTACAATCCTTACTATGCACACCTTCTTCAGAAGTTCTGTGAATTCCACAGACGTTTTCAGGTAATTTATCTTTTCATCTATAATTTATTGACGTTATTGACATAGCTATACTCTCTTTTTCTCAGACAATTAATTTTATTATTGTATACTAATAAAAACAATGCATGATATTTTCCCTGTGTTTTGAATTGTTTATTAAATATGAATTAAATGCTTTAAAATATTTATTCAATATCTTAAATTTAATGAATAGAAATGTGTGGAGGCGCAATGGCCCAGTGGTTAGGGCAGTGGAGTCGTAGGATCGCGGTTTCGATTCCCAGGCCGGGCATTGTGAGTGTTTATAGAGTGAAAACACCTAAAAAGCTCCACGATGCTCCGGCAGGGGGTGGCGATCCCTGCTGTACGCTTTCACCAAAACGGCAGTGCATCAGCATGGCCGCAGCTTTGAGCTGAAACTAGAGAAAAAAAAAAAATTTGAATATTTCTGAGTATGAATTTTATTGTCATGATAAAATGCACCCAGTACACTCTGTAGAGTGGTGGTGTTTTGAAAGGCATCTTGCCTTAGAAATCAAGCCGAAAACATTAAACATCTCACTGAGATGTCTTCTGACTCATCCAACCCATGCTAGCATGAAAAGCAGACATAAAACGATGATGACAATAATGATGATGATTCATTTCTATGGATCTGGGGCCTTAGGTACAATTTTGAAAGGACTGTTTCAACACATGCTTTCCATTGAAAGAAATATTTGAAAATTTTTATAATTTTAGCAAGCAGTCATCATTAACTCGAAACCTTAGTCTGTAAAACTAATGTAAATTTGATTGTAATCTTTGAACTACGTGCCTAATTTTTGTAACTATCTTATGTTCTATCTTAATTGATAAATAAATTCCTGTCTGTTTGAAAATTCAGTTTATGACATCTGTCTATAAATTTTATGTCTGTAGCAATTGGAGCTTTAGTACTATTTAATAGGACTGTTTAAACATATATTTCCATATTCATTTCTCGTTTTAGCTTACTGTTGTCATCAGCCTCGATGCTTAGACTGCAAAGTTAATATAAATACATTGTTATCTCAAAAACCAGAATAACAGCTTTTAATAAGAATGAATTTTTCTGTAAAATTTCATGAAGATATTCAAATATATAGTTTTTATGAAGACATAAAGACACATTGTTTTGCATTAACCATGCATTATCTTGTAGCTTTGAGATTTCAGTGATGTGATTGTTTAATTTTACAATGACATTGTAGGGTACCTTTGGGGAGTTTGACATGGCTAGTTTGAATAGAAAACAGACAGACTATTTGAGTCAGATATCTTTGGTCTAAATGGGAAATGGTTAAAGTAGATATAATAACAGCAGTTTCTTTGTGTCTGCAGATCATGCGGAAAAGCAGCAGAAGTGGCTATGTAAACCAATCCTTGACACTTCAGGACTTTTCCTCCTACTTGTGCTAGGTAGTTTGTGAATCAGTTTGCATAATGTGATCTCACTCTTTAGACTTGGCAGTCTGACCTCAGTGGCTCAGTGGGTAGAAGTCTGGCCACGGTGGCTCAGTAAGGGAGGTCTGACCTCAGTGGGTGGGGGGCTGACCACAGTGGCTCAGTAGGTGGGAGGTCTAACCCCAGTGGCTCAGTGAGTGGAGGTCTGACCACAGTGGTTCAGTGGGCTAAGATGGCTGCAGTGACCAGCAAGCTATAGGTTTTTACATTGGATTGGTGAATTGCTTAGAGGGCTCAAGAGGGTCATCTACCCTGGAGTTGCTAGCAGGGTATCAAAGAGGGCTCTGAGCTGCCTGCGGGACCCCACTCCTTGATTTGCTGTCAAGGCTGACTCTCCTAGCCTTTTCCTTTTCCAAGGGACTCATAAAACAGTGAGAAAATAGATGTAATATTATTTTATATGTAATAATGTAACATTTTAAAAATTAGATCGAATGAATTCTGTTATGTTTTAATTTGCTGCTACTTTTTTGTGTAGATGACATTTCAATTTAATTTGTGGGATAAATTGAAAGACATGCCCAGTTTAACAGAAATGATGATGTCAAATTTAGCCAAATTGGTTTCTCACTTGATAGTAAGCAAAGCTCAGTCTTTGGCTTTATTTAAGGTAAGTTGTGGCCAATATAGAAATTGATATTTCTCTAGAAATTGATATTTCCCTTTATGTATATTTAGACCATTGTTTCCTATGTATAGGAGGATTCATTCATCCTCACTTGAGAGAGTTTGAACTTGGTATTGTAAATCATTAATTTGTTGTCAGATTCTATTTAGTTTGGCATTTTGCCATTTATATCTTTCTTTTCTCTCACCCACATGTCAGATATATGAAGTTGGAAAGGTTCAGAACTTTCTCTGTGTTTACTTGTCCTGTTTTCCATTTTGTTGTTTACGTATTTAACTTGTTTGTTTACGTATTTCATGTTGATTGCACTGTTGGTGACATCCTGTACCCATATATGCCTAATATATATATATATATATATATATATATATATATATATAATATATATATATATATATATATATATTCAAAATGTGACCGCGTGTGTACCATTGGCAATTTATTTTGTTCTTCTGTCTTCCCTTCTCTGGATCTTTCCTTCTATGTTTCCGACGAAGAGCTCCGCTCGAAACATTAAACCCTCCTTCTTTCCTTCTTTCCTGAGCGTCCAATAATACTATATTTGTTCCACGTCCTCGCATTATTGTGTTTTTTGTGCTTTATTGTTTGGATTAACTTTATATATATATATATATATACATATATATTATTTGTTAGTATTTAATTGAACATGATGCATCCATTTCCAAGTAAGTTTAGATGCATGTATATATGATATAAGAGGAAAGCATGAAGTTGATATTTATTTTGTTTCATATGTTATGAATGTCTCTGTAATAGATAATCAAGACTATTGAATAATAACAGATTATAAATGTGATTTATGAAGTATATTTGATCAGATAGGGTTGACATACCAACCTAGTGCATCCATTTCCAGAGAGGCAGCTGTTTGTCAAAGCTGTTCATACATCTGCACATGCATGCACAAATCTGGGCAAGATATTTTGAAGAAAACTGGCAGTTGCCCATGCACACAAGTCACACCTCTCTCTATGGCTCCAACATTTATCCAATGGAAAAGTCGTTGACTTCAGCTGACACAGCCTGAAATCAGTGTCACAGGTGCTGCTGTCAGATTCCCAAGAGCTCAGACACATATTGCAAAACAGTTTGCCCAATTCTCTAACAGTTTAATCCAACACCTTAAATTGACACTTTTTTATCAACCCTGAAAAGATCTTGGTGGGTTTTGAACTCAGTGCGCAGAAAGCTGGAACATATACTATACAGCATTCTATCAATGCTATTATGACTCGACTGATTCACCACCTTAGACTACTTCATTAAATGATTATTTAATTAAAGGTGGATATCATTGCCTTAGCCCAGTGTTTAGGGCAGCGGACTCACGATCGGAGAATCGCGGTTTCAATTCTCAGACCAGGCATTGTGTGTGTTTATTGAGCGAAAACACCTAAAGCTCCATGGCAACCCCTGTTGTACTCTTTTGCCCCAACTTTCTCTCACTCTTTCTTCCTGTTTCTTGAGTATTGCTGTGATGGACTGGCATCCTGTCCAGCTGGGGTGAACACATACGCCACAGAAACCGGGAAACCGGGCCCATGGGCCTGGCTAGGCTTGAAAAGGGCGCATAAATAAGTAATCATTGCCTTAACTGTTTTCACATGAGACTTGTTTCCTTATTTCACTTTATTTTTTCGTAGTCTGTATTCATTTAAATATATCTTTCTCTTTTCTTCTCATCACTGCATATTTTCATAAGTGCTTTCTGTAAGAATTTTTGCCAGGATTTTCACACTTCCAGAACTTTCTTCCCACCTGTATCTCTATATAAGCAATAGTTAGAATTAAATTGCCACTGTACCCACTTCAATTTATGAAACCTTCCCTTTCATTTTCCTGCCTCCTCATAATAAATAGTAAAAAGGGTAAAACCTCCATCAGTCATGAATGACCATGGGAGTGCACCTAGAAAGTTCTCCTCAAAGGCACAAGTCTAGGCAAGGTTTATGGGAGACTGGAAGTCACCCATGCACATCAGTCTCCCCTCCCCATACCACCAATTTTATCTAAGGGAATGGCAAAGGCTGATACAGCTTGGCTCCAGTGAAATCATAATTCACTTCATCTCACATTGCTCCAGTTCACTCTGCTGGTGAAAATGAGTAGTTCCTGTAATTCAAAGGGCCAGCCTTGCTATATTCTATGTCTCATTCAATCTTATCTTCATGAGAACTAACTACAATAAGGGTATGCATGTCTGTGGAGTGCTCAGCTACTTGCACATTAATTTCACAAGCAGACTGTTCCGTTGATCAGATCAACTGGAACTTTTGTTGCTGTAACCAATAGAGCTCTAGTTATATATGTTATATATATATATATATATATATATATTTATAATAAGATTAGCTCGTATATGAGTGGGTATATATTTGTAAAAAATGAAGTTTGAAAATGCTGCTATATTAGACAAATTTTAATTTTTAACATGTTTCGGTTCTTGAAATGACGAACCTTATCAAAAAAAATTATATATAATAAAGAGAGTTCATGCTATATGTTTAAAGAGTATGATGTAATAGTTCATAATTGTGACATATATTCAATAGAGTCAAATATAAAAAATTCATATATAATAAAGGGAGTCCATGCTATATGTTTAAAGAGTATGATGTAGTAGTTCATAATTGTGACATACATTCAATAGAGTCAAATATAAAAAATTCATGTTCTTGAAAATGCGAGGAGTTCATTTTAGATTTTACCTTGTGTTCCAATGGGAGCAACAGTAATGATTTTTGGTTGGTGTCTGTTCGCATAATTTTGGTGAATTTTGTGATTGTTGGGT
Organism: Octopus sinensis; assembly: GCF_006345805.1. NCBI lineage: Eukaryota > Metazoa > Mollusca > Cephalopoda > Octopoda > Octopodidae > Octopus > Octopus sinensis. The sequence continues at coordinate 101,697,903 of NC_042997.1, read as the reverse complement.
TTATATCAGCTCAGCTAAGCTGTGGTCACTTGCACTTTTCACTGACGTCATATAGTTCCAAACCAATCAAAACCCAGTCTCAACGAATATAGTGAAAAGACTCCCAACTGTATCCTGTTAGGAAACCAACCAAGCGGAACGACAGTTTGGCCACGGAAGAAACACGTCATCATTTTTTTGACGAATCGAAATTATATCTGACCCATGACTGTATCCTGTTAGGTGGCTAGTCCAGCAGAACGAGACGTCATCAATGTTTTGACCAATCATCCTGTTAGGTGGCTAGTCCAGCAGAATGAGACGTCATCAATGTTTTGACCAATCAGAATCGGGTCTGACCCATAGCTGTATCGTGTGGGGAAACCGACCAAGCAGGGTGACAATAGCTTGACCACTGAGGTAATACGTCATCAGTTTTTTGACGAATCAGGATTAGATCTGCTCGTAGAGAAAGAGAGAGATCTTTTTATAAATTTTTCCTTCTCAGTGAGAGAATTATAATAATGGAGGTGGGGCGAATTACAATTTCTCAGATCCTTAAACAGTCACTCACGCTGACAGAGATATGTCTTAGGGAAGGAAAAATTTATAAAAAGATCTCTCTCTTTCTCTACGAGCAGATCTAATCCTGATTCGTCAAAAAACTGATGACGTATTACCTCAGTAGTCAAGCTATGGGTCAGACCCGATTCTGATTGGTCAAAACATTGATGACGTCTCGTTCTGCTGGACTAGCAACTTAACAGGATGATTGGTCAAAACATTGATGACGTCTCGTTCCGCTGGACTAGCCACCTAACAGGATACAGTCATGGGTCAGATATAATTTCGATTCGTCATAAAAAATATGACATATTTCTTCCGTGGCCAAACTGTCGTTCCGCTTGGTTGGTTTCCTAACAGGATACAGTTGGGAGTCTTTTCACTATATTCGTTGAGACTGGGTTTTGATTGGTTTGGAACTATATGACGTCAGTGAAAAGTGCAAGTGACCACAGCTTAGCTGAGCTGATATAAACCCAACAATCACAAAATTCACCAAAATTATGCGAACAGACACCAACCAAAAATCATTACTGTTGCTCCCATTGGAACACAAGGTAAAATCTAAAATGAACTCCTCGCATTTTCAAGAACATGAATTTTTTATATTTGACTCTATTGAATGTATGTCACAATTATGAACTACTACATCATACTCTTTAAACATATAGCATGGACTCCCTTTATTATATATGAATTTTTTATATTTGACTCTATTGAATATATGTCACAATTATGAACTATTACATCATACTCTTTAAACATATAGCATGAACTCTCTTTATTATATATAATTTTTTTTGATAAGGTTCATCATTTCAAGAACCGAAACATGTTAAAAATTAAAATTTGTCTAATATAGCAGCATTTTCAAACTTCATTTTTTACAAATATATATATACATATATATATATATATACTCTTTTACTCTTTTACTTGTTTCAGTCATTTGACTGCAGCAATGCTGGAGCACCACCTTTAGTCAAGCAAATCGACCCCAGGACTTATTCTATTGGCCTCTTTTGTCGAACCGCTAAGTTATGGGGATGTAAACACACCAACATCAATTGTGAAGTGATGTTGGGGGGACGAACACAGACACAAACATATACACGCACATATATATATATATATATATATATATATATATATATATACATATATAGGACGGGCTTCTTTCAGTTTCTGTTTACCAAATCCACTCACAAGGCTTTGGTCAGCCTGAGGCTATAGTAGATGACACTTGCCCAAGGTGCCACACAGTGGCACTGAATCTGGAACCATGTGGTTGGTAAGCAAGCTACTTACCACACAGCCATTCATACATACACATAGATTTGACAAGTTTCTTTCATTCACCAAATATAGTCACAAAGCTTTGGTTGGTGCTGTATTATAGAGGACACTTGCCAAAGATGCTGTACCATGGGATATAATCTAAAACGCCATTGTTGAGAAGCAACAGGTGCAACCATGCCTGCACCTGTATATTCTTATTTGTCTTTGTATATCTTATTTATTCAATAATAATGGAACGAAGCTTATCGGTAAATGACCTTTTGCATAAGCATTAATTCTCTTATAAGAAAGGGAATAAGAGAAAGTGTTATTTACGTCTCCCTCCAGAGTATTAACATCTTTTAAAAAGATTTTATGAAAAAATTCTTCAAAAGCATTATATTTTCTTTATATTATTAAAATAATTAATAATGATTAGAATAAAATCAAGATGACAGTATAAATGAAACAGTTCCTTCTGTGAATCAAATCTAAATGAATTAAGTTCTCAGAAAAAACAAAACAGAAAGAAACTATTTCGTTAGTGTAGCTATGTACACACACACACACACAAACACACACACACACAAACACACACACACACACACACACACACACACACTATTGTTGTTTCTCATATTGCATATCAGAAAGTTTGTGAGATTTGCCTTTATACAATATTAGAGATGGCAGTTGGAATTTTTTTAGTTAAGGCTGTTTTTATTGTCCTCAGTTGTCAATATAATGTATGACTTTCTATAATATCTGAATCATGACAAAGAAAGAAATCTATAAATATCTTTAATGGGTCTATTAAATGCTTTTTAAAATCTATAGAATTTATTTTAAAAGGACAGGATATTTGATAAACATATGAAAGTTATTTACTATAGTAAAGTTATGACAAATCAAAAATTTAAGATATTCTAAGAGAGTGCATGTGTGTGTGTATTTGCAAATATGCGCAATTTTTATGTCAGTTTTGAATTAAAGTTTGTGTACAGTTGATCTAAAAAAATTTTTTTTCAATTGAATTTCTGTTTTTTAAATTGTAGGTTTTGGAATTTGGTACATTGGACAAACAAACAGTTTTTTTCTTGAAGGCTGTTTTATTGGACTTATTTGAAAATAACCCAAGCCATGTAATAAACATGGTATTTGAACGCATTGCCATACAAACTAATCTTTATAAATTCAGAGAAGGACTGCGTCTGTTCATAATGCATTTCTTAATTGGTCGTAAAAAGAAGGCCAAATCTCCAACTGTTATAAAGCAGTTGCAAGAAGCTGTACAATTGCTTTCAATATCCCATTCTACTACTTTATTGTAGTACAATTAATTGAGATTACTCGACAACAATAAAGACTGTGATAGTAATTAGTTGTTTGCTTATTTATTTATTTTCTATATTTATTTTATTGGTGCAGGTTTGGCTTTGTGGCAAGAAGTTTGCTTCCCCAACAACATGATTCCAAGTTCAATATTTCTGCATGAAACCTGGGGCATGTGTCTTCTGCTATAGCTCTGGGCTAATCAAATCCAACAGTGGATTTGGTTGACGAAAAACTGAAAGAAACTCATCAAATATGTGTATGTGTATGTTTGCATGTGTGTTTGTGTTGGTTCCTCACCACCGCTTGACAACCAATTGAGTTAACTTAGTGGTTTGACAAACGATATAGATAGAATAAGTACTTGGGTTGATTTGTTTGACTAAACCCTTCAAGGTGGTGCCCCAGTATGGCCACAGTCCAATAACCGAGACAAACAAAAGATAGTGATAAAAGGTGTGTCATCATCATCATCATCATTTAACATCTGATTTCCATGTTGGCATAGGTAAGACAGTTTGACAGGAGCTGACAATGTCAAGAGCTATATCAGGTTCCATAGTCTGTTTTTGCTTGGTTTCTACAGCTGGATACCCTTCCTATTGTCAACCTCTTTACAAAGTGTACTGGGTGCTTTTTACATGACACTATCACCAGTGCTTTTTATGTAGCACTGTCACCTATCTATTATATAAAATCTGTTCTGTCTTCCTGTGTGTGTGTCTTCTAGGATCTTGGGCATCCTCCATCTGATTGTGCTCAAATTTGATATGTGGATACCGACGGTATCAGGGTGTGTATAAGTCTTGAAAAAATTACAAAAATCAATTCCAGGTGAGAATACAATCGATAAAGCCATGAGAATGTGCATTTGTATGTGAAAGTACATCAGCTATTGCAATTGATACTACGCATATGCAAGAAAAATGCACGTGCAGTTTGCACAAAAGAAAGCCAGCTGGTTTGAAATAATGCCACAAAATGCAGTATATAGTCTTTTGCATATTTGTGTGAATAAAATCGTTTTTCTTTGGAATAGAAAAAAAGTTTATCTTTATTTCTTCTTTTGCTGGTGTCTTAAATTTAGGTTAAATCAGTGTTTCTCAAAGGGGAGGCCTATGGGACAGTCGGACAAATTGTTTTGAGAAAATTTGGTTTAAATGTTTGACAACTCAGCACCGGTCATTGGACAGGGGGGCGTTTTGCTCGTGTATATATATAACTTATAAATAAGGGCTAAAGAAAATTATTTCTATGCCAATATGCTGATAACAGACTTTTAAATCGTCAATTTCCACATATTATTTACTCGCTACAGAAAAAACACGAAGAGCTGAAATTGAGGAAAGCCGGTCAATAATTTTTTTTTTAAAGTTCGTTATTTCTATATTGAATTAATTTCGAAATTTATCTCATCATAGATTTTTTCCTCTTCAGTAGAAAATACGAAAGGATATAAATAAGATACTTACATGCGCCCATGGAAAAAAGCCGAAGCAAAAATCATGAGTCCATATAAGTGCCCCAGATATATCTAAAAATAAAATTTTTTGTGGTCAGCCTCAGCACACGTGTGAACTGTTCTCCACTACAGCTTATAGTGGTTACCAGTCCCTATAGCGAGTAGTAATAAGTCTTTCTGTAAAAAAACTTCATCCTATATTAGTAGTAGACTTATTACTACTCGCTATATATATATTTACTACTACTCGCTATATATATATTTGTCATTTCATCCGTTGAATCCAGCCCATTCCATGAGACATTTCATCATGACTAAGGGATCGCCAGTTTTTCCCAACTGTGATGTTTGTCTCCAGAGAAACTCCAGATCGCCCGGGCTGAATTCGAGCACATGCTCCAGCTGGGCCTTATTTATCACTCCACAAGCCCATGTGCAGCACCTTTACACATGGCCAGGAAGAATGAAGCTGATTTTCAACTGGTTGGAGATTTTAGACGTAATACTGTCATTATCATGGATCATTATCCCCTACCCAATGTGCAGGACTTTCCATCTGCCCTGCACAGCTGCAAGTTTTTTTTTAAAATTGACTTGGTACGTGCATACCATCAAATTCCTGTCAACTCAGAAGACATTCCAAAGACAGCTGTCACTATGCCTTTTGGAGTGTTTGAATTTTTGTCTATGCCATTTGGTCTGCGCAATGCAGTGAGCACGTTCCAAAGGTTCATTGACGCAGTCGTTCGTGGGTTAGATTTTGTCTTCGCATATGTTGACAATCTTCTAATCGCCAATGGTACTCTAGACCAGCATCTCCAACATTTAACCCAACTATTCAAGTGCCTACGTTTCTATGATGTGAAGATCAATTCAGCTCTACCAGCTTGGAATTATTGGGGCATCTCATTGATGCTGATAGTATTCGTCCGTTTCTCTCTAAAGTGGAAGCCATCTAACGCTTGTCTCCTCCTGTTTCCTTAAAACAGCTCAGAAATTTTATTGGTTGAATTAATTATTATCGTCATTTCATTCCTAACTGTGTGGAAAAGCTGCTTCCCTTGACTCAGTTCGTGAAAGATCAACGAAAAAAGACACCCCGATAACGCTATCTCCTATAGTCATCCAAGCTTTTGAATCTGTCAAATCTGACCTTGCTCATCCTATTATGGATACAAAATTGACACTCACTGTCAATGCGTCATCATCTGCCATTGCCACAGTTTTAGAGCAATCAGTCAACAGCTGAAGTCAGCTATTGGCCTTCTTTTCTCACCTGTTGGAAAATGCCAAACTGAGATACAGTGTGTTTGGTAAAGAACTCTTAGCAATTTATCTAGCAGTGCATCTTTTCAAAGGTAGAGATTTCATGATTTTCACTGACCACAAACTGCTAACGTTTGCTCTCTTTGCCAAAACGACCAGTACTCGCCCAGAGAAACAAGGCATTTGGACTACATATCACAGTTCGCTAGTGACATTCGCCACATTGCTGGCACTGACAACATCCCTGCCGATGCCTTATCTTACCTGCCTGTCGGTGCGTTGTCATCTCCAGCTTCGATTGATTTGGTTGCTATGGCTACTGACCAACCCTTCTTGGACTCTCTAGACGTCTTTTCACAATTTTCCTGCTGCAAGTTTGAACACCTACCTCTGCCTTTTTCTGAAGGAACTATTCTCTGTGATGTTTCTACAGGGTCACCCCGACCCCTAGTTCCTGAACATCACTGTCATGCTATTTTTGATGCACAGCATTCATTGTAACACCCCGGCAGTGCAGCCACAGTAAAGTCTATCTCAGCCCGCTTTTTCAGGTTGAACATGTGTCAGTCTATTACTGCTTGGTCACGTGTCTGTCTACCATGTCAGCATTTCAAGGTGCATTGTCATGTGAGAGCACATCTAGAGCACTTCCAGCCACCAGATACCAGGTTCCGTCACATACACATCGACCTAGTTGGTCTTTGGCTGGTCAATCGCAGATTTACTTATATATTGACCTGCATCAACCGTTTCTCCAGATGACCTGATGCCATCCTTCTCATGGACATGTCCACAGAAACAGTCACCAGATCACTCATCTCCGGATGGATATCTTGCTTCAGAGTACCCTCTAGAATTACTACTGATCATGGACACCAATTTGAAGCTTGTCTGTTCCGTGAGCTTTCAAGATTGCTTGGAGTTCAGCACATCCACACGACAAGTTACCATCCCATCGCAAATAGAATGGTGGAATGATTCCACTGCAAGCTTAAAGGCGTTATTCGTGCAGGACCACTCACATCTCCCTATCACGTTCTTAGAAGCACACCGAAACTGTTCTCTATAGACATTCACAGAAAAAAGAGACTGTCTCTATCAACAGAATAAAAAAAGCCTTTTCAGAAACATTTATGCCACTTGCTGACACACCCATTATTCCACCTCCACCCCCACTCCCTCAAGCACCATCCCCACTCACCAAAACACCAAATACACAAATGCATTCTTCATCTTACAGGACACATTCTGGCAGATCGGTTCTTTGGTTGAAGAACTTGTCTCAGACTATTTACATTTCTTAACTTTATTGGACACCTGTCTTTGCTGAACATTTTCCCTTGTACATACTTGCGTTGTATTTTCCAATTGTTCATACAGCTGTTTTGCTATGTTTCATTCTTCTGTGCCCTGCTAGCACACACCTACTTCACCTACATTACTCTTAATCAATCGCTTCCAGTCTAGGTGGGGGGGGGTCTCTGTAGACACAGTTACCTCCCTTGACAGTGGGTTTAAACATGCACCAGATGTTGCTTGAGCGGTGAGATTCTGACATGAGGCCTTGTGATGAATTCCTCTTTTGGCATCTAGATGTCGGAGAGCAAGGACATGGTCTAGCTGGCTCTCTTATGACACACGGCAACTAGCAGACATGAGGTATGCGCAGAAGAAGATCATGGCCTCCACGCATCAAACTCTTTCCATTTATCATTCAACTTATATATATATATGTATGAGGCCGACATTAAAGGTATTTAAAGTTACAGCCTTGTTCTAGGTATTTCTTTGTACTATGTTCCTATCAAATGATATTACAGTCTTCTGAAGGAGTCATCCTTAAATGGCTCCACGACCCTGATTCAAACACCATTTAAACACTCTACACAAGCTCGTCTGAATATTATACTATTGGAGTATGAAACTTGTGATAGCTGATATTTAAACCCTGTGCTTTTTAAATATTTATCACTACCAATACATAGATATATGTGTGCATGTATCATCTTGTGCATTTTAGTATTTTACAATCCATAAATTAAACTGGTTGTTAATATAGGATTGTTTAATAAGTACGTATACAACATCAGGCATGTAGGTAAAAAAAAAGTTATAGAGAGAAAGGAAAAGGCAAGGTCAGAGTAGTTTTCTCTGGTCAATGTACTGAGGCACTAATCATATGCAGCACAGTAGCTAATCATAGATATTTCATAAAAGAATAAAACACAGAAGCTAATCTTTTTCTAGTTTTTCATTTTTGGAGGCAGTAGATTACATCATGGATTATATTATACTTTGTGAATAATTTTCTTAAATAAAGACATTATTTAGATATATGACCTGGGATAATAAGTGCATAGTAAATGTGCTCATTAGTAAGGAGATTCTATTTTTGTAGTCATTTTTATGAGAATTAATGAAGACTATTTCAATCAGTATATAAGTCATGTGTTATTTTCATGAATGTCTCATGAGCTAGCTATTGTTTCTTTGTCGTACCTCACAATTTATGTGACAATGATGGTCCCATATTTGGCTTATTAGTCTTTATGTACAGGTTGTAATCATGGTTATGACTAAGAGGCATTCAAGTATGACCATCATGTCCTTGGAAACAAAACATTCCTGAAAGCCATGTTGTTGCATCTGACATAGGCACAAGCCTTTGACCCTGCCTGACTTAAGAGCCTCTTAGCTGAGTAGACTGACTATTGCCTACAGCTGACTCTATTTCTCGGAATGTAATCTTCCTGTTAGATTACACTGTTGCAGCATGTACCAATGAAGATCTCTCTGACCCATTTCCTAGTAATACTTGTGTACTCGAAGCTCACTGACGTCAATCATAACCTTCATTCTGTACATTAATGACCTACTTACTGTCACTAACAACACATACTTTAATGCAAACATGGGCTGTGAGGAGCAGGTATGGTTATGTGACCTAGAAGTTTGCTTCTCAACAATATTGTTTGGGGTTCAGCCCCACTATTTGGTGCCTTGGGAAAATGCCTTGTTATAGCCTCAGGCTATAATAGTGAGTAAATTTGATAGATATAAACTAAAAGAAGCTCATCATATATTTCTATCTAGCTATCTATCTGTCCATCTGTCTGTCTATCTGTGTGTGTTTATGTTTGTGTATTCTTATTTTGATGATAGTTCTGAATGAGCATCATTATCACACAAGTGGTATCATTCATTTTCAGTCTTCCATAAAAACTCTCCAGCTAAGAGGAAATATTATCTTACTTGAAACAGGCGAAAGTTAGCAAGAGGAAGGACATCTAGCCATAGAAAATCTGCTTCAACAAATTCTTTCTGACCCATGCAAGTATGGAAAAATGGACAATATAATGATGCCACCAATGGTGACAAAGAAGGGAAAGTAAACAAAACATCATAACTTAATGGAAGACTGAAATGTGTATTCTATTTCTTTCGCTGAGAAAACACATCATATTAAAGTGGTGGACTAAAATTTCAAACTCTACTAGATATATTTATAGATTGCTTGATAGACATTGTAGTCCGGTTTTTCTTAAAAGTAAAGCTCATCAGTGGTGACCACTCCATTGCTGGATGGTTTGGCTAAAACCTGACTGTCATTTGCATATAGCTGGGCACTTTTACATGGCACTGATACATGAGTTTTACATCACCAGAGGGACCAGTCTTAACACTTCTGCAATATATCTTCTCTCTTGGTTGTCTGTTAATCTCTAATGAAGGCATAGTCTGTGGTCTGAATAGTTAGCAGTGAGAGCACATGTGACTCTGCAGCCCAAAGCCGGAAGCACACAAGCACCTGCAGGTTGGACACTGGTAATCTGTGATCAGGACTGTGAATGATGCAGCACAGTGATGTCTGTCTCTTGTGGCTGTGAGGCATTGCCGTCTATCCTCCTCAAAAGTAGCTACAGCAGTGTAGATGATTGACCTCCGGGTAGCCCTGTTTGTGACTGCAGTCTCAAGTTTGCGAGGCTGGATGTTACACCACTTTAGGTGCCCTTTAGGATGTGCTTATACCTCAACTTGGGTCTCCTTTGTTGTATTGTGCTTTCCTTCAGCTTACTCTACATCAGCTGTCTGAGGAAGTGGTGATCGTTCATTCTACTATACATACATAGATACATACATATATAAACACACACACACACACGAACACACAAGGATGTTACCTAATACCACAGATGTAATGACTGTCTTCATTGCATGTAAGGAAATACCTATAAAATTTGACAATGTCTTTTAAATTTTACATTCATCTCCTGTTTATAATTTATGTGCATATGCAATATATATTCGATTTTGTTAATTCACATTTTGGAGTCTATTATTTTTGTTGCTCTAATTATTAGTGTCTTTAATGTAGCAAACTGGCAGAATTATTAGATTGTCAGACAAAATGCTAAGTGACATTATATCTGTCTTTACATTCTGAGTTCAATTTCTGCTGAGGTTGACATTACTTTTCATCCTTTCAGGGTCAATAAAGCAAGTACCAGTTAAGCACTGAGGTGAATATAATTGGCTTGCTCCCTCTCCCAAAGTATCAGGCCTTGTGCCTAGAGTAGAAAGGTTATTATTATTGTTTTTGTTGTGATTGTGGCTAACAAGAAGTTTATCATAATATAAGCTTTGTCTGTCCGTCCATCCATCCATCCATCTACACACACACACACACACACATACATACATATGTACATGCATACATACATAAAGAGGCTTGTCAGATCACCTCATAGTCCCAGCAGGCAAAATGGAAAAGGTGTTTCCATACAGGGTGGCAAGGGAGATGTCCTGGATCAGCTACTCTGACTCATGGGGGTTGCATTTGCACATAGCCATCTCTGCTCCAGCATCAGTGAGCAGGGGTATGGTCCAGGGACCGAGAATGCTGGAGGTTTCCACTGCCACAGACTCAACCGAAAACCTGTCAGAGAACAACAGGATACTTTGCCAGTTTGCCTTTCTCAGTCTGACAAGCAGTGGAACCTTAGCTGAACACACCAAGTTGCCGCTGGAGAAGGTATGACAGCATGTGGTGTCTCAGATGACAGGCCTACATTTGAATACATGACAAACACTTTAGAAAAAGCCCAAAAAGATGCATATATCACCCAATACTATCCTGTTTGTCTCATTACCCTTGTAAAATTTTTCACCACCTCCAGGCAGTAGCACCGCCCACTTTAAGAAGCACTGTTGGAGTTGCTAACAATTGTTGCCATCTCTCTAACTTCTCCCTCTTCCTTCCACTACCATTGTCTTCAAAAATCTGCAACATGTATCCATCTACTGTTATTCTCTTTATCATTGTTGTATTTGCTGTCAATATATTAAGCAGTTTTGTTTTAAAAGAAAGTGTGCATGAGATAGAATATATGTGTGTGTATACAAACACAAACACAAACACACACACACACACACAAACACACACACACACAGATATATAATGTGCTTCATGAAGAGACAGATTAAATTATAATCCCTTCAATATATATATATATATATATATATATATATATATATATATATATATATATAGTATGTAGTATTGCTTATTGAGAACAAAGTAGACCCCAAACTTATGTTGATAATACACTGCCATTCAGTAGAGTAATTAATACATTTTACTTGAAATGCTGATAGCAACATGTATACTCTTATTTCATTGCTTTCAAAGATTTTTAAGTAAGAAAACATAAGCTGTTTAGCTTTCTGATTAATATCTGTCTTTTCAAGGAAATAAAAACAAAAATTACAAAAGTAGGAGGTGTCACTGTTGTAGGTGTCAAGTATTTTGTTTCATAGTGGTTAAATGATATTTTTTAATACAGTATAATCTGAGTTCAACTTCTTTACAATGGCCTGTGACTGCTTTTAGAAAATGTTTTGGATATAATTTTTGCTTAAACAAATTATGAGTTTACTGTCTTACTGTGGTTGATATTTAGATTTTAAATGTACATCCAAGATGCATTTTAAAAACAAATGGAGATAGCCATGTGTTTAAGAATGTCACTTTGTAACCATGTGATTTTAGGTTCAGTTCACCTGTGTGACACCTTAGGTATCTTCTATTGTACTCCTGTACCAACCATGGTTCAGTGGCTAGGGCATCGGGCTAACAATCATGAGGTAGTGAGTTCAATTCCAGGACCAGGCTGTGTGTTGTGCTTTTGAGTAAGACACTTTATTTCACATTGCTCTAGTTCATTTAGTTGTAGAAATGGTTATGACATCACTGGTGCCAAGCTGTATCAGCCTTTGCCTTTCCCTTGGATAACATTGGTTGTGTGCAGAGGGGAGGCTGGTATGCGTGGGTAACTTCTGGTCTTCTATAAACACCCTTGCCCAGACTTATGCCTCAGAGGGGAACTTTCTAGGTACAATCCCATGGTCATTTATGACAGAAGGTAATCTTTACCTCTTTATAATTATATATTACATATTGTGTGTGTGTGTGCTTGCAGGTGTATACATGCATGCATCTTTATTTTGTGTTTGCTCCTCTCACTATGTGGCAGAGTTGGTTTGTTTGGATCTCCATAACTTCCTAGTTCAGCAAATGTGACCAATACATTAAATACCAGAACAATGACTGAAACAAGTGAATGATAAAAGATATTCTTTCTAGATATTTTATTTTCATATTTTGTATTTATTTTTATATTTGCCTTTTCCTTTGTTTTTAACTTCTTTTGTTCTATAATATTAAGTTTTAACAAATAAACTCATTAAGCTTAATATTAAATGTCCCAGGGCAGTGAGATGGCAGATTTGTTAGCAGGTTGACTTTGCCTTTCATATCTCCTACGAATTACAATCGGAAAAATTTCCTATAGTGACTGAGAATATGTTTCTTGAACAACTTTTTGTGATTACACATGAGAAATATACCATGACATTGCAACTGGATTATGAGAATTGTTTTTTTTGTTTATATCTGGATGCGTGCTTAGCCCTTTAGCATTCAGATTAATCTATCAAATATAATGCTTATTTATTTACATTAAGAAGTTCACTTTGTAACCATGTGATTTTGGGTTCAGTTCACCTGTGTGACACCTTAAGTATCTTCTATTGTACTCCTGCACCAACCATGGTTCAGTGGTTAGGGCATCAGGCTAACAATCTTGAGGTTGACTTTGCCTTTCAAGATCGGTAAAATAAGTACCAGTTGAGTACTGAAGTCAATGTAATCTACTAGCCCCCTGCACTGAAATTACTAGCACTGTGCCAGTAATTGATTTAAAAAGTTTTAAATCAATATTATAAATTTAATTGCAATTTAAGCTCATGATCTCTTTCTGAAAACCCAACCTCTACAACACGGTCTCTGTCTCTGCAGCTAGATCTCATTATCTCTGCAGCTAGATCTCACCATCATTGAGGAAATCTCATTAAGATTGCATTTTCATAACAAAGACTGTATCACAAATGCTGGTCTTCCTCTTCAGAGCAAAAATTATGTCAGTCCCCATCATCTACTAATCCTCTACAAAGGTCGGGTGAGACATACAATGGAGTACTGCTCTCACACATGGGATAGTGTAGCTGCTACATATACAAATATTCTAGATCATCCCAGAGAAAGGCCATTCAAATGATAGGTAAGGACTTACAAACATATTCCAGTCACTTTCTCTGCTTTCACCTTTACTACCATTATTAGAATGGCTTCTTGGAGAAGGTTGGTCTAATACCACCGTCACTCAGGTAATCTTGACATAATACAATTTTCATTTATCATCCATATTGCATATAAATCCTCTGGTCTTGCACTGGCCAATACATCCAGTCATCTCTTCTCAGAACATTGGCTCTCTGAAATTCTATCTATGGCTATGGTGACTTACAACAGTTTAAGGGGGAACATTATCAGTCTCTGTCTCACTGATAAATAAAGGCTACAGACAGACCATTCCAACCAAAGTCAAAAGAAATACAGCTGTTGTGTTCCAGTCAGGTTCATCTTGCCAGTGCAGTTGTGGCCCTCATCAGAATGTGTCCAGGACTGGAATAGAGAGGGGAGAAAATGCAACATATCCTAACTATCTCACTACACTACATATGCTAAACTACTGTTTATCTGAAAAGGTAGAATGATTGACAGACGTATATTATATTTGATGTACTATATCTGTAGGTCATACCTAAAAGGCATGTAATATATGAGGTACAAGACCTGTGGATTACATCTATAAGTTGAAATGATTAGCAATATGTCATACTTCTCCCTGAAAAGATAATTGGTCTACTCAATAACAACAACAAAATCAGTTTCTGAAATGTTGTTCCAAATATCTAAAGGTACAGAAAATGGACTCCATCAAATGCCAGAGGGGATACCTAGAAGTAGTTGATAGCTTCCACTATCTAGATGACCAAGTCAGCAGTGGATGCTCTGAGAGCATTGCTGCTAAAATAGGCAAAGTTCAAAGAGCTTCTACCTTTGTTGGTAACTAAGGGCCTTTCTCTCAGAGTGAAAGGCAGATTGTATGATACCTGTGTGCAAACAGCCATGCTACATGGCAGTGAAACATGGGATGTAACTGCAGAGGACATGTGAAGGCTCGAAAGAAATGAAGTTAGTGTGTTTCTCTGGATGTGCAACATCAGTGTGCGTGTACGACAGAGTGTAAGTGTCTTGAAAGAAAGATTGAACATAAGGGGCACTAGATGTGGTGTGCAAGAGAGATGACTGCACTGGTATGGTCATGTGATGCATATGAATGAAAATAGCTGTGTAAAGAAGTGCAAATCTCTAATGGTAGATGAAATGGTGAAGTATGACCAGGATGAAGTGGTCAAGTGTGACCATTGAACATTGGACCTCACAGAGGTGAGGACTAGTAACCAAAACCTTTGGCAGTATGCAGTGCTTGAGAAGATTTGTCAAGCCAAGTGAAATCATGGTTGTGGCTGATGCTGGTGTCATGTAACTGGCGCCTGTGCTGGTTGCATGTAAAAGCACCCATGCCAGTGGCACATAAAAGCACCCATGCCAATGGCATGTAAAAAGCACCCATTACACTCTTGGAGTGGTTGGCATAAGAAGGGCATCCAGCCATGCCAAATCAGACTGGAACTTGGTGCAGCTCTCCACTTACTAGTTCTAGTCAAACTGTTTAACCCTTGCCAGTATGGAAAGCAGATGCTAAATCATGATGACGATGATGATGATGACGATGATGATGATGACAACGATGATGATGATGTTACAGCACACAGTAATGATAAATTTAAAACAGTTGTTGCTATTATTGTCACCCATAGCTTCCTTTCAATCTGAAAGGTTGAAAACAAGATGAAAATTTTACAATATTTTATAATTTTCCAACAAAGCTTGTATAAACACCCAGCTGTAAATGAAAACATTAACAATGATAAATGAGCAAATATTAATTTTAGGCCATGAATAAAGTCAATGACTTGGCTTTTCCTGATCAGACAAATTTTTAACTAGGTTATTTGTTATATTGTCTTTAAGAGGAGAAATGATCAGGTGTTTTGAAGGCATAGGAATAGCTGGATGGTTGAGTTCACTTTGCCACATGGTTTCAAGTTTAATACCACAGCATGGCACTTTGATTAAACATTTACAGCTGTGGATTGATCAATGCCTTGTGAGTGAAATTTGGTTGATAGAAGATTTTTTTATTCTATATCTGCAAATCAACCAATAGTTTATGATAGGAATTAGTAGACAGAAACTGAAGAAGCCTGTTGTACATATATATGTGTAAGTGTGTGTGTGTGTACATGTGTGTGAGAGAATATTTGTCCATGTCTTGACATGTTGTATGCTCATTCTAATGGTGCCATTCTAATTGCTCGTTTTAATTGTGTCATTTGGTTCCAGTTCTTTGTGTGACTATGTATGGGGTGCTTATTGTCCAGTGGACTGAGAAATTATTACCTTACATGGAAATTGATGAGGTGTAGTGACAGGAAGGGGCATCTTGCTGTAGAAAATTTGTCTCAATGGATTTGGTATGACACATGCAAACCAGGGAAAGATTCCTGCTAAATGAAGATGACATTGATAATGATGATGATGATGATGATGATGATGATGATGATGATGTGATGATGATGATGATGATGATGATGATGTGTGTGTGTGTGTGTGTGTGTGTGTGTATGTACGTGTATTTATCTCCACAGATTTTCACATTGACACTGTTTGGGATGTGGTGACATACTTATTCCAAGTATAAATAAAACATCCAGTTGTTTGATTGTTCAATGTTGTGGAGTTGTGGAATAAAGAACCTTTCTCAAAAAAATTAGTAAAAGTTGGCCTCAGGAAGGGCATCCAGCTGTAGAATGCTGCCTTAAATATACCTTGTCCAACCCATGCTAGCTTGGAAAAGCTGGTGTAAAAATGATTCTAATGATTCCTTGCCTAAAGATGTAAATAAAGTAAATGAACTGCAACTGGAAACCGAAACTGGTTTATAGATGCAGGTTGTTTAAAACTTGCCTCTTATCCAATGGCATTCACAAATGTCTAAATACTAGATTTTGAAAGAAAGGGGAAGCTTAAGGGGAGCTAACTAAAGCCAAACACTTTAATGAATGCTAACCTTGTAAATATGCTTGACTTTACCTTTTTATCATTTACTTTTTTCAGTCATTGAACGGTGGCCATACTGGAGCACTGCATTGAAGGGTTTAGTCAAACAACTAACCCAGTACTTACTTTTTAAGCCTGGTATTTATTCTATAACTGCTATGTTACGGGAATGTAAACAAACCAATAACCAGTAGACCACATAGTGGTGGGGGAATGAGCACAAACACTAAGACACATATACACACACACATATATGTAGTGGTGTGTAATTTAGTAGTTAGTGTGTTGCACTCGTGGTCACATGATCATAAGAGTGTGGTTTAAATTCCAGGACTGGATGATGCATTGTATTCCTGAGCAAAAATGAGCTGGCAAAAATTAGTAATCCTGCAATGGACCGGCATTATGTCCAGATTGGGAATGTATATGCCACAGAATCTGGTTATATATACATACATACATATATATGTGACCGATGCCAGGCCCGCCTGACTGGCTCATGTGCTGGTGGCTCATAAAAAGCACCTACTACACTCTCGGAGTGGTTGGGATCAGGAAGGGCATCCAGCTGTAGAAACATTGCCAGACTAGATTGGAGCATGGTGCAGCCGCTGGCTCTCCAAACCTCAATCAAACTGTCCAACCCATACCAGCATGGAAAACGGACGTTAAACGGCGATGATGATGATGATGATGATATATATATATATATATATATATATATATATATATATATAATATATATATATATATATATATATATATATATATATATATATATTTATATATACGCATATATACACATACACATATATGTATGTATGTATATGATGTGAAGATGCATGGCTCAGTGGTTAGAGCAACGAGCTCACAATCTAATGAGTTCGATTTCCAGACTGGGTTGTATGTTGTGTTCTTGAGCAAGACACTTTATTTCACATTGCTCCAGTTCACTCAGCTGATGCCGCGCTGTATCAGACTTTGCCTTTCCCAAGGATAACATTGGTGGTATGGAGAGGGGAGGCTGTTATGCATGGGTGACTGCTGGTCTTCCATAAACAACCTTACCTGGACTTGTGCCTTGGAGGGTAACTTTCTAGGTGCAATTCCATGGTCTTTCATGACCAAAAAGGGCCCATGTATATGATGTATACACCACAAAACCTGGTCACACACACACACGTATGACAGATTTCTTTAGTTTCAGTCTATCAGATCAACTCAAAAGGGTTTGGCTAGCATGGAGTTACGTAGAAGACATTGGCCCAAAGTGCTGTGCAGTGGAACTGAACCCAAGACAACATACAGCCATACAGATGTATATAGTCTTGGGTTCAAACAGCCATGTAGCCATACTTATGGATATGTTTCACAAACCATATATCTTTTCATTTTCAATAAATGAAACATCATTAAATGTATTTTTTCCAAAACAGTAAATATAATTATGAATATATTTAATACAAAAGTTACACACATAAAAGATTTTGATGAATGAGAAAATTCTTCTCAATATCTGCAATTCCAATCATAAATGTTCACTAAACATGATTAAATCATGTTTGTTCAGCAAACAGGACTTGAATTTGTGCTCTTGATGTCCACAAATACTTCAGCTACTTAAGCTTAATATCAAAAGGCTTAAATATTAATATATCTTAAATAAAATGACAAATCATCTAGTGAAAAAAAAATAATCAACTACAAATTTTGTTGAAAATAAAATTTATTGGTCAAAACAAATCATCATGGAACCAATACACTTTTGCCAATAAAATACAAGTTTAGTAATGCTGCTTTAAACAGTTTTCTGATTTCAATAATTGTCTAATGATATTCTAATTCTTAATAGTTAAAAACCTCCTAATTTTGAGTGAAAGATCAACTGAGTGAGAAAGAAATATTTTCAAATGTTAAGTTATTTAACATCTTGATTAACTTCTGAAATATATTTATCAATATTTTCACATTTGAATTTCCATGTTGTTTTATTGTCATAAATTTGATTCAGACTGTTTTATATTTTGATATTCTTATCATTACCAACAATTTAGAAATTACAGATACTTTTTTTTTTCTACTATTTTGGAATTATAATCTTAAATTTATAATTGCTCTATTTTTTTTTTACGGCTGAGTAGCAAAGCCAGAAAATAAGCAAGCATATAATTCTCTGCCATTCATAGGATTTTTAATTTTTAAAAGTGGATGGTTAAGCTTATTATAGCAATAATTATAT